>NC_080758.1:27394458-27701152 GCF_020826845.1 Diceros bicornis minor | reverse complement strand
TCTCTTGACCTTGGAACCGGTTAAAGACTGCACAGAATGTTCAATGAATTCTTACAGACAGTGCAAGGAAGTCCCTCCCATCCTTGGCTTTTCCAGGATGTGAGGCTGTCTAGTCATGGTTCTTCTATTGTTGGAGGCAGTTTAAGGACATCACAGTAAAACCTTGCCTTGCTGCTCTTCTTTTTCTCTTCACCACAATTCAGTTTTTACAGTGTTTGTGGTCAAAGGGACTTGGATTGTTTTGGGATCATTGTCATGGGGTTTAGGAGGAACACAAAATTATTTGGTGGAATGAGCCCTAGATTGGGAATTGGGAGAGTGGCTGGCTTCTGGCTTTGTGACCTTGAGCATGTCATTTGAAATCTCTAGGCTCAATTTCCTCATGTTAGAAGTTAGAACGGTTTCCGAAAGGACGTTTCCTCCAGCTCTCTGGATGAGAATTTGCTCCCAGCTTTAACATGGTCCAAAGGCACTCCGTGCAGCACTTATTCATTCCTCTTGGTCAGTGTGACCACGCTTGAGTCATATATTCAGTATTGACAATGGGTATATGTCACCAGGGGTTGCCAAAAGCCCCTTCTGTTTACCCAAAGCTAACAACCGGACAGGACAGGGCCAGCAGGTGCTAGTTAACAACCTGTGAAAGGATCAGGGAGGCTTCTCAGGGAGGAGGCTCCATAAGAGCTTGTGCAAGCAAGAAAGGCAAGGGATTCAGGTTGTGCTTGTAGAAATCTCATTCTTACTGGCTGGAGGTTGATGTCTATGCTGTAGGCTCACTGATTCTTATTCGCTCCTTAGCCTTTTTCTCTCATTTGTGGTAATTTGTTACTGCAGCAATAGAAAACTAATACAGGAAGCAACTCAGAGCAAGCAGCTAGTCAGATTGGAGCTGACTCCAATCTGCTGACCCTCCCCCTTCACTAAACAGCTTAACTTGAAACACTAGCTGTACTGATTGAGTCTAAGTATTTCTGTGTTTTCTTCTTACATATGCCAAAACACTCCTACTACCCAGAGGCCTCATGAAAATTGTAAGGAATCAGCAGGCTGGCAGCTCAGCAACTTGGGCTAGGGGACTTTTTTCTAGGGCAGTGGTCCTCAGAGTATGGTCTGCAGACCAGCAGATCAGCATTACCAGGACTAGAAATGCAAATTCTCCAACCCCACTCCAGACCTCCTGAGTCAGACACTCTGGATGTGGGGCCCAGCAATGGGTGTTTTAAGAAGCCCTCCAGGGGACTGCGATGCATGCCCAAGTGTGAGGACCACTGTGCCATAAGAGGGACCTGCAGGTCCTGAGGGACAACAGGTCTCCCAACTCAGGGGAGCCAGCAGCCATCTTGTTCTGTGACCCTCAGTGCCCAGGACAAACAGGAGCTGATCTGGAGGGCCAGAACACTCCTCCCCACCAGAGCTCCCTGGGGAGTCATCTTTGTGCAGTCTGTTCATGTTACACGGGAGAGCTGCTGAGTTTGTTGAGTAGGTATTTATCTCCTTAGCCAAGACTCCACTACCAGAATGAAGATGGAGGGAAGAATACTTTTCCGTATGTCCTTCCAACAAGTCATATGACAGATGAGGAAACTGAGGCTCAAAGTTTAAGTTACTTTCCCAAAGTCACACTGCTAGTAAGTGGCAGAGTCAGAATTTGGATCCAGGTCTGTCTGCCCTCAGGTGCCCTTTCCAGCACACCAGTTGCATCCCTGAGTGGAACCAGCTGTAAGAGATGGGCATTCTCAAGAGCTCCTGGCTCTTTTTGGAATTGAGTGACACTCCATCAAAGACCCCTGGATGAAGAAAAGATTGTTTCTGTCACCCTACAGGGCCAGCAACTCGGGACTTTGGAGCAAGTGTCTTGTGAAGGTTGCAGTTTGGGCTGGAGCCCTCAATGAACTCTTGACCTTGCTATGGGAACCTCGGCTAAGCTTTCCTGAGGCTGGGAGGCAGATCCTCTCCTCCATTGCACACAGCAGGCATCTCCTCAGACCGTGCCGGATGCTTGGGTTCCTGTCAGAGATGTGGCAGCTGCCAGCCAATTAAGTCACAAGCCTCGGCAGGCCTGAATGATAGCCAAGGTGGTCAAAGGGCCAAGTAACTGCAGCCAGGAGTTGCTTCGCCCTGGCCCACTCCTCATCCTTTAATTAGGACACCCCCCCACCATCCCAGACAGGACCCTCTTCTCCCAGCAGCCACTCAGAGCTCGCCATGCACCCTCTGGTTCTTATGCTAACCCAGTTTAGCAAACGGACCTGAAGTTTTATAAATAGCACAATGGTAGGCCAGGAAGCTGTCCTGTGCAACAGGACAAAACATACATTCCCTGTTTTTTGAGCCGTTTCCTGGGATCGTGTGACAGGAGTGACTTCTTGTGCAGATTAAGTCGATTACTCCCAACTCCGGGGTCTGTGCTCTGTACTTGGGTCTTGCTTTTGCTTTTTTATGTGTTTGCATTTGTCTCCTGCCCCCAGTGGCCCTGCCTTCCTGAGGTGGTGCTTCCAAGTCTGTTCCTGGGACGTTTCCTGTTCTTGGAACAGCTGCACCAGCCTGGGGTACCCTCCTGCTACTTGATCCTATAGGGAGGTGTCCAGTGGCCGTGGGCAATTTTCAGATGACCTTGTTCCTCTGACGTCATTAGATAGCTATTTTTGGCTTCTCTGTTTATGCTGCAGAGAAGTTGGGCTGGGATGGGGGAGAGACAGAAAGTGAAGGAGATGCTGGTCTTGGTTTCCCATTGTCCCAGGGCCCTACCCAAGTAGGAGCATTTATTCTTCAGCATTTATACAGCACCTACTGAATGTCAGGCCCTGGGGCTATGAAGTTGATTCATAGTCTAAGTATTCACTCATGAGTTCCTTTTCAGTGGGCATTTACTTTGTGGTTGGAGTAGTAATTAAGCATGAGGGCTCTGGAGCCAGACGGCTTGGGTTTGAATTCCAGTCCCACTGGAATACTATCTCTGAAACCTTGGGCAAGTTACTTCTCTGTGCCTCAGTTTCCTCTTGGAAATGGGAATGATAATAGTATCTACCTCATTAGGTTGCTATGAAGATTAAAGGAGTTAATATCTGTCTGGCATATAGTAAATACACAATAAATACTAGTGGCTATTACTATTGACAGCAGCACCACTTTTTGTACTAGGTCCTTGGGATACAAAGTTGACCGACATGGTCTCTGTTCTGAGCTGGCATCTGGATCTCTAGAGCCCCAGATACTGGGACAATGCGCACAGTCAATACAGCAAGTCAGAACAGAACACAATACCTGCCATGTGCACTGCTTTACCCTAACCTGTGGGGGCATTCCAGGGAAACAAGGTGAGGTTGCTGTCCTGGGAGAGCCTCAGAGCAGTGCCTCTCAACCCTGACTGCACACCAGAATCTTCTGGGGAGATTTAAAAAATACCAACATTCTGGGCCCCACCTCCAAATGTTCTGAGTTAATTGGTCTGAGCTCAGGAGGGTCTCAGCCTTCCCAAGTTGTAAAAGCTCTCCAGGCATTTCTCATGTGTGTCAGGCTTGAGAAGCATGGCCCGGGCTCTAGAGGGATATGTGACCCGGAAGTACTCTGCCGGCTGCACAGGCGGGACTCCATCAGGAGTGCCTCAAAGCTGCCCCTCTGACTCGGGGGTTCTCAGACGTGGGTGTGCATGAAAACCACCTGAAATGCTGGTTATAGAGATAGATTCCGGGAGCCCCATTCCAAGGAGGATTCCAAGGATCATTTTAAACAAACTCTGGGGCCTAGGCATTGAGGAAGCCTGCCATAGCCATGTCTTCAGCTGAGAAGTCATCCCTGACTATCAGTCCCAAAGACTCCGCCTCTGAAATCCCTTAGTATTTTATATCTCATATAAGCTCTTAGCACTTTCTGTCTCAAATTGTAGAAATCTGTGTCCATATTGATATGTTTCTAATTATTTATCAATCTGCTCAGAGTTACAAATGGTCATTTCAAAAAAATTGGAAAATCCAAAGAATAAAAATCATCTCCACTCCCACACCCGTTAATATGTATATTTATATCCCTTCAGACATTTTCTCTATAAATGTTTTTTTTGTGTGTGTGTGTGAGGAAGATCAGCCCTGAGTTAACATCCATGCTAATCCTCTTTGCTGAGGAAGACCAGCTCTGAGCTAACATCTATTGCCAATCCTCCTCCCCCCCCCGCCCCCGGCCCAAAGCCCCAGTAGATAGTTGTATGTCATAGTTGCTGATCCTTCTAGTTGCTGTATGTGGGACGCGGCCTCAACATGGCCAGAGAAACGGTCCGTCGGTGCACACCCGGGATCCGAACCCAGGCTATCAGTAGCGGAGCGTGTGCACTTAACCGCTAAGCCACGGGCCGGCCCGGTCTATAAATGTTTTTGTTAAAGGATCCTACTTCATGAATGATTTTACAATCTTTTTCACCTAAAATGCACTATGTAGGGCCGGCCCCGTGGCTTAGTGGTTAAGTGCGCGTGCTCCGCTGCTGGCGGCCCGGGTTCGGATCGCCGGCGCGCACTGACGCGCCACTTCTACGGCCATGCTGAGGCCGCGTCCCATGTACAGCAACTGGAAGGATGTGCAGCTATGGCATACAACTGTCTACTGGGGCTTTGGGGGAAAAAATAAAAAATTATAAAATAAAAAAAATAAAAATAAAATGCACTATGTGATGATTCTATAGCTTGTCCTCAACTTCATCTCTTGTGTCCCTAAAGTGACCAGTTTAGTCGTTGCCACAGAGTAGAGCATTCTGTAAACAATCTTAGCAATAAAACTCTACAATTCTGGGACAAAACAATGTGTCATTTGAGCTCCCAGAGAAATCAGCATCCAACTTGTCACACAGAGTTGACCACAGACCTCTGCTTAGTGGCCTTGGGTCTGCTGTAAGGAAGCAGCCTTACCCAGGGCTTTCCCAGAGACCCAGGAGGGTTTGCCAAAGCCCCGGGCTTCGGGGCCCAAGGTGGGAGAGGGCAGGAGAAAACAGCCCTGAGAGGCTCCCATATCAGCACCAGAGGAAAGTTGTGAGGGGAGCTGGCTGACTGCTCTCTGGAGTCAGAAAGCTCGTTGCTCAACTCCCTGGATTTTCCATCACAGACGAATGGGAGAGGGTCAGGCTGGGAAATGTCTCCTCTGAACAGGTCCTTTTAAAGCCTCTTGGCTGGATCAATTTCCTCCCAGGAGCCAGGGAAGCAGTGCCAGGGTGGAGTTAACTCCTCCACTCCCAAGGAATTCTCTCAGAGATGGGTGAGCCTGGGAGCGCAGGCTTCTGGAATGCAGAGCCATCCAGGGCAAGAGGCCTAAGGAGCCGCGAACTCTGGCTGGAGAAACCTTCCCTCTGGTCTTGTTAAATCCAACAGCATAATTGCATCCTGCTGACCTTAATTCCCCTGGCGGCTTTAATTGGTCCTGGCATTGCCCAATTTCCTGCCCTGCCCCTGTAGAGGCAAGGAGGGTGGCTGTACAGCTGGTGCAGGAAGGGAAAGCCCCTTCTTAAGGGTGGGCAGGGGGTCTGGCAGCCCCCAGCTGGGTGGAGGAGGTTTCCCTGTGCCCCACCCCTGTGCCTCCAAGGGACCGCTGAGAAGAAGCTCCGGGATGCCCAGGGAGCAGCTGGTGGAGCTGAGCTCAGCCTGGGAGGGCAAGCAAGCTGCAGGCAGTTGTGTGGATGCGGAACCAGGCCAGCGTCTCATCCCAGTGGGAGGGACTGTGGAGGAGCCTGTAGGGACAGGTTGAGCCCTCTATCCGGGGTGAACACAATATTTGAGATCCCACAGTGCCGTGGGTACTGCCAAGCACTCTACGGTACATGTGCTCACTAAATGCTCCCAGCAGCCCTAGGAGAGAGGCAACCGGGCAGAGTGGTTATGAGCTGAGCCTTGGGTTAGATGGTTCACATCCAACTCTGTGACTTTGCCCTGTGACTCACTTTTCCTGTCACATCTGTGAAATGGGGATGAAATAGCTGACATTTATACAGCACTTACTGAGTACCCATGCACTGTTCTAAATGCTTTATATACCTCCCCCTGTGAGGAGGGTCTTGCCCTACAGATGAGGAGACAAGTGAAGGCATTTGCCTGAGCCTCACAGTTATTAGTCTCAGAGCTTCACCCAGAGAGCTCCTTAACCACTCCTCGGTAGGACTGTTGTAAGGATTGAATGGAGGACACTCATGAAGTCGCTTACCCCAGGGCCTGGCCCATTTAGTAAAAGTTCAAGAAATGCTAGTTATTATTTGGGAATCATAACAGTAACACATGTAGCAAATAAAGCCCCTTACGTTGTCCCAGCCTGGATTTGGGTCTCATTGGGAGGTGGCTCTGGATTTAAACTTGGGTAGTTTGAGGCTGTTCGATAGCTGTGCAACTTTAGGGACAAGCCTTTTACCCTCTCTCAGCATCAGTTTCTGCACCTTTAAAATGATCTAAGGGGCCAGCCCCGTGGAGCAGTGCTCGCGCTCTGCTGCTGGCGACCCAGGTTCGGATCCCGGGCGTGCACTGACGCACCGCTTGTCAGGCCATGCTGTGGCGGCGTCCCACATAAAGTGGAGGAAGATAGGCACAGATGTTAGCCCAGGGCCAGTCTTCCTCAGCAAAAAGAGGAGGACTGTCATGGATGTTAGCTCAGGGCTGATCTTCCTCACAAAAAAAAAAAAAATGATCTAACACTTGTCCCCTAAAGTCCCGTGTGAAGATCCAATGCGCTGGATAAAGCCCTCGGCAGAGCCAGGCATGGCCCTTAGCGGCGCACTCACTCAATAAACGATCGGTATTGACAACCACAGTAACAAGAGGACGTCAGCCAGGGCCGTCACAGTAGAGAAATCCCACAAATCCAGTCCACAGCGTTGCTGATCACTCAGTTATTTACTCACCAAACACTGATTGGCTGGGGACACACGTGGGCATCGTTGAACAGCTCCTGCCCTAGAGAGGCTCCCAAACAGTGTCAGTGGTGGGATCAACCTGGAGCTGAAGGAGGCCAGAGGAGGGGAGTCTGACATTTCAAGCTAAACCAGAATATGTTGTGGTGACGACCAAATAGAGGGCCAGGAGGTCTGGATAATAGGCTCAGAAAGCATTTCAACCTTCAGAATGCTATGAGACCCATAAAAGAGGTACCTAGCGGGGAGAGGGGGCGAGGCACAGGCTGGGAAATTTCAGGGAAGAAAGACAGACCTTTCTGGCTCAACTCTCTTCCTTGTGGAAGTTTGGGCAAGTTACCCACCATTTTGATCCTCCCCATCTTCATCTAGAAAATAGGATGAAAGCTCCCCACCAAGTTATTATCAAGATGATGTTTTAAGAAAGCATCATAAATCTAATAGCAGGCACTCAGAAAACAGGAGCTCCCTTCCCTTCGGAGAGCCTGGGTTCAGATCCTGGCTCAGTCCCTTACAAGCTGAATGGCTCTGGGTAAGTTACCTAACCTCTCTGTGCCTCAGTTTCCCCATCTGTAATCGTGCCTACCTCATGAGGTTGCTGTGAAGATCACATGAGTGAAGCTACATAAGAGCACTCAAGGAGGGGCCTGGCAAGTGCTCTACAGGCATTAATAAATATTTTGGCTTCCTGGAGGAGGCAGGCTGTCAACTAGACCTTGAAGGAGAGAAATGGAGGAGGGGAGGGACAGGTCAGGAGAGGACGGCCAGGCAGAGCAAAAGTGGACAAGACTGAGGAAGGAGCTCCAACTCGGGTCATTGCTAGCCTGCACCAACACGCCCAACAATTGCTTACGTAAAAAAAAAATCACTCATTTTGAATAATCACATAGTTCATGGTTCAAATAAAGAAGTAAAAGGGTATGTAGTGACGTCTCCCTCCCACCCCTGGTCCCCAGTGTCTTGCTTATCCTGCCAAAGAAATTCTTATGCATATAAAGTGAAAATTTATATATTATTACGTATATAATAACATCAAATATTATATATTTTACCCCCTTTTGCCCAAATGATAACATACTCTACATGCTATTCTGCACCTGGCTTTACTTTTTTTTTTTTCCACTTTGGAGGTTGCCTCGTATCAGTTCATTCACAGGTTCCTCACTCTTTTTTACAGCAACCTAATTTCCCATCACTTAGTGGTGCTGCATTCTTAAGTCATTTCCCACCCCCCCTTCTCCCCTCGGAGGGCAGGGGTTGTTTCCTCCATTTGATACTTAGAGGGGCTGAGGCTTGTCACAGTCAGGACCCGAACCCAGACGCCCATTCCAGAGCTATTCCAATGCACTGGGCTCAGGCTAGTTTTCAAAGTCCCCCTCAGAGAAAAGGTCTGGGCGGAGAGCCCCTGGGTGATGGAAGGCCCTTTGCATCATACCTCACCCTGGCCCATCTCAGGTTGTACACCTCAGGCTGGAGCGGCCCCCGGGTCACCAGTGTTGTGGAGGATCCTTGGAAAAGACTCTATCAGCTCCCTACTTCCAGGTGGGCCATTGGAGAGACCTGGCCCAGCTCTGCAGAGGGGCATAAGAGCACTGACCATCTCCCACAGCTGCTTGGGGCAAGCTCTATCCCCCCAGGAGACCAAAACCAGACATTTTCAAAAGAAAAGGCTTTTGGACATGTTGAGCAAGTGCCCCCAAGACAATTTCTTACCGAAAGATGCTCCAAGGAGGTCCGATGCCAGGGCCAGGGCTCATGGGCACAGAGCCGGGCACTGGGGCCAGGGTGATTATCCCTGGGCCTGCATGGCTCTAACCAGGTTCTGGGAGACCCCAGGAGATGTGGCATGCAGGTGGGCAGAGCCAGGGCCCAGCCTGGGCAGAGTCTGGCCTGTCAGCCCTGCCCGGGAGCCCCTCTTCTTGCAGGCCCCCTCCCCGACCCTGTCCAACCAGTGATACCCAGCAAGGCCTGGGAAAAGGCTGCTCCCCCAGGGCCCCAGGTGCCCCCTCCCTTTTCTCTTCCTGCTTGTTCCAACACCACTCTCTCCCCAGTCGGTCCATGGGAAGAATGCCGTGTCCTCTGAACGGGGGCCAAGAGTGACAGGTGGTGGCAGTCGGAGCTGCATGGCCCCTGGTGTAAGAGATCCTCTCCCCCGGCCCCGCCTCCCCTGCCTGCGCCCCTGCCTCCGCCTCTGCCCACCCGGCCCAATCCTTTACAACTGCCCCAGGACTGCTCCCGGGTAGCCGCTGCAAGACAGACGGCCACCAGGTTGCCCTTCTCTGCTCCAGGTACGTCTCTCCCCTCAGTCAGCTAGCCCTGGCCTCCTCTTGGCCAGGTAAGAGGAGGAATCCAACAGCCTAACATACCTCACTCTTCTTTCTGCAGCTAGAAAGACTTGAGTTAGACAAGCAGAAGCACACGCCTCCCTACCTCATGGCGACAGAAAACGGAGCAGTCGAGCTGGGAATCCAGAGCCCATCAACAGGTGCCAAGCTGGGGCAGGGGACGGAGGGAGGGGCTTGGGAAGGGGTGTTTGAATCCTGGGTTGGGCCAGGTCTTCAGTGGGAGTTCTGTGCCTGAGGCCTCTTTGTATGGCACATGGGGGACCCAGAAATTAGAATTACCTCTAGGTAGGGTTGGGCTGGTTCAAGGGCCTACATGAAGCCCTCCCTGAGAGACTGGGAAAATGTGAAGCCCCCATGGATGGTACCTAACCACTCAGAACAAGGGATGGGGTGGGGTGGGGGGGCGTCAAGGCCCACCAGAGGACCAGAGGCCTCCCACACGAGGCCTCCAATGTCCCGGCAGCCCATTTCTAGAGCCCATCAGGTGGCCCCAGAGGCTCCGTGGGACAAGCATTTGCAAATTGTTGCCGGGGTGGGGACCTGGGCCCAGAGCTGGTCTCTGGCCAGCCTGGCTGGGGAAGGAGGGGCAGAAGGGTGGATCCTGACTGGTGTCTCACCACCTTTGCAGACAAGGCACCTGGCGAAGGGGCAGCAGGCGAAGGACTCCCAGCTCCAGAGAAAGACCCTGCTCCTCCAGACCCAGAGAAGGATCCTGGGCCCCCAGATGCAAAGAAAGAACCTGGCCGCCCAGACTCAAAGGAAGAACCTGGTCCCCCAGACGCAAAGAAAGAACCTGGCCCCCCAGACTCAAAGAAAGAACCTGGCCCCCCAGACTCAAAGGAAGAACCTGGCCCCCCAGACTCAAAGGAAGAACCTGACCCCTCAGACGCAAAGAAAGAAGCTGATCCACTCCCCCTGAAGAAAGATGCCAAAGCCCCCACACTAGAGAAGGGAGGAGGTGCCCTGGCCCAGCCCTCAACTAGCAGCCAGGGCCCTGAGGGAGAAGGCGACCTGGGTGGGGGGCCTGCGGAGGGCAGTGCTGGGCAGCCTGCAGCCCTGCCCCAGCAGACTGTAACAGCCGAGGCTGGTGTCAGGAAGCCCAATGCCGAGCAGGGGACCTCAGGCAGCCAGGACCCCGGAGAGCCCCAGGTGCGCAAGAAGGAGGCAGAGGGCCAAGCAGCGGCCAGGAGGGGCTCACCTGCCTTTCTGCACAGTCCCAGCTGCCCTGCTGCTATCTCAAGGTGAAGACCCCCTGCCTGGGAGTGGAGAGGTGTCCTGTGGCTCTGTCCCCAGGGGCTGTGCTTAGCTCCTCTGTCTTGGGCATCATTGTCATCACATTCAGTGCTGGATTGGGTAGTTCTGACAATCACCTCCTCTGTTCTGGGCATTGGCCTGACCTCCTTGTCCCCCTGCAGAAACCAGGACTTTGTGATAATTCAAAGAAGCCCAAAATGTCACACGGGAGATGTCCTCAAAGACCTCTTTTCTGGGCATCTGGAGTTCAGACTTCCCCTTACTCCATGAACTTGGGTCTAGCCAAGGGCAGGGCTGAGATGTCAGGAGGAAAGGAAAACCCTTCTTAATATAATTATCAGTATTATGTGGAAAGATGACTAATAATGGGATTGGGAGATCATTACTAACACTTGCATAACCATAATATAGCACCAGTCTTATGATGCAATCAGTTATACTTACCTGAATGCTAATCATATTAATGAGGTTATTAGTGATATATTGTAAACCACAATAATAACACACTGTATCAGTTTGATTTATGTACTAATATCAGTTGTATCGCCACAGTTTTTATGAATCGAGAGCTACATAATCTCCCTAATTGAGTCTACATAATGATTAACCAAATCAACATTCCTACTAATATTTATTAATGCTTTGGTAGTCAAGATAATGACCACAGACATTTATGGTATTATTAATGTCTCTTGATTTTGCAATAAAGTGACTTCAGATGCATTACCCCATGTGTTTGGGGAGAGGGGCATGGTTGTATTAACTCCAGATTGCAGATGAGGATCTGGAAGCATCGAGACCTGCTGGAGGCCGCAGCGGGGCTGTGGCTGCTAAGGGCATCACCTCCGTGTTCTCACCTTCCAGCTCTAAGAAGCTACTGGCCGAGAAGCCCCCAGATGAGGCATTGGAGCTCATCTTTGAAGGGGTGCCGGAGACCCCTGGCCCCACAGATCCTGGGCTAGCCAATGCAGCAGCAGGAGGGAAGAGCATCCTGGACGGCAGCCAGAAGGAAGCAGGAGAGAAGGCCCCAGACCAGGCTGGCGAAGCTCAAGAGCAAGAGGACACCTCGAGGGGGATCGAGTTCCAGGCTGTTCCCTCGGAGCGATCAGAGGTGGAGCAGGCCCTCTGTCCCACAGCCAGGGAGGAAGACTGCTTCCAGATTTTGGGTAGGCCAGGGGCAGGGGGGCGCTGGGGCTCCCTGGGGCCCAGGGAGGAGGGAAAGGGGCTCCACGTCTCCCCATGTCTCCCTGTTTGGAGGACTGAACTGCTCTGAGCCACGCCTCACCCAGGCACATTCATCCAAGTGTCCACAACCCCAGGAAGTACGACTTCCTGTTCCTTTTTGCTAGATGAGGAAACAGAGGCTCAGAGAAGGGGAAATGGAGTGAGGGCTCAAAAATCCATAGCTAGGACGGGATTTGAACCTGTTGGAACAAGCCTGACTCTAGACTCACTTTTGACTTTCTTCTCCTTTGTCCACAATGGGGTTTTGAAGAAAATCACTCAGGTTACTGGAGCAACACCAACTCTCTCGACAGTGGAATATGAAGTCAGTCTGTAGAAGGGCTCCAATGCCAGGCTTTGGTCCTTAAACTACATTCTGGAGGGGGTGAGGAGGGTCAAGGGAGCCATAGAGGGCTCATGAGCTGAGGAGCGCAGGTGTCTGTGTGTGGGAGCAGTGACCAGGGAAGCTGGGCACTTGAGATAGGGCAGGACTGTGGAGTGGCCTTAACTGACCATCAGACAAGGAGCCTGTAGATTATTCAGCCGACAGCAGGGAGCCATTGAAGCATGACTGAGTTGGCCAACAGGTGAATAGGGAGAGGCCTGGGCAGGGGGGCGGCAGGGTTGGGGGTGGGGTGAGATGGGGTCAGGAGAGCCCAGAATGTCCTGACACCCCCCCTTCTCCAGGCTGAGGTGCCCTGGGAGCCCCGCCAGCCTGCCTGGTGAGCGGCACAGAGCCACCCAGACAGGGTGGGAGGGCCTGGCGGCTGGGAGGCAGCCAGGAGCCCTGCCTCCTCCCCTGAGCAGCGGCAGAGACCTCTGCCCCGCTCCGCCCCGCCCAGAAATCACATCCTCGGGGTAACAGGACCTGAACAACCTCCAAGAGCCGTCTGATTTATCACCATCCCGGCTTCCCTGCAGCCTCTTGCTATTTATAAAGAGGTTTCCATTCCCGATGACTCAGCCTGTCGGCAGCCAGGAACCGCTGTTCCCCCTGGTTGCCACTAGGTGGCAGCCACTCCCTACTAAACATCTCCGTCCCTGTCTCCTCCCCGGGGCCCAGGTTGGACACCCGTTCCACAGGTCGGGCCAACTTGTGGGTGGTGTTCGAGAGGACGGTAGGCAGATCCCACCACCTACCGCATCATTCAGACCTAGTAACCCCGATCTGACACTCCACCATTATAGCTGCTTTTTTTTTTTTAATGGAAATACAGATAGCTTGGGATGGGGTCTTCATACCTTATAATGCAAGAGGGTCGGAGAAGTCCAATCAGCCATCCCCATTGTTGTGCTGGGAGAAGCTGAGCCCCGCTCTGACAGAGGCAGAGGCCTCCCAAGGCCATTTTGTGTGTTGGTCGCAGAGCTGAAATTGGAAACTGGGCCCCTTAGCCCTGTTCTGGAGCCAGCTGTCCCCCAGGTATCACTCAGTGAACTTCCCTGGATGAGACCCAGGCCAGGCAGGAGGGGGTGGTGCCAGGGTGAATCCTCAACAGCCCCCAGCACTGACTGTGATGGTACTGCTCTGCATCCTCAGATGATTGCCCGCCACCCCCGGCCCCCTTCCCCCACCGCATCGTGGAGCTGAGGCCCGGGAATGTCAGCAGTCAATTCAGCCTGAACTCCAAGGAGGCGCTGGGCGGGTGAGAGCTGGGACCCCGAGCCCCCGGCCCACGGGTAGGAGGGCATCGAGCCCCCGGGGCCTCACATCTTCTCTGTGCAAGACCCAGACACACCCCAATTGGACATGTGGACATAATTCTTCTAGGTGGTCACACCCATCATGTACTTGCTGTCACACAGGCTGATATACACTCATGTCACTGTCACTCACACAGACACACCATCGGTCACTCAGTGTTTTCCATAGGAAACGCACAGTGTTTTCCTGTCTGTCTCAGTTTCAGGCACCACACTGACCCCCTCAAGGTGATTCCTGCTTGGTAAAAAGCCCTGAAGTTGCTCTCCCCGGGGGCCCAGAGCCCCAAGGCCCCTGTCGGTCACAAGCCTGTGAGCTGTCACATCAGGGGCCGTCCTTCAGATGAGCCTACCCTTCTTGTGCCCATGGTTTGTGTGGTTCCGCCATTGTCCCTGCAGTAGAGCTCACAGCTTCAGGAGGGAGTCATGGCTGGCTGGGGCGAGTGCCCGCATCTCACATCAGGGATCCAGACGGGAACAGAGCACAGGTCCCCTGCAGCCCTGTGCCCCTTGCGACCCCCTCGCTCCCAGCCTCTTCTCTCTTCAGCGGCAAGTTTGGAGCAGTCTGTACCTGCACAGAGAAATCCACAGGCCTCAAGTTGGCAGCCAAGGTTATCAAGAAACAGACGCCCAAAGACAAGGTAGTGGGGCTGGTTCCACAGAAAGGGGAAGGGATCCTTGGAGTGGGTGCCTCTTGCCTCCCTCTGCCCACGTGTCTGCACTAGGGCTCTTGTGTGCCAACCCTGATGCCCCAGAGATGTCACATGGATAGACACATGAACAGACAGACGGCCCTGGCACAGGCCTGACACCCCTCACCATAAACCGGACACCTCAGTTAGTGAACTTATCCTGGGGACTTCCCCTTCTAGGCAAGGGATAGTCATGCTCTCTGTTTGGTTCAATTCAGCAAACACTGATAAGTGTGGGCTCTGAGCCAGGCCCCAGGCTGGGCACTGGGGGTCCCAAAGTGGAGGGAACATGGACCCCGCCCTGGGTACACAGGCCCAGTCCAGGGCTCTGCCTCCAGCACCCAGCCTGGGAGTCGTTCAGAGGAGGCTGAGAGCAACGTCTGTTCAAAGAATGAATGAATGAATAAAAGCAGAGGCTCACATGGAGTGAGGGAACCGGGTGTGTGAGGAGGTGATGACAACCTAGAACCTGGTCTGGTGAGAGCTGTAACAGGAAAGCTGGGGCGGGGGTCAGGAGGTGGGCAGAGGAGGCTCCTGACACAGTCTGTGGGGTCAGGGGAGCTTCCTGGACAGGCTCTCTGCTGAACGAAGGCTTTGAATAAGGAAGAACTATTTTCCAGTGGAGAAGGTGGGAAGGAGAGTTTCAAGCAGAGGGGACTGTGGGAGGAAAGGCTAGAACAGCAGGTACCTGCTGGGAACCCTTGAGCTGAGGCGGGGAGAGCCCAGGAGTGAGGTTATGGGCACTCCAGGCAGAGACCGCAGCACGGGCAGTGGCCCGGAGCCCAGAAAGAGCCTGAGAAACAGCTCCAGAGTGCTGCAGCCCTGACTTCCCATCAGAGCACTAAGCACATCTGGAAGGCCTGTATTTTCTGTGGCTCTGTCTTTCTCTGCCTCTTTCGCTTGACATCACCTGGACTTGTGTTACTGACTGCTGGGTTCCCAGGTCTCTATCATGGACCTGGCTCAGCATAGATGCTCAAGACATATGGGCTGTCTACACTGATTGGAGTCAGCTATTGGTTAAATAATTACTGAGCACTTTTTCCATGCCATTTACCCTGCCGGGTGCTAGGGAAATGGTAGTGAATTAAAAAAGTCCCTGTCCTCATAGGCTGACATGCTAGAGAGGAGGGACAGAGAGTTAAAAAACAAACAAAGCAAAAAGCAGAGTGTCAGGAACAGAGAAGTGCCAGGAAGAAAAATAAAGCCGGGTAAAGTATAGGGAGTGTGGGGCCGATGGGGCCGTTCTGATAGGGTGGTGAGGTCAGGCCTCTCCAAGGAAGTGGCGTGGAAGATGAGCTATGAACAAAGCAATGGAATAATGGGAGAAAAGGAGCAGCAACAGGATGCTCTAGGGGAACGGGTCGGGAGAGCCTTGATTTCTAGTATTTGCCAATTTCCTGGGTGTAAATATTCCCACCATGGCTGATTTCAAGCTACCAATGTGACAACTGGCTTGCAAAGTTTCTGAAAGTGACAAATAATGATGGCTTAGACTTGGAAGGCAGAGGTGGAGGAGGTGAGAAATTACTGGATTTGTAATCCATTTTGAAGGTAGTGTGAAAGGATTTACTGATGTGGGGTGTGAGGAAGCGAGGATAAGAGAGGAATTTGGGATAGCTCCTAACTTTGTGTCCTGCCCACCTGGGTGAAGAGTGCTGTCCTTCTGCTGATGGGCAAGCTGAGGGCAACTCAACTGTGGGGAAGAGGTACCAAGGGTTTAATGTTGGACATGGTAGATTTGAGATGCCTATAGACATCCCAGGAGAATGGCAGTTCGGCAGATGGAGATGTGGGTGTCTGGAGTTCAAGAGAGCACTTGGAGGTGGAGAGATGTATTTGGGAGTCAATCACGTTGGGATGGAATGTCAAGTCATGGGACAGGGAGACTGTAGAGAGGGGAGGGATGAGCGGGGAGGACTGGGCCCTTGGGCCCCCTGATATTCACTCAGGAAGAGGAGAGGAAACCAGCAAAAGAAAGGTGTCCCACCAGGAATGACTGAGTGTGGTGAGCACACAGGCTTGGAGGTGGGGAGATGGGAGGCAAGGAGCCAGAGGCGAGGAGGCTAGCAGTGGTCCAGGCAAGGCCTGAGAGGTCTGGTCTAGGGCGCAGGTATGGCGGGTAGAGGGCAGGGAGTGATGATGCTTGCACGGCAGCCTTGTCTCCCCTGGTTCCCAGGAAATGGTGAAGCTGGAGATTGAGGTTATGAACCAGCTGAACCACCGCAATCTGATCCAGCTATATGCGGCCATCGAGACCTCGCACGAGATTGTCCTGTTCATGGAGTAGTGAGTGCCGGCAGTGGGAGTGGGGGGGCCGGGTGAGGGTGCCAGTGGACCCAGAAGCAAGCCTGTAGAGGGGTCTGTGCACACAGCATCGAGGGCGGCGAGCTCTTCGAGAGGATTGTGGATGAGGACTACCATCTGACTGAGGTGGACACCATGGTGTTTGTCAGGCAGATCTGCGACGGGATCCTCTTCATGCACAAGATGAGGGTTCTACACCTGGACCTCAAGGTACTGAGGCTGGGGCCTCCCGGGAGGGGTCGGGAGCAGCATCCAACCACCTGAAATCAGTGTTGCAACCAGCCATCCCTCCATCCTCCCATCCTTCCTTCTCTTCCTCCATCCATCCTTCCATCTGTAGATTCAAAAAGGGTTTATTGAGCACTTACTAAGTACCAGGAGCCGGGGATACAACAGAGAGCGAAAAAAGACTTAGTCCTAGCTCTCAGGACTCCTAGTCCAGTACTAAGTACTTGTTGACAGAGTCTTGCAGTCCCGTGAGCCCCCAGCTGGGTGTCTCACACATAGAACTTGCTAGTAGGTGTTGCACAAGCACCTGCCTCAGTGCTGGCCCCCGAGAGGCACTGAGAATGTTCATTTATTCAACAAGTATTTGTTGAGGGCCCATGGTATGCCAGGCAGTGTTCTAGGTGATGGAGATCCAGTGATGAACAAAATAGATAAAAAATGCCTGCCCTCCTGGAGCTTAGGCTCTCAAAGGGGAGTCAGAAAAACAAATCAATAAGTACAGTGTCAGCGCAGCAATACCCATGTGATAGGCGCTAACAAAAATGTTTAATGAAAGAATATTTCTATCCCTCTTGTGGCTCTGCTCGGTACCTTGCATGTAGCAGGTCAGGGAGAGCAAATAGGTTTTATGTGTCACAACAGCTCTGATCAACTGGTAGTGGCTGCCTGGAGCTTAGTGACGTCAGCCATGGTGTGGAGTAGGTGGGAGCAGCGTCCTTATGGCAAGTGTTAATGTCTGTAGGGTAAGTGGCAAGGCCAGTGGGGGAGATGAAATGTGAACACTGGGGTGGGTTAGCACCCATCAGCTAAGTGGATAGTGCTTTCATTCATTCATTTGATAAACACGTACCGAGTACCCGCTCCTGTGCTCTTGTGCGCTGTGCTGGGCACTGGCGTTACTGTAGGCACGACAAAGGACACACCCCTGTTTAAGGGAGTCTACAGGCTAGTGGGGGAAACAGACGTATAAAATAATAACCAAATAAATAGGTCATTTTAAACGGTTGAAAGTGTGATGAAGTACATGTGAGCAACGGGGAGACGTGTAAGGTGAACTTGGAGAAGCAGGCAAGGGGCAGAGCTTGGAGGTCTAAAGCAGGCCAGGGAGACGCTGCTGCTGTGGGCTAACCCCACACCGTGCTTCCGAGGGGTCAGAGCTGCACAGAGTGCGGACTCCTCCCAACAGCCTGCTGGGACAGGTGTGCTAGTATCATCCCACTGACAAGTGAGGAAGTGAGGCGGTAAGGAGATGGCTTTCAATGGGGCCAACGTGGCAGCAGGGAAGTTAGGGGACTGTTGTAATGAGCCAGGAGAGAGCTAGGTGGTAGGGGCTGGAGTCAGAGGGGCAGTAGGGAGGAAGGGGAGTAGCCAGATGATGGACACCTTCTGGAAACAGAGCAGATCTGACGTTTGGATGGGGTGGGGGTTAGGGAAGGAAAGAGGAAGGGGGCCTCCTGAGTTTCTGGGCGGAGCCGGTGCCTGTGTGGTGGTATTGGAGGCCTGCCATTCCCCCATGAAAGCCACTTTCTTTGGGAGTAGAGCCGGGTTCCCAATTAAAATGCAATGCCCTGGGAAGAAGCTCAGCCTTAAACCTCTGTATCCTAAAATGTGTTTTTTTCAGGATAGCAATGTTTTTTTAAATCAGAAAAGGGGTTTTCACAGTCAAGTAAGTTGGGTGAGCCATTTTCCAGGCCTCCTGGATGCAAAGCTTCTCAGGAAGTCCCGTGTCCTCCGAAAGGAGGTCTGAGTCTGTCTCGTTTCCCCAGACGATGTATCCTGGGACCTTTCTTTCTTCCCTGTTTTGGTGGGAGGTCAAGTCGAGCTATTAAGTCATCAGTGTCCTGCTCTGACTGAATGCAGCAGTTCAACAAGGGCCTTCAGACAGCCTTTCCTTAGAGGCCTCGACTCAAATGCCCACAGAGCCCCGAAAATAACGGAACCGTGTTCAAGGGCCAGGTCAGGGTGGTGGCGGCCCCCGGGGACCGGAGGACTTTTGCTCCGTCTCAGGGGTCAGCAGCAACTCACTCCAAGCAGTGTGTGGCCGCGTGGCTGGGGCTTCCGGTGTTCCAGGAGGTGCTGGAAATCAGGAAATCAGGGGTTTTGTGTGAAATCTCCTGCCTTTTAACCATTGTTAACTGTTTAAAGTGTTTCTGCCCTGCAACCTCAGATTAGTCCTGTGTCCTTGTGTTCTATGAAGAGGAAATGGAGGCCCAGAGCAGGGAGGGACCAGCCTCGTGGTAACTCCATTCACACGCTCACCTGTGCTTGGGCCCAGGATTCCTGGGAGCCTTGGCTGAATACCTAGGGGGCGCCTTTGTTGGACACTGAGGGTGGGGAGCAAAGAGGCCGGGAGAAGACGATCCCTGTCCTGGAAGAGCCAGCCCACTCGTGGCCTGTCCACCCCACCCCCACGCCACGGAGTGCACTGTGGGTTGTTGACCAGTGGCAGGCAGAGTGATGTCAGGAGACCAGTGCTAGAGTCAGACAGTCCTGGGGTCAAGTCCTGGCTCTGCCACTTACTTACTGGGTGACTGCGGCCAAGTCCCTTCTGTGTCTGAGCCTCGGTTTTCTCAACTGTGAAATGGGGATGGATGGTGACAGCGCCTGCCTCCTAAAGATGTTGAGAGGACTGATGAGCTAACAAGCAGAAAGTGATTGACCCGGGCCTGACGTTTGTAGGTGTCCTCATCTCTAACTGGGAAGAAGGAGTAGCACAGCTGAGAGTGCACACGGAGCAGCATGAAGCCCTCTGTTCCCAGGGGCTTCCTCTGGGAGCCTGGAGCTGGTGGTTTCTTTCTCTGGTCTCTGGAGCTCTGGCCCTGAACTGGCCTCCCACCTGGGGCACAGCTCTCCTCTGCAGCCTTCAGTTTCTCCATCCTCAGAATTGCTAGAACATTGTTGTTCTTTCATGGCCTTAAATGAAGGAAATTCCCCCCTCAGAAGCCTTGTGCTGCAGGACTTGTACGAGTCCCTCTGGGGGCCTCGGGATCCTCATCTGTGCCTGGAGCCGGCAGGTCCCAGGGTCTCCAATGGCTGTCTGTTCTGGCGGCTTGGGCCTCTGTTCAGGGAGCCTGGGACTTGGGTGGACCTGGACGGGGAGGGAGGGGGAGCTGGGTCAGAGGCCAATGCCAGCCACTCCCCTCTCCTCAGCCAGAGAACATCCTGTGCGTCAACACCACGGGCCATTTGGTGAAGATCATTGACTTCGGCCTGGCACGGAGGTACCACCTGGTGGGTGGGGAGGGCAGAGTGAGCCTCTGAGGTGGGCCGGGGGCAGGGGAGGGGTAGAGGGCACCTGGGGACGGGCTGGGAGCTGTGCTCTGAGCTCTTGGTCTCATCCCCAGGTACAACCCCAAAGAGAAGCTGAAGGTGAATTTTGGGACCCCGGAGTTCCTGTCGCCTGAGGTGGTGAATTACGACCACATTTCGGATAAGACAGACATGTGGAGTATGGGGGTCATCACCTACATGCTGTGAGCCCTGAGGGAGCACGCTGTTCACAGGGTTGGGGCACATGGGTGGGCAGCTGAGGCCAAGATTGGCCTCGGGTCTCTGTGAGGTGGACCCACTTTCCCGCTCCCTCAGTCAGGGGTTTGCTGGGGTTGGGAGTGCTAGGGAGAACCAGGAAAGGGGAACTTTGGAGCCATTTTATAGACAGAGAAACCAAGGCTCCTAAAGGCATACCATCCCAGCCCAGGGCTCTAGACAACAGATCTTTATGACCCAGGGTAGGGGCAGAGGGGTAGTGGGCATTTTTTGTGCATTCATCATTCCTCTTCTTCATTGTAACCCTGGGAAGCTGGGATGATTATGCCCATTTTACAGATGAGAAGAATGAGGCTCAGAAAGGGGAAGTGACTTGCCAAAGGTCACCCAGCCAGATTCAAACCCAGGTCTGTCCCACTGGAAAGGCTGGGGGTCTTTTCAGCACATGGTGCTGCCTCTTAGGATCTCCCCCCATCCCCTGATCCCCCAAAGGTGACTCAGCATTTCCAATCTCACGTCCCTGCCCCCTGCCATTCCCTCCCTCCAGACTGAGCGGCCTCTCCCCCTTCCTGGGAGATGATGACACAGAGACCCTAAACAATGTTCTATCTGGCAACTGGTACTTTGACGAGGAGACCTTCGAGGCCGTGTCAGATGAGGCCAAAGACTTTGTCTCCAACCTCATTGTCAAGGACCAGAGGTGAGGCTCCCCACAGGACGCGAACCCCGTGTGTGCGAGCCCAGTGCATGTGGGTGCCGTCAGGGCGGGAACAGGGCCAGAAGGCTGGCTGGGCTCCGGTTCCCCAAGGACATGCCGCCCACCCTCACCCTCCCCACAGGGGCCGCATGAGCGCTGCCCAGTGCCTCGCCCACCCCTGGCTCAACAACCTGGCGGAGAAAGCCAAGCGCTGTAACCGACGCCTCAAGTCCCAGATCTTGCTTAAGAAATACCTCATGAAGAGGCGCTGGAAGGTACTGCTGGACGGGGGGTGGGGAGGAGGGAGGGGCTGTAAGGCGGGCCGAGCTCCTGGCGCCAGGTCCCGGGCCCCACCAGCCCTGCCTTGGCAGATTCTGTCGACCAGGCCTGGCCCTGTCTGGAAAACAGGGTTGGCTTTTCTCTCTTTGTCCTGGGCTGTCTCCTGACCCTCCACCCGCCCCCTCCACCCTAGGGAGGGGCGTCCATCTGGGGCTTGGGCTCAGGAAAAGGTCTCTGACCCCATCCCAGGCCTCCTCCCTTCATTTTACAAATATTTATTGGGCATGCACCACTTCTAGGCACTGGGGATGCACTAGTGGACAAAAAGATAAGGATTTCAGTCTTTGTGGACTTACTTTTGGTAGGTGGAGGGGAGTTATTAAAAGGGGTTAAAAGGGGCCGGCCCCGTGGCTTAGCGGTTAAGTGCGCGCGCTCCGCTGCTGGCGGCCCGGGTTCGGATCCCGGGCGCGCACCAACGCACCGCTTCTCCGGCCATGCTGAGGCCGTGTCCCACATACAGCAACTAGAAGGATGTGCAGCTACGACATACAACTGTCTACTGGGGCTTTGGGGGAAAAAAAAATAAATAAAATTAAAAAAAAATTAAAAGGGATTAAGGAAGGGCTCTAGAAAAATATAAGGATGGTCAAGAGTGCCAGGGGAGAGGTCGTACTTCTAAGTGGGGGTGGTCAGGGAGGGCTCCCTGAGAAGGAGCGTGTGAACAAAGACCTGAGGGAGCTGAGGGCTGAGCCATTCCGAGACTTGGAGGGAAGAGTGTCCCTGGCAGAGGGAACAGCCAGTGCAAAGGCCCTGAGGCAGAAGCACAGTTGATGAGTGTGAGGAATAGGTAGGAGGCCAGTACAGCTAGAGTGGAATGAGCAAGGGGGCAGGGGAGATGAGGTCGGAGAGGAGCGGAAGGTAGGGCGAGAAGGGACTTGTTGACCATGGCAAGGGGTTTATCTTATACTTGGAACGAAATAGGAGCCATTGAAGCATCTTGAGCAGAGGGGTACTCAGGTCTGGCTGACCTATCTGTTGAATGAAGGAATCCTGGAGAGTGCAGTGCCATGGTGCCTCCTGTGGCCATTTTGGGCATTGCACCCTCCCTGGCCTCTGGCCCTCCTGGAACGAAGGGGACCTTAGGAGATGCTCAGCTGTCTCACAGCTTCTCCCCTGCCCTGGTGCTGACTGGGACCCCTCTCCCTCATCCCCCAGAAAAACTTCATTGCCGTCAGTGCTGCCAACCGCTTCAAGAAGATCAGCAGCTCGGGGGCACTGATGGCTCTGGGGGTCTGAGCCCCGGGAGTGGCTGAGGCCTGGACGCAGCCACACAGCGGCCAGGGCTGAGGCCACACAGCCCAGAAGGCCCGAGCAGACAGGCCAGATCCCCAGGGCGGGCTGGCGGGGACAAGGCTGCACCAGGCTGGGAGGCTCGGGGCTCCCCACGCCCCCGCGCAGCGACTGCTTCCCCGACGTGAGCCGCTCGGATGTGGCCTGACTCCATCCTGCTAATGCCTCCCCGGACAGGGCTCTGCCCACCAGCCACAGCCCAGATGCAGGGGCCCCTTGTTCCCTGCCCAGCTCCTCCTCTTGGAACTGCTGCCCTGGTGACCCCTGCTTGGCCCCACTGGGGCATCCCCGGCCTGGGCTTGCTCCTAGCTGGAGTGGGAGGGCTGGGGGTCCCAGTGTGTGGGGTTTCTGCGGTTGTGGACAGGAGGCTCTCGGTGGGGCAGGAAAGCAGTGAGGCCGGCTCCCGAGGCCCAGCTGCCAGGGGAGACAGAGCAGGCTTTGTGAAAGAGGACCTCCATGCCCCTGCCCGCCTCCCCACTCCCGGCAGATAAGGCCTAGCACACACCATCTGGCCCAGGCCCGGCCCCCCGCCCACCTTCCTTGCGACCACCAACACACAGGAACTCTCTGTGAGAGAGAGGACGCCCAGCCCAGGCCTGCCGGAGGGGGAGGGGAGGGGCCTGGGGGACACGGGAGACCACCCCCGAGCTTGCCTAAGGGCCAGGCCGGCCCAACCCACCACTCCAGGCCCCCCTCCCAGGGGTCCCCCACGGCCTCAGATGATGGGGTCAGCAGGCCCAGGAGGAGTGGGAAGGCCGTCGGGCAGCCCCCAATCTGCTCTCAGCTTGTGCCTTGTAAATAAATGTACAGGTTGGACGTGGTCTCCTTCCCTCCGTGTGCACACCCTTGGGTGGAGTCCCAGACGACCGCTGTTCCCTGAGCACTGCTGCGTGCCAGGCACTTCAGTGACGCCCGTCAGTATGCGGTATGGTGGTGACCGATGCGGCCTCAGCAGCCAGACTGCCCAGTGCGTGATCTGGGCAAGTGACTTCCCTACTTTGTGCCTCAGTTTCCTCATCGTGAGAGGGAGGTCAGAGCACCAGCCAACATTTATTGAGTGATTACTGTGTGCCAGGCTCTATTTAAGCACTTGTATGTATATTAACTCATTTACTCCTCACAGAAAGGTTGAGGTGGATATTCTTATTATTCCTATTTTACAGAGGGGAAAACTGAGGCTCAGAGAGGGGAAGGAACTTGAAGGCTACTCAACAAGTCAGAAACTGAGGCTTGAAATGAGCTCTTCTGTCTCCCAGAGCAAGGCTCTGCCCATGAGCCCACCCTGCTGCTCGCCAGAACAAGGTGTAAGCAGAAAGCAGAGTCTCTGAGTCTGTGACACCTTTGCTGGGCCTGCAGTGGTGGGGTCTCCCAGGAGGCTTGCAGGGACAGAGCTGTTCTCTGCTGTTTCCCGCTGGCCACAGCCCGCCTCACCCCAGGCCTGCGATGCAGAGGCAGGGTGCTCCTGGAGGAGCAGGGGAAGAGAGCTTAACCCTAACAGGGTGCAGCCTTTCTGGCTGTGAGGACAACGGAGTCAGAAGGGGGACTGGCCTAAGGGTTGCCCACCAACTGAGACCTTGACAGTTCATCCCGCCCCTCCCTGCCTCCTTGAACACTGGCTGGAGGGCGAGGTCAGGGTATTCACCCCCACCCTGCCCTCTTCCAGCACGTGTGTGCAGAGTCCTGCTGCCGCAGGTGCCACATGGGGTGGGGTGTGGGGACTCTGGGGTCAGAGCCAGCAGGGCTGGGGCCTGGGGAGCCTGTTGGGCTCCTGGCGGGAGATGTGCTTACGGGCAAGGCCCCCAGGGCTGTGGATCCCTGCTCGCCTGACCGCCCGCCCGCCACCTGCCAGCTGGGCCGGGCCTGTGGTTTCCTCTGAGTTCTCGTGGCCTCGCTGGCCCCCACCCAGGCTGAGCCTCGGCCACACAGCGTGATGATGAGGGATGAGTCACCACAGTGGTTGGGGGAGAAAATGAGGTCCAGTGAGAGCAGAGATCCAGGGCCTGGATCCAGCAGGGGAAACCGAGGCCAAAATGAGGAAAGCCCCTCAGCAGAGACCGCACAGCTGGGACTAGAACCCAGGACTCCCGCCGTCCAGGACAAGCCTCAATTTCCTCCTCTATCATATGAAAATGACCACCTCAGCTCTGCTCTCCTCCGCCACTTGTAGGGCCACTGTAACAATCGAGAGTGAAACAGGGTGCCCATTCACCATGTTTCACAGGTGAGGAATCAGGTTCAGAGAGGAAAGTGACTTGCCCAAGGCCATGCAGCAAATTAACATGTCCTGGGCAGCAAGCCCACCCAGAACCGTGGAACAAGGCTGATCACTGCCTCTGCCCCCATCCCTCCCAGGAGCACCATGTAGAAAGTTCTTTTTGATTCATCAGGTGCCTCCTTTGGGCCTCCACTGGTCCCTGGAGGGAATAATATGGATGGGGAAATAGGGGTTCAGAGAGATTTTGTTCCCTCCAAAGGCCACAGAGCACACCCAGGAAAAGCTGGGATGGCAGCCCTGGTGTGGGGCTGAGTCTGCCTCTCTGCAGGCCTGGGCCCAGCCCCACCCTTTCACTAGAGCTCGCACACCCAGCAGCCTCAGGGGAAAAAGCTTTTTCACCCTAGGAGCCACCGTGATGGAGGGAGTGAATCCTCAGCGGGTTTGGGCCTGCCAGCTGGGCTCTGCCGGGGCCAGGGCCAAGGTTCTGGGTGTGGGGTTCTGCAAGTCCCAGGGCCAGGCTGTGAGCGTCCCCTGCCCCTTGCTGGGTGTGCCCTGCCTGCCTCAATACCTCCTCCTGAGTTGTTGTGGGCTCCTCCTGCATGGTGCACATCACAATGCCAACGCTGTGACCTGCCCTGCCAGGTGCTCTGTGCCGCGTGGGTATGCTCTGCACGGTATCCTGGGCCCCGCTGTGGGCTAAGAAGGGTTAACACTCTCAATGGGACAACTCCTTCTGGCTGGTCCCAGCCCAGAGAGCGTTCCTCCAAGACTATTTCCTGCCTCTGGGCCTCGGCCAGGCCCGCAGTGACCACCCCCATGGGTCCGAGGCCGCATCTGGTTTGGATTACACCAGGGCTGGTGACGCTGCCTTTTCCTGTCTGCGTCCAGTGGCCTCGAATTCCACTGGCCACCTTGGACCCAGCAGGGCAGCGGTGGGAAAAGATACAGCCAGTGACAGGGCTGCCTGGAGGGCGTGAAGCAGCTGGGGTTGTCCTGAAGGATGTGCCCACCTGGACTACGCTCCCTTTCATGCAGCTACCCACACACCTGTTCCTTCCTTGATGCCAGTGGGTGTTAGTCACTGAGCACCTGGCACGGTACCAAGTGATTCCTCTGTGTGAACTCATCCCTGCCCGAAGGGTGGGTACCTTCATCACCAGCATTTCACAGATGAGGAAACTGAGGCACAGGGAGTTGATGGACAAGTCCACAAGTTCCCAGCCAGTAAGCAGGGGAGTCAGGGTGCAAAGCAGGTAGTCTGACTTCTGACACATCCAATCACTTCACAGCTAGTTGTTGAGTCCCTGCTCTGGGCCTGGCCCCAATCTAGGGCTGGAGACGAGTAAGTCATGGTCCCGCCTTCAGGGAGCTCATGGCCTCTGGAGTCCCAGAGGGTGGGGAGGTTGGGGATCAGGGTGAAACTGGAAGGACATGGAAGAAGACATTAACCCCTATTCTCTTCTCTCCAGTGGGAGTGACATCCAAGCCCAGAGCAAATAAGAGCAGACCGTTTCCAGATAGAGCGAGAAGGGTGTTCCAGGCAGAGGGGATCGCATGTCCGAAGACTTGGAGCTGAGAACAAGCTTATCTTGGAGCATTCCAGTGGGGCTTTGACATATGATGTAGCAGGAAATAAGTCTGGAGAAGTTGGCAGGGCCCCCAAATGCCAGGCTGAATAAGGGCCATAGGGAGCCATGGAAGGGTTTTGAGCAAAGGAGGGACATGGTCAGATCTGTGGTTTAGAAGAATCCCTGCAGCCAGGGAAGTGGGTGGGAGAGAGAGACCGGAGGCAGGGAGACCAGAGGGAGGCTGGGCCGTGTCTGCTTGAGAGGCTGTGAGAACTGCAGGGACCAGAGGAGAGAGACGTAGATCTCACACAGCTCTGGGGAGACAGGCTGATGACAGAGAGACTGGGTGCAAGCAAACAGAATAGAGTTCAAATCTACTTATCTGCCCTCTTTGAGCCTCAGTTTCCTGTCTGTAAGATGGGGTAGTAACAGCACCTGCCTCCCAGGGCCAGTGCAAAGTTCCATGAGACACGCAGATAGAGCTCCTGGCACAGGTCGCTGAGCTTGTGTTTGTTCCACAACTATTTCTTCAGCTCCTACTGTGTACCAGACACTGTTCCAGGTGCTGGGGACGAGCAGCCAGCAGACAAAAATCCCCAGCCTCGTGGACTTCATTCTATCGGGGGAGACAGACACTGAGCAGCAATAACGAATTCAGACTGTGTTGGTGGGCAGAAGGGGGCCACGGCGGTCGGGAGGGCTTCTCTGAGGACGTTTGGACAGGACTGAAGGACGTGATGGAGGGAGCCCTGAGGGTGTTAGTGGAAGACTGTTCCAGACAGAAGGACGAGGACCTGCAAGGCTGTTTGGAGTGAGTGAGGGGAGGGCAGGAGGGGACGAAGTCAGGGAGCCAGGGAGCCCTAGGGGTTCTCTGAGATTTAATCCATGGTGAAAGGAGGAATGGGGACCACGACTCCATCTGTCCACTCAGCAAGCCTTTACTGAGGACCTGCTAGGTGCTGGTCATCCGCTAGGAAAGTGGATAAAATGAGTAAGGCAGACCCGACCCTGCCCCCTGAAGCTTACATTCTAAGGCAAAGACACAATAAAAAGGGAAGACACATGGAAATGCATAATTCCACATTGCAGCAGGTGCCGCGTGGAGGAAACAAACAGGGCGCAGAGATGGAGAGTAATCTAGAGCATCTAATCAGATAAGGGGTTGAGGGGAGCTTCCCTGAGGAGGTGATGTTGAGAAGTCAGCCGTGGGGAGTGAGGATTCTGGGCAGAGGGAACAGCAGGGAAGAAAGGCCTGGAGGTGGAAAAGCCAAGGGAGTCGGCTGTCTTCACTCAGAGCAGGAGGGCAGCCTCTCATTTGTATCCAAGAGAGCTCAGGGCACCCTGAGAGCTGTGGTCAGGAGGGCTCTCCAAGGGGCCCCAGGCAGGGTCTGGCAGACTGTGTGACCAAATGGGCCTCCGGCCTGTTTTTAGCCTGGAACCACTTCCTTGGCCCCACCAGTTGCCTCCCTGAGTCACTACCCAGTTACCAGCACGGCAGGAATGGGAGTTAGGCTCCTCCGGACCTGCGGCATGGAGGTTCTGCCACGTGTGAAGGAAGGGACAGACAGGACTGGGCTGAGGGTATGACACCCTCCGGGGGGCTGTTTAATGCTCCAATTTCATTCTCGTTGACTGAACTGTACATGAAGTATGCAGGACAGGTTTCTGTGAGTCCTGGGGGCTGAAATCTTTGCCCACATTTTACAGATGAAGAAACCAGTACCCAGAGAGGTGAATCCACTTGCTCAAGCTTACACAGCAAGGAAGTGGAGATGCCAGAATTGACTCCAAAGCCTGTCTATATAACAATCTTCCCTCCCCCTGCACTCCCTACCTCCACAGCAGCTGGACCTTCCCCTGGGGGTAAATCAGGTTAAGGGGATATGCCTCCAGCACCCAAATATCTTTTTATTTTGCTTAACAAACACTTCTATTGCAGTTTCCATGTGCCAGACCCTGTTCTATGCACTTTGCAAATATTAACTCATGTAATCCTCACAACAACCCCACGGGGGTAGGTGCTGGTAGTGTCCATATTTTATAGATGAGGAAAACACAGAGAGGGGAAGCAACTTGCCCAAGGTCACACAGCTAGGAAGTGACAGAGCTGGGATCTGAACCCAGGCAGTTGGGCTCCAGAGCTCCTGCTCATAGCCGTTGTACCTACTGCCTCTGGCAGCCTGGCCTTCAGGAGTGCTGAGAGCCCGTGTGGGGAGGGGATGTTCTGGCCGAGCCCTGGTTTCCTGGGTTCTGTACGCTATCTGCAGGCGGACATGCCAGGCTGACTGACAAAACCTCCCCCTTCTTCCTCATCACTGTGGCGGCCTTGGAGCGCCCCACCCTCCGCAGGAGAGGGTCTCCCCACCCCTGGCGCATGCTCTGTCTGGGGTGTGGGAAGGAGTGTTGAACTCTGGGCAGTGGAATGCCATAAACCAGGGAAGGAAGCGGGTGGGCGGGAGAGTGGGGAGATAAGATGTGGAGGGTGGAGGAGCCTCGGAGGAAGGCCCAGCCCTGTGGGTGGGGGTGGCCTCCTGGGGGGCAGGGAGAGCAGACACCAAAGGAGCGGCAGGTGAAGAACTTCCTGACGGTCCCTCAGAGCTGCCAAACTGGGGTGGGAAGGGGCCTCCTCTGAAGGCGGCGGCTCCTCGTTCCTGGAGCCCCACGTGACGGGCACTACTTGGTGTAGAGGGGATTCAGACATCGGGCAGGAGACGCCCTTTCAACTCGGATATTCCAAGAATCTGAGCTCCTGTGATTAAAAGTTCTGGAATATTCTGAAATAGCACCAATTCTACCATTTTAGATTTTGATTTAGCCTAACTCTACAAGGCGACTCAACACCCTTTTTCACTCTAACCTGCTGAGGAGGAGGAGTGGGTGCTGGGATCCCCTTGTGGAGACAGACAAGTCTTCAGTGAGGAGGGTCCCTGAGGTAGAGTCAGATGGGATGGCCACTGTCCTCTAAAACCTATAGAGTTAAGGCAGCAAAGGGGGTACCTGCTCCTGCCTGACTCTGTGACCTTGGGCTGTGTGACCTCACTTACCTTCTCTGCCCTTGGTCTCTCCATCTGTGGCAAGGCGCTCTCTCTGGGTTGGCCCAGTTTAAGCACTCTGAATCCTTGCTAAGCACTGTCCACCGCCCCCACCCCCCAGATTGGGGTGGCCAGGCAGGAGCCAGAGGGTGTCGGTTGGCCATGGAAAGAATGTGAGGGCAGGAGGCCCAGTGGGTGGGGTCCCCGGGCTAGGCAGAGAGCACAGGGCAATGTGAGATCATGGTGTCTGGGCCTCCTGGTCCAACACCTCTGAGGATGGGATCTCCTCCAGGCCGTCCCCCAGGTCAGACCCTCCCCTAGGACCCAGACTCAGAGAGTCAAGCTGCCCACCTCCCACTGGGCAAAGAGAGTGAAATCAGGGCCCAGAGACATGGGCACTGGTCCAGGCTCATAGTGCAAGTCCAAGGCAGGCACTGCGCCCAGTGTCCTGCTTGGGGATTGGAGCTGAGGGGGCCTGTCTTCACTTCTCAGCTATGTTGGGGGCCAGAGAGGGACGTGGAGAGGGGCCTCATGCCCAGAGCTGAATCTGTGCACCTGGGTGTGGTTGACCCTTTTGCATGTTCCCCCAGAGTGGAAGGTGGGCAGGGGATGCAGCTTTCTTCTCCCCAAGCCCCCTCCCCGGTTCAGATGCTAAGCCTCCTCAAGGGGTGGGCGGGGCAGGATGCAGAGGCCTGGGCTCCCCCAAGCAAGCCAGCCTCCCCATCCTCCTACTAGCTCAGGACACAGGCTGGGAAAGGACCGAGGTCACCAGGTCGCCACAGGAATGCACCACAGGGAACTGTGCCCAGCAAAGGCCTCTTTCCCTGACCCAACTAAGAAAGAACCCAAACCCCCTGAATCTGTTTGTCCCTGTCTCTACAACTCTCTGTCTGTCTCCCTGCATCACACACACACACACACACACACTCGAGACATACTGACCCACACAGGCACCTCCTTTCCTCTCCTCTCCCCTGCCCCCGCCCCCACGCCTTTCTCCGCCCCCTTCACCAGGGAGGCTGCCCGGACACCACAGGACAGACCCTCTCTCCTTCTCCCCATCGCTCCATGGGTTCCAGGCCGGGGTCCGGAGGGTGTAGTGGGGAGGGGCCCCACAGCTGGTCAGGCATTTTCCCAACCCCTTCCGGCCACAGTGAGCCCCCACCCTGCAGGTCCCCCCTCCACCCCGGCTCTGGAGTCTGTGGGAACCAGACAGTTAGTTGGGGCTGTCCAGCCGGGCTCGCTTCCTCCCAGGCCCCAGGGGACGTGCCGAGGGAGGAGGGAGCAGCAGAGACTGAAGTCAGTGTGGCCGCCTGCCCGAAAGAGGGCCTCTGGAGGGGACTGGGCTGCCTGCCTGACAAAGGGGTCTCCAGCCCCCTGGGTGTCACCTTGTGGGACATAAGACCCTCCAGGTCCCCACACCAAAGACAAGAAAGGGGGTTCCCCCAGTGTCACTGGCCCCTCTCTTCTCTCCCTATATATATGATCCAGATCGGGGGACCGAGGCTCCAGAACGAAGCCATTTGCCTCAGCAATTCTGGCACTGGAGGGTGCAAGGACAGTGAAGTTTCAGGTCCCTAAGTCTGTTCCTCTGATGGAGGCCATGAATACACCCATTTCTCCTGCTTCCATCCAGGGAGGAGCTAGAGGAGGCCAAAGGTCAGGGCTCAGTCACTTCTGATCTGTACCCAGGACAGCCACCCCCCCTTCCCCTGTGAGAGATATGCTCTCTTCAAGAGTCACCAGGAGACCTCAGAGAGCTGGGGGCTCAGGGAGGTCCCTGTTCTGTGTGGGAAATCCAGACAAGGGGATTGGTGCCTGCCTTTCCAGCCTTGGGTTCTCGGTCTGTGTAGGGGTGATGAGTTCCAGGATTCCAAAAAAGCCCGCCCCCTCTGGGGGTCACCACCAGCTCTGCTCCTACTCTGTGTGTCTCCCCTGCACCCTCACTCAAACTGCAGGGCTGGGGCCGGGGGTAGAGCCACACAGACCTGGTTCTGATTTCCTCTCTGCCAGTCACCCGCCATCTGGATTTGGAGCTAGGGGACCCCAAACTCTCTGAGCCTCAGTTTCCACCACTGTAAAACGGGGATAACATTCTGCACCACACAGGATTCAGTGAGTGGATATCTACAAGCCCAGGACAGAATAAATGCCATGCATGATCCCAGTTACTACGACTGCTCCTACCGGGGACTGCTGGGTCACAGAGTCAGCCCCTCCAGCCAGCCCAGCCTCACCCTCTGCCTGGTATCTCTCTTGGCTGCATCCCTCCTCTCTCCCCCATTCCTCTGCCTTCTTGGGAAACTCCCTAAGAAAGTCCCCAGCAGGAGGAGGCCTCAAGGGGACACTTCCATCCGGGGTCCTCCACCCCTGCCACACAACCCCACAGCCACAGCCACCCCACACGGAACCAGGCTTGCGGCCCTCAGCCCCCAACCATCCAGCAAGCTGACCCTCATCATCACACTGGCTTTATTGGCCCCGAGAGCCACATGCTAAATCTCAAGTGGGCCCCGCATCCCCTCACCCCCAAGTCTGTCCGGAGGCCCTGGGGGCTGGCCGAATGTTCATCACTCCAGTCTTGGCTTCCTCTTCCAGCTGTCATTGGCTTGTAGGCCTGGGTCCTGTGAGAGCTCCCCAGATCCTAGAGGCAGGCTCAGCCTGGAGGGTGTAGTTGGCAGGCGCCCTGCAGGGATGCCCGAGGTCAGGCTGGCTTCACTCAAAGAAGAACATTCCTGGTGTCCGGTATAGGCAGGGGGTCAGCCCCAACGGGTAGCCAGATCCTCCCTGGACAGGGAAGCTGCCTGCAACCCAGGGTTCCTTGGGGTCAGCCGGCAGGGGCAGTGGGGCCCGGAGTGAGGCTGGAGGGGTGGGTGGTGCAGGGGAGGGGGCCGCTGAGGCCAAGAGGTGCTCAAGGCCTGAGTCAGGCCCCATGCAGAAATTCAGTGCCTGCAGCCGGCACTGGTAGCTGCTCCCAATGCCCGCCTCGGGGGGCAAGATGGGCGTAGGAGCCTTGCTAAAACCCTCAGCCTCAGAGAAGCCAGCAGGAAAGCCAAATGCTGGGCATGGGGAAGACGAGGTGGCCACGGGGAACTCCCCTGGGCCGGCAGGCTTGGGTGTGAGCATCTCTTTGGGCTCCGCGGGTGGCCGAGGCCTGGCATCGGTCATTGCCGGGCACATGCTGGCTGGCAAGGCCCCCACCAGACCCCCAAAGCTTAGGCCCTTGGGCTCTGGCAGCTCTGGCGGGAACGGGCACTGCCTGCCAGTCGTGGCGTCGGGGACTCCTGGGTCCTGGTTTGTCACTCTGAGGGGTCCACGGCGTGCCTTGGCGGGGCCCTTGGCGCCCTCGGCACCTGCCCGCCGGGTGAAGCGGCGGCGGCGGCGCAGGAAGCTGCCGTGCTCGAACATGTCGTGGCAGTCAGGGTCCAGCGTCCAGTAGCTGCCCTTGCCTGGCTTTCGGTCATCGCGGGGCACCTTGACAAAGCACTCGTTGAGCGACAGGTTGTGGCGGATGCTGTTCTGCCAGCCGGGCCGGTTGTGGCGGTAGAAGGCAAAGCGGCCCATGATGTAGCGGTAGATGCCGCTGAGGGTGGCCCGCTGCCCCGGGGAGCTCTGGATGGCCATGGCTATCAGGGCTATGTAGCTGTAGGGCGGCTTGGTCGGCTCGGCAGCAGGGGCCAGGGGCCCGGGTGGGGGCTGCTGCTGCATGCTGGCCGGGCTGGCCGGGCTGGCGGGACCACAGGGGCCAGGCACGGCGTCCAGGGCTGGTGTCCGGCACAGCCTGCCAGGGCTGGTTAAAAGGCCCACTGGCCCAGCCTCCCAGCCTGGAAAGGCAAAAAGGGGTGGGCCCACCAGGCTGCCCTCCCTTCCTCCTTTGCCCCCCTCCTCCAAGGCCCAAGAGGGGCGGGCAGGAGAGGCCAGGATTGGGAAGCTGTGAGCAGCTGCCAGGGGTGAGGAGATGGGAGGGAAGGGACTGAGACCCTCAGCCCACATGTGCCGGGTGGTGGTGGCTAGGGAGTGACAGGATGTGAAACCGAGCGAGACAGAGACAGAAACAAAAAGAGACAGTGGCAGAGATGTAAAGAGAAAGAGGCAGTGAAAAAAAGACAGAGAGACAGAGACAGAGAGAGGTAGAGACATAACAAGAGAGATAGGAACAGAGAGAGAGAGAGGGAGAGAGGGAGAGAGAGAGACAAAAATAAGACAGAGACAGAAAAAATAGAGACACACAGCACCCAGATACACACACACACACACACACACACACACAGAAAAAGTTAGACTCACTGAAAGAGAGAAATGAAATCTACAGAGACAGAGAGAAAGAGGGAGATAGAGAGACACAGATACAGACACAAGAGAGGGCAGAGAGACACACTCAGGAGGGGTGGACTCTAAGTGGCTGAGCTGGGGAACTGGGAGTCCCCGTGAGAAAGGCCCCAGGGACCTCTCCAGTCCCCACCTCTAGTTCCCTGTTCCTCCCCTCCTCCTCCTCCTCCCAGGCCTCCGGTCTACTTTCTCCTCCCCGCAGTGCAGAGCCCTCGAGGTCACACTATTCCTGCCCTCCTAGGCCTGGGATGTAAGCGTGTAAGCTGGGAGGGGTGCCTGGGATGGTGATGAGGGCGCCCACACTCTGTCTGCTGAGCCCCCAGCGCCCTCTAGTGACTGGTGTGGGGAGGATAGACATCTAGGCAGAGGCATCCATCCTCACCAGACGCGTCTCAAGCGAGGCCCTGACCCTGGCTGAGCCGCAGATTCCCTAGCACAGACTAGGGGTTTGGACTGTCACTCTGAACTGAGCTCCCCCCCCCCCCCCCGCCAGCTGAAGCCTTGGGCTAGGGGTGCAGCGAAGCCCAGGGCAGACAGTCAGACCTTCTGAAGGATGGGGCAGCCTCCTCCATGCTCTCGAACCCACAAGTAACCAAGTCAGTGGGCACCTACCGTGTGCTACTCTCCATGCCAGGCCAGCTCCCATCCCCTCCCTACATTTACTTCTCAGACCAATCCTGCTCCAGAGGCCTTCACAGCTTCTTTTGAATGGATGAGAAATTTGAGGCTCAGAGAAGTTAAGTGACTTGCCTGAGGTCACACAGCTAGTGAGTGACAAAGCTGAGATTTCAACCCAGGAGTCTGTAACTCCTTACCACCACCCTTTCTGTGAGGGGCAGGGGTAGAGAACAGTCACTGGGCCCCCACTGGAAAACAGGCTGTGAACCCCAAGAGAGTAGGGACCACGCTGTTTTGCTCTAAGTTCAGTGTCTAGCATTGGCCTGGAACAGAGCAGATGCTCAATAAACAGTTGTTGAACAAATTAAAAGAACAGTGATCTGATTGACTTCTGGTCTTTGTTGAATCATACAGTTTCCCCCCATAAAAGTGGCTTATTATTGTATCACTAAAAGATTTATTAAGCTGCCATCTGTAAGAGGATTCTTATAAATAAAGTCAGAAATCAGAAAAGGAAAAAAGGTCTGATTTCTGGAGTGGAAAACAGTGACTCTCCTGACAAGGCAGGGTCAACTGCCTTCCTGGTGGAGGTGCTCCCTCCCAAGTCTCAAGGACTCCCTCAACGTATGGTTTGCAAAGATGGGCGGGGCTTGGGGATGGTTGGACTCTTGGTTCCCAACTTGGCTTCTGCCTTAGGGCCCTGTTTGGGGGCCTGCCTCAGTTTCTCCAATGACAGTATCTACCAGTGCTGGTGGTTCAGTGGTTAGCATCCACAGGCCCAGGTTGCCGCAGTCTTCTGTCTTAGGACCCCACCCCCACCACACACCCAAGAAGAAGAGAGACGAGTGGCAGGTGGGAGGAAGGGTCTGGAAACTCAGAGCCCCTCAGAGGCGGGGCAATTCTGTCACTGGCTAGCCCCACTCTGAAGAACCCTGAGGATCTAATTACTGGTAAACTCAGCTTTAAGCAAACCTTACCATCAACCACAGGTAAGGTCTGCTTTAAGGAAACCGCTATAGGCATGCTGGGCTCTCAGCAGAGAGACGAAGTCTTGTTTCTGACCTCATCGCTGTTCCGGGAACCTCAAGGTCGCGCTCGGTTACCGCCTGACGCCCCAGGCCCAGCTGCCCGGCCGCCCGCCCGCGCGCCGCGTTCCAGGGCTCCATCTCCGCGGCTGAGGCTGAAGGACGCCGTCGGCTTCCGCTGTCCCAACCCACCTGGGCGATGGGTGGGGGGAGGCCCCAAGTCCTCTGGCTCAGTTTGGGCAGGGCCGGGGTGCGGTCTGCACCCTGTAGGGGGCTGACTTTATAGAGGGTACGAGAAGATGAAGCGGCCGCTTAGGGCTGACTCAGCTGCGTCAGCCGGTGAGTGACGCTGCGGGGGATGCGCGGCTGGGGACCCGCCGCCCGGGCCCCGTGGCCGTGGCGCTTCGAGTGCAGGACGAGCTCCCGGGCGAAGACTGGCTCCACCTGCGGGGGGCATGGGGGACGGGGGGGGGCGGGCAATGAGCCAACCATCTCCGTTACGCGCCCTCTGTGTTCTGGTGGGAAGTCACAGCCCTAGTGACCGCCGCCTCCCCACACGCATTTTACATACAGGGTCATACAGACCAGAGGTCGTACAGCAGGTCAGGGGCGGAGCTGGGACTGAGGGAGCAGTGAGGGGCCGTTCAGAGGGGACTGGAGGGTGTGGTTCTCCTCTGGAGTGGGCGGTGACTCACGTGGGCCATGATGAGCCGCTCCTCCGGCTGGTCTGGGGGCCCTGGGTACTCCTCGCCAAAGCACAGACGGATCTGGTACTCGGGCTCCGGGCGACCATCCTGCAGGTGGGCGCGTAGTTCTACGGGCACCGAGACTGTGGGGGCTGGGCCAAGATGGGGCATCCCACCCGGTACCCCCCTTGTGCTCATATCCCATGCCCACGTCCTGTAAGCCCACCCCTCATTGTGTACCCATGCCCTGTGCCCACTTCCATGTCCCGATGCCTGTCTCATGTCCCACATCTGTGCCCACTTCCAGTGCTCATGCCCCTCGCCTTGTGCCCCTATGCTCACTATCACGCCTTGATGCTCACCCCATGCCCACTACCACTCACCTATGCCCACCTTGTGCCCAGTGCCTCTGATGTCAACCCCATGCTTAGCACCCTATGACAACACGTGCCCAAGTCCTATGCTTATGCCCCACACCCAATGCCCCAAGCCTGCCTCGTGCCTACACCTCCCATATGCCTATGTCCATATCTGTGTCCAGCCCTCCTGATGCCCATATTCGTTCCCACTCCCGGTGCTTCTGTGTCGTGTCCTTTGTTTTGATATCCACCCCATGCCCAGCATTCTTAAGTCCGTTCCCCTGCGCCCACATCTCGTGTGCCCACTCTCCTCTATCCACGTCCCTTTGCCCACCCTGTGTCTAGCCACCCTGCCCCGCGCCCCCAGCGGCCCCACCGTCGCGCTCTTACCCGCGAGGAAGCGGCGCGTGTCGAGCAGCTGGCAGGTGCGCTCGCGCTCCAGTTTGTTGGGCTGCGCGCGGTGCGGGGCGAGCGGGCCGCGCCAGTACACGCGGCCCTGGCACAGGCGCTTGGCGAATACGCCCTCGGGCGCCACCCACAGCAGCACGCCGCGCTCCAGGTGCGGCAGCAGGCGCTGCAGCACGCGGGCGCCGGGCGGCGGCTCGGGGAAGCGAACCTGCGCGATGCGCGGTGGCGACCCCAGCAGGCGCTCGGCGGCGGCGGCTGCCCGCGGGCTCAGACGGCAGCCCTCGGCGGTGCGCGCGGTGGCTTCGCGCACCAGCTCAGCACCGTAGAACAGCCGCACGTGCAGCCAGCAATCTGCGGAAAGGGGAGACCAGGCCCGTGCGCCAGGCGTTGGCGGCACCCGCTCCCCCCTCCCCCAACAACAGGGCAGGGGACCCCGAGGTCCTCCAGGCCCCACCTAGGGAATTTTTGGCGCTCCCTCACAATAATTGATAGTAATGGTTCTAGTAGTAGTGGTGGTGGTGGTGGTGGTAGTGGTAAATAGTAGCAGCTTCCAGTATAAACGAACTGGTAGTTGAGCTTCAAAAGCATAAGGTTGGGAGCCATCTGTGCAATGGGGGCCTGACACTGAGGCCCTCCCAGCCCCAGCTTCTGGGATTTTAGGAGCTTCTTCTCAGCAAATATTTTAATGCTGGTAGAAATAATAATAATAACAATGACAACAACAACAACACAGCAGCCTCCCGCATGAAGAGCCAGTACCATGCTCAATGGTTAGGGCAGTGGGCTCTGCAGCTAGGCGCTTGAATTCTAATCTCTCTCTGCCACTTAGGACCTGTGACCTATTAATAACTTCCCCAGGGTAACTAGCTGAGTGACCTTGGACAACGTTCTTAACAAACATCCATGTCCGTTTTCTGCATCTGGAAAAGGGGGATAATGACAGTATCTATCTCACAGGGCTATGGGGAGACCTTAGAAGGATGCTTGGTGTAAACTAAGTCCTCAACAAATGTTGGCTGTTGTTGTTTTTGGGAGTCTGGGGCTCTGTGGGGGAGACAGAGGCTAGCCAGCCCCAACCCTGGGCTGCACAGTGGTCAGAGGGGAAGGCCTTCAGATTTCTTACCGGGGTTGTTGAAGTCCTCAGGGGGCGAGGGGCTCCAGGGGTGTGCCGGGTCCTGTGCCTGGTACCCTGGGGAGGGAGGGGGAGTAGTCAGGTGCCACCTTACCCTAGGTCCCTCCACCCAGGGCTAAGGTCCCAGAGGAGGCTGGGGAGGAGGCAGGGGTGGGTGAGGAGACCCAGTCCTTACTGTGGTCAGCCAAAGGGCTCCGGAGCAGGGTGGCTGGTGGCAGGGATCCCTGCTGGGCCAGCCTGGGGGGCTGCTCCTTGTCCTTATCCTCTATGGCTAATCCGGAGCCATCCTGAGCATTGGGAGAGAGGGTCATGAGGGTGGGAGAGGAGACCTGTGGGCCACAGGAGTTCCCAGACTGTCCGCACTGGGGCGGGGGGATGTCTGGACAGACTGAAGGCCAGCTGAGGGTTGATAGGGGTTTCGAGGTTTCAGAGCTCAAGACTCTTCCCCCCATAGAGGTAAAGAGAGAGTTGATGGGGTTGTTGGAGGTGATGGTGTCAGAGATGAAGTTCCTGTGATAGGGAGAGAAGTGCTGGGAGTGAATGAGGAGATGGGAAACAGAGGTGATAGAGATGGGGGACAGAGCAATGGAACAGATGCTGATGGGGGCACTGGGGACAGTGGAATGGACCAGGCTGATGGGTAGACAGGCACAGAGCAATGCACCATTGATGATGGGGGAGAGGTGATGGGGTGGAGATAATAAGGGTGATACAGACAGAGCGATGGAGATAGAGATGAGGGGGGTGATGAAGATGAAGGGAATACAGTGATGGAACTGGATCTGACAGGGTGAGTGAGGACAGAGTGATGGACCCAGCGATGAGAGGGGAGAGGGGGTGAATTTGGAGAAAATAGAGCTGATGCAGACAGAGTGATGGAGCTGAAGATGATGGAGGTGATGGGAACAGTGAGGGAGACAGAGATGATGGGGGTGAAGGGAATAGAATGATGGAGCTGAAAATGGTGGCGGAGATGGAATGGAGGTAAGAAGTGGAGCTGATGGGAGGGATGGGGACAGGGGAGCAGGAGCTGATGGAGGGGTTGAGATAAATGTGCTTGAGATCATAGAAAGGGTGGTTTGGGGGAGAGGTAAGCAAGCTGGCAAGGCTGCAGGGGCTGGAAGGACACACTGACCTGGTCTGTCCTGCAGGCCGGCTCCGTCACTTCTCCAGGGGGCTCCTCCTGGCTCTGCACAATGCCCTTCTCTTCAGGGGGAGCAGAAGCCTTGGTAACTGGATGGAGCAAGAGAAAGCCTGTTGTTTCCTGGGCCCCAAGGGGAACCCCCTCAACCAAGATGGTCCCAGACAAGAGTACCCCAGCTCACTGCGTGATCTCAGGCAAGGCCCACCTCTCTCTGGGCCTCAGTCTCCTCCTTTTCAAGTGGGGAGATAACCTGGGTGGTCTAAGTGTCCTCTGTTTACCAGCCCCTGAGTTTAAGCTCAGTAAGTCCACCATTTCCCATTTTACAGATGGGCAAAGTGAGGTCCTTGTTGCCCAGAGAGCCATCCTTGGCCACTACCTCCAGGGGCAGGATGGTACCTGGGCCATGGGCACCGACGGACACAATCCGGTAGACCTTGTAGGGGTTGGAGATGTCCAGCTGGCTGCGCGCATGCACCTCACAGAAGTCGGCACTCTTGTTGAGGGCACAGCGGAGCCGTGTCTTCCAGGTGGAGGGGTCCTCCTTGTCAATGCCCTCTATGTGCTTGCCCTTGTATATGGCCCAGGCCTGGGGATGAGCAGGGGGACTTGGGGAGGAGAAGCCCGGGAGAGGGGGCTGGTGCCCTGCAAAGGGGTGAGGGCCTGCCTTGCCTCCCACCCTGCTCTCTGCCACTCTGCCCCTCTGCCCCTCCGCCCCTCCATCCTTCCTTCTCTTCCGCCCTCCTTCCATCCAACACATATACCTTGAGTTCCTGCTATGTGCCAGTCTCAAGCTAGGGATTGAATTGGGAACAAGACAGATATAGCCCTGCTCTCAAGGAACTCAAATCTAATGGGAGAATACAGCTGCAAACAGCTGAACGGAAATAACTATATTCCAAATTATGGATTGTGATAAAAAATAAATAGGATGATGGGATATAAAATAATGGCAGTGATTTGCTGTCTGGAGAACCATAAAACTCAATCCCTACCTATTGCCGCATACAAAGTGGAGTCCAGATGATTAAAAAAACCAAACTAAGAGGTAAAACTGTAAAATTAAAAGAAGATAATGTAGGAGAAAATCTTCTAGGGGCAGAGAATCCTTCTTAAACAAAACTTCAAAGGCATGAACTATCAGGCAAAAAAAATCACGTCTGAAATTCGCAAGAGGCTAAGGTCTAGAACATACAAGGAACTTCTGCAAATCATCAAGAAACAGAGAGTATCTTCTAAAGAAAAAAATCTTATCAAACAACAAGAATGGGTGGTTTACAGAAGAGGAAACCAGAAGCCCATGAGCATATGAGGAAGTCCTTAAACTCATTAGTGTCAGAGAAATGCAAATAAAAATATGGGATATCACCTGTAAGCAGGCAGAATTTAACTAGTGGATAATGCCAAGGGTTGATGGGGATGTGGACACTGTTAGTGGGCGTGGAATGGGGGCAGAGCCTCTGGGTAGTAATCTGGCACACCTAGTCAAATTAAGTATAAACATACCCCATGAGCAGAAATGCCAATTCCAAAGGAATTCTCACAGAGGCTCCTGAGGGGACGAGGGCAAGGATCCCCACAGCAGCATTACTTGTTGTGCTGAAAAGCAAACTTGTGTCCATCCGTGGGAAAGCGGGTGGGAGTGTGTGTATAATGGATGCCCACTGCAGAGCCTATGCAGCGTGTAGAAGCATCTAGGAGCAACAAATTAGATGTGCAGAGAACAAGAACAGATCTTCAGAGCATGATCCTGAGTGAAAAAAAGTAAGACTCCCACAGGAGATCTGCAGACAATATGATGTGCAAGAGACAAGAACGCACACAAAACAGCAATGCCCACTTTGCAAGAAAACCAAAGATATTCATTAAATACATTAGAATGACTGCTTGTGGTCGTAGAGGGACTAAATACATAAGAAATAGGAGAGACTACTTTAGAGAAGGTGATCAGAAAAGGCTTCTTGGAGGAAGTGGCGTTTGAGCTGAAGCCTGAATGAAAAGGATGGAATCTGACAGAGAGCTGGGGGAAGGGTGTTCTAGGTAGAAGGCATAGCAAGTGCAAAGGTCCTGAGGCGGGAAGAGATGGATAGATTCCAGGAAGGCCAGTGTGGCTAGAGCTGAGCGGTCAAAGGGGAGGGCAGTAGGAGATGTGCTGCTTGCATTGATCACATTCAGGGCTGGGGGGGATTGCAGTGATGAATCACATTTAGTCATTACCCTCAGAGATTCCAGGCCTGGTGGGAAACCAAACAGAAAAGCCACAGTTCCTATGCTGGTACCACTTGCCGGTGATGAGACCCTTCAGGTTTGCTGTTGTCTGTAAAGTGCTGATAATGCCTAACCTCATGTGGTTGTGGTGAGGGTAAGGTGAGCTGTCTATGTAAAGTGCCTAGCGCAGCGCCTGGTACATAGTCAGTGCTCATTTATTGCAGTACCTATGCATTATACTAAGGATACTCTAACTCAAAGGTAACCTGGGCGCCGGGCACAGGATGCCATCACCATGATGACAGAGGGATCTTTGTTTTTTCCCTGCCGTGTCACCAAGCACCTGGAGTGGTGCCTAGCACACGGGAGACGCTCAATAAATATTTGTGGACTGAATTGAGCTGGGCCTTGACGGGTGAGTAGGAAGTTGCCAGGTGGAGTGGCGTTCCTGGTCGGGGAACAGCTTGATCAAAGGCCTGGAGGTGTGAAAGGGCATGGTGCATTCAGGGCATGGTGAGCAGCCTGGTGTTGCCGGAGCTGGGTATGTGTGTCTGAGGGTATGTGGACAGTCAATTCGTCTTATTCTTGCTATAAAATCTACACAAACACTGAACTGGTGAATACTGAACCATTGTCCCAGGGAAAATACAGGACTGGGTTCCTGTGATCCTCTAGTTACACCATTTTCGTCAACAGATCAGTACATAACCTTGTTTTGTGTGTGTTTCTGTTTAAGGACACCTGATTTAATATAAACCGTTGATTCATTCATACTGAACTCACAGCCAGCAGCAGCGTAACTCACATCTGAACGAAGCTTATCTAACACACGTGTGTTCTCTGATGTGCAAGGCACATCACAGCCTTCTTGTGCTTATGAACACTAGACAGTGCTTCAGCACTATGCTTGGGGCCATTTTAAACAGTGAAATCATCAAAAAAAAAAGCACAAAAATATTAAAAACATGGCACTAAATAGACTGTGAAAAGGACCCTTGTTTACAGTAGGAGAGCTAAAACTAGAAGGCAGAGCATCACCTCGTTCAGCCCCAGCTAGGAATGTGCACGTCCAGTGACTCAAAGTTCTTGCCATTCTGAACATGTCTGTGAATGGCTGCAAAGGTGCCTTGAGTATTGATTTGGGGATTACAAATTTTAGCAAGTAAGCAAATTTGCAAATATGGAATCCATGAATAATGAGGATCAACTGTCTGTGGTGGGGGAAAGGAGAAGAGGAATTAAGGAAGATGAGACAGACTGAAGCTGGATCATGAACGTCCTCGAAGGCCAAGCTTTATCCCATGGGCTTTAGGGCACCGAGGGTGTGAAGGCAAGAAGTCACATGTGTGCATCAGTGGTGGGTTGAGGGATGGGTGAAAGCAGCCAGAGGGATGAGGAGGGCCAGCCCCCACAATCTCCCTCCTCCAAACAGCACATAGTCTTAAGAGACAGGCCACGCAACCATCTGTTCAACACTGTGCTCATTGTCACCACCCTCGAGCAGCAGGAGGGAGTCTGCTGATGGAGACATACAAGGCAGTTAAAATTCATCAGGAAAGTTGTTCCAATGCAGGAAGCAGAAAGATCAGGGATGACTTGCGAGAAGCACTGAGGTAGAGTTTAATAAATGCATTAAACAAATGAATGCATCAGGGAAGGCTCTCTTGAGGAGGAGATGTTTAAGCTGAGCACGATGGGAGTTGGCTAGGTGAAAGTGAAGAGGAGAGGGTGTCCCAGGCAGGGGAAGAGCATGTGCAAAGGTCTAATGGTGCGGGAGACATGAAGCATTTAGAAACTGGAAGCACTATCAGGCCAGGCCTAAAGTTGGGGAGGAGAGGGAGTGGAGAGAGACGAAGCTACCGAGGGGCAGTTCACGCAGGACTTTGAGTCAGGACTTTATCACAAGGGCAATGGGGAGCCATGGAAGAATTCTGAGCAGTGGAGGGTCATGGCAAGATTTACACTTAGAAAGATCCCTCCAGAGGACTGAGGGGAGAGCTAAGGGACGGGGGAAGCAGGGAGCTCAGTGAGGTCCCTGCAGCTGTCCTGGTGAGAGATGGTGGAAATGGGTCCAAGTAGATGGACTGAAGATAAAATCCACAGGAAGAGCCAGCAGGCCTTGGTGATGGAGTAGAATGAGACTGGAAGAGAGGGGAGCAGCCAGGGTTCAGGTGCTTGGCTCTGGGGTCTGAGTGGCAACTGGTGCCATCTTCCACTTTGGGAAATACAGACGTTTGTAGGGGCGAGCTAATGAGTGTGGTATTGAGGGTGTGCTGAGTTTGCGGGGTCTGGGAGCCGCCAGACCAGCAGGCTTGGGGCTCCATGCTGAAGTGGTGAAAGGGGAGAGTGGGACATGAGGAGGGAGGTCCAGGAGTGAGCTGCAAAAGAGGAGGGGACGGAGTGGAGACTGAGAAGCAGGGGCCAGGGAGGTAGGAGGAAAATGGGGGGCAATGTGGAGGATGGGGTGGGAAGCAGATATTCTGGAAACGAGTGAGATGTTTCAAGGAAGAAGGAACGTCCACCAGGCCCAGACCCACCAAGAGGTCAAAGAAGATGGAGACGGTGACGGCATCCTTGGATTTGGCAACTAGAGACATTTGCAGGAAGGACAGAAGCCAGACTAGGGGTGGTGGTAGGGAGAAGGAATTGGGGGGCTATGAGTGAGGGAGTTGATAACCAAGACCCTTTCCAGGTGCTCCACCCTGTGAAAGGAGAGAGCAGGCGGGAGAAGCAAGAGCTGGAGGCGCTGCAGTGTTTGGGGTGTGGCAGCGGCCTGCTATGCGATTGGTTCCTTATTGCTCAGCAGAGAGACTTCAGAGTTTAAACGTCGATGGGAGAGCGCCAGTTTGGAGGAAGTTAATGATGACTGAGGAAAGGAAGGCATCCCTGGAGGAGGTCCCTGAGAAGGGCTGGTGTTGGGAAGCACAGAAAATGTCCCCAAGTTGCCGGGCTTGGTGGTTTGGGGCGGGGAAGTGGAGGGAATTCCCATGGGTGGCTTCTGATCTCCCCGTGGAGAGGGAGCAGAGGCCCCCTGAGAGGTGGGGATGGTGCAGGTCACGCAGCCATGGTGATTCCGTTTTAAGAGGGTGTCTGAGGGTCTCCCGCATTAGGAGAGCACTACCCTCAACCTAGAGACAACTGAGTCCAAGGGCCGAGCGAGTGGCCGAGGTCACACAGCGCGTCGGTCAGTCCGGGCGCTGGGACCATGCGCATCCAGAGCCCTCCCGGGGCGTCCCCCGCCCCCTTACCCTGAAGAGCGCCGCGTCCTGCTGCGCCCGGTAGCCCTGCTTGGCTGCGTGCTTCCAGGGGATGCGGAAGAGGGTCTTGCCCTCGTCCTCCCAGCGCAACCCCTCGTAGTGCCCGCTCTCGATCTGCGCCACCAGCCAGTCGCGGAGGCGCAGGGGACCCCTGGCCCCCACCTTGCGTCGCCTGCCGTCGGGGACCTTCCCTTCCTCTCTCCGCCAGGGGTCGCCGGCCATCGGGGACGTAATGCGCCGGGGGCCAGGTCTCGGGCGCGGCGACTGGACCCCAGCGCGAAAGGGGATCGCGGGGACACCTGGCTGGCGCGCGGAGGCGGCGAAAGCGAAACTGGGCGGGCGGTTTCGCTTTCCTTTCTGCCCCCACTCCAGGACGCCCTGGCCTTTCGCCCCTCCCCCTGTAGCCTGGCCTGGAGGGCGTCGGGCCTCGCGTAGCGGGCAGCTAGGGGCGCAGTGGGACGCCAAGATCCGGTGGAGGGTAGGGCCTCGGGGTAGCCCGGGCTCTGTCCGTCCTCGGAGGGGGGCCCAGACAGGCACCCAGAGGCGCCCCTGCACCTGTTCTCTGCTCTTCCCAGCTTACTGGAAACCTGTCAGTCTCTTCTCAGGACCTGGACTGCAGAGGTGGAAAAGGCGCAGGGCTTCTCAAAGGAAGGCCCATCAGAATTAGGGGGCGGAGACCGGTTTAAAACGCACACCCTGGTCTCCATCCCAGACCTGCAGAATCAGATTTCCCGGGCAGAAAGCCCAGGAACCCGCATTTTAATGAGTCCCCCCATAGGATTCTGATTCAAGTGGTCCATGGGCCACACTTGGAGACTATTTCCTTCCCCATTTCTGAGCTTCCCCCTTTACTGACAGCTCACCGAAGAGCTGGGCCTGGCTAAAGCCTTTCCTGCAGTGTCACAATTGTTTCTCACAACAGCATGCGAAATGAGTATAATGACCTATTTTATAGCGAGGAAAACTGAGGCTCCGGGAGGCTGAGGCCCTATAGCCAGATCACAGAGCTGGTAGGTGGGGGAGCCAAGATCCGAACCTGTGTCTCTCTGCCCCCAGGGCCAGGAGCCTGAACAGTGCCCCACACTGCCTCCCAACAGCTACACCTGGAGTTTATGGATTCCTGGTGGGGTCTGTGATCCCCCTCCAAAGGTGTATGCAAATTTTTTCATGTCTATGTATTTTTCTAGGGTTTCTATCGTTCATTAAATTGTCAAAGGGGGTTTGTGATAAGAGGCCAAGTAGCTCAGACTGTCCCCCCCTTGCTGTGACATGGGGAAACTGAGGCTTCAAGAGAGAAACCACACCTCACTCAGCGGGCAGAGAGCTGGATGCCCAGCCAGCATTGATCAATGGCTGGCAGCACTGTCCCTCATAGGTACCTGTCAGGCGGGCCTTCTTCGTGCTCCCCACCCTCTGTCCTCACATGCCAGCTGCCACCCAATTCTGACACTTCTACAGTCACAGTCAGGATTCAGACTCAGGCCTGTAGGGCTCCAAAGGGTCACAAAGCAGTTCACATGATTACATACGAGTCGTAATGATATCTAAGCGGGAGTCTTGAGTGTGTCAGACAATCTCTTCATTTTTCCAGGTGACAGAGCGTAGTAATTAAGAGGGTAGGTCCATAGCCAGGGAGCCGGGATTCAAATCCCAGTCCCGCCACCTGCCAGCTGGTGACCTTCGGCACCAACCTGTTTCCTCCTCTGTTAGCAACACCTACTTCATAGGGTTGCTGGAGGATTAAATACGATGCAGGTAAAGTGTTTGGCACATTGCCTGGCCCATAGTGAGTGCTCAATAATGAGTGGTATTATTATTGTTGTTGTTGAGTCAGACTGTGGTAAAAGTAATGACAGAAGGAGGGGAGCAGCATGAAGGACCTGGAACATCAGATCAAGGTGCTTTGCTTTGTCCCATAGATGATGAGGCCATGGAGGCTTTTAAATAGGGGGACACCAGCAGAAACAGAAAAGTGTTTTAACCCCGGTGGATGGTGGCACCGCTGACCAGCCAGGACCGTAGGCTCCCCGCACTCTGGTGAGTCTGGCCGCCTTGCTGTCCACACACCATCTTACCTCGGGGACTTTTCGTGACTGTCCCCTCTGCCTGGAATGCTGCCCCCAAAGAACAAAACGGCTCACTCCCTCATTACCTGACAGATCTGTTTTCCCTTCTTTTAAATCTGTTTATCTGGTGTCTTTCCCACCAGAATGTCAGCAACTGTATCCCCAGGGCCCAGCACAATGCCTGACACACAGTAGGTCTCAGGAACATTTGTTGAATGAATTCAGACTAGGAGGGCTGGGCAGCAGGTGAAGGTTATTTCATCCATCCCCCTACCCCCAATGCGGGAATGTGGGCCTCCCCCACAGCCCTGAACACAGTGCTTGGTGCATAATAAGAACCCCATACAGTTGGCTGTTAGATTATAGCTATTTCAGACCCCTATCAACTCCAGGTTGGTTTTAGTTTAGGAAAAGTCAGCTCCAATGACCTCTGTTCATTCTTGGAGTAGTTTGCTGCTTTATTGGGCTGCCTTGAGGCCCTCCCTCCCCAGTGGCTGCCCTGGCCTTTAAACTCTAGGTAGGAAGGGTCATTCCCACTAGCTGAAGGGTGGATCTTCCTGGCCAGTAACCTCCAAGACCAGAAGGAGCTGCTTCTTAACAACCATCATGAGACTCAGACTGCCTAGGTTCAAATCCAGCCTCCCCTACTCCAGCTGTGTGTCCTGGGGCAAGGTCCCTGACCTCTCTGAGCCTCAGTTGCCGCCCGAGGATTAAGTGAACTCCTGTATGTAAAAGGTCAGGTGTGAGGGAGGCACTACAACACCTTACTAGCTAGTATTTGTGAATAGGGAGGGGTGAGGAGCTGGAGAGGAGGAGGGGGCATCAGGGAAGATGGGGGTTCAGAGATGGGGGAAGGGCTTCAGAGAGAAGGAGGGACTCAGGGGTCTTTTCAGGAGACCAGGGCTGGGGAGAGATGGGGGTGGGGGTCAGGGAAGTGAGTGTAGTCCCCAGAATTCAGCCCTGCAGACTGCAGTCACCGAGGGTGGCAGGCTCCCCAGGCCCTAGGGGAGACAGAGCCCCTCCAGTCCCCCTTTCCTGCAGGCTCCTGGTCCCTCCAGTCCTGCTGCCCCGCCTTTGCTGAATGACTGGGAGGCGCTCAGACAGGCAGCTTCTGTGTCTCTTTAATATCCTCTAGGCCCGTCCAACCCCCACCCCCCCTCCCCCTCCCACTCCTGCCGCCTTGGAGGGTGGAGGCCCCGGGGCCCCCTCCCCCAGCACAAGGACTAAGGCACCAGGTGGCTGCAGCAGGCCGGCCCAGACGCAGAGACGCACAGATGGCGGACACACTGACTGCAGACGCACACAAGCAAGGCGGGCATGGGGGCGGGGGCAGGGATCGGGCCGCCGCGGGGCTCCCCAGGCTCTGGGCCGGTCCTGGAGGCCGTGGGAGCCCCAGACAGCCCCCAGAGGGGACCAGTCGGGAGGAAGAGGGGTGCCACGGCGGGGCGGGATCCTCACTTGCCGCCTTTGCGGGACAGACACCGCGGGAGGCAAGAGAAAGTCTGCTTGACGCGCGCCAGCAGCGGCAGCGGCCGGTGGGCTTCCCGGGGCGTCCGTGGCACCAGGCGCTGCAGGGTTCCCTCGGAGGCCGAGGAGTGCGGCGCGGGGGAGGCGGCCGAGGTGACAGAGCCCTGCCGGCAGCGTTTGCACAGCGGCAGCAGCGCGCGCACCTCCTCCTCGTCGCGGAAAGGGCTCTCCCCGAAGCGCTCCTCCAGCTGCCGGCGAAGCTGGGGTGGGGATGTAAGAGGGGGCGGGGGTCCGTGCCAGGCCGCCGGCCCGGTCCCGTCCCAATCCTCACAGCCTCCGCGCAGCTGTGAGCTTCCCACACCTCGCTAAGCCCCTTCCCTTCCCGAGCATCCTCTTAGCCTCCGTTCTGAGTTTCCATCCCCCTCATTGAGCCCCCCTCCCCCTCTATGAGTCCCTTCCCTCTCCCTGAACCCCCTTCTCATTTGATGCTCCATCTTCCAGACCTGCTAAAGTCACCCCTCACCTGCACAGTGGGGACCACATGAGCCCCTCCCCCCTGCAGCAACTCCACTCAGGCAGAGCATCTTCCTCGCCTGCCTCCTGCCTAACGCAGCCCTGCAGACAAGCCTCTGGGTACCAGCCTGCCACCTGATGAGAGCCTTCCTGAATTTGTTGCTTCTCCCTCTCTCTGTCTCTCATCCCTTTTTCCCAGGGAGGCCTCAGTTCCTGACATTTCCCTGTGCCATCTGCCCAGTGGGCATAAGAAAAGGAACTGCTAGGGCCAGCCCCGTGGCTTAGCGGTTAGGTGCGCGCGCTCCGCTGCTGGCAGCCTGGGTTCGGATCCCGGGCGCGCACCGACGCACCACTTCTCGGGCCATGCTGAGGCCATGTCCCACGTACAGCAACTAGAAGGATGTGCAACTATGACATACAACTATCTACTGGGGCTTTGGGGGGAAAAATAAATAAATAAAATCTTTAAAAAAAGAAAAGGAACTGCTTTGGCCTCATCAAGGACCCCGGTGCGGGGGTGGAGTGGGGGAGGCACAGTTTCCCCCAAGGGGCCAAACTCTCAAATGCCTTCAGGTTCTAGGCATGTAGAGCAGGCAGTGCTGGGACCTGGTCAAATTGAAGGGTCCATAGTCCGGCCCCAAAAGCATTCAAATTCTAAATTAAAAAAGAAAACACCTGGCTGGCCAAACAAACTACACCTAGGGGCTAGATTAGCTCAAGGGCCATGAGTTTGAGACCACAGAAAAATCTTCTGTCAAGTGTGAAGCACAGGCTGAATTCTTTCCAGTCGGTGCTAAGCTCAAGTGGGAGGAAGAGTTTCCCACCCCACCCCTACCCCGGCCCCAGCCCCTACCTTCCGGGAGCTGCCCCAGCCAAACTCTTCAAGCTGCTGCCTAAAGCCTGGGTTGGGGTTGGCGATGGGCCGAGTGGCCTTAATGGCTTCAAGCACGTCCCGCCAGCCGAGCCCCGTCACGGTCATCACATATGCCGTCACGATGGTGGTGCTGCGGGAGATGCCTGCAAAGCTGGGATGCCCCCACCCCAGGCTTCGGATGAGGCCCAATCTCCTCTGTGCCACCCAGGCACCCGGTCCCCACCTCAGCTCTCCCGCCCTTGCCTCCTGAGCGCCAACCACAAGGAGCCTGCCGGGACCTGTCTTCCGCTCCAGGCCTTTACCCATGCTGTTCCCTCTACCTGGAGAATCCCCCAGGCATTCTCCCACATTACAGGCCTGAGTGAAACATCATATCATTCATTCATTCAACAAACATTTCTTGATTGTCTGTTATTTTTCAGACACTGGGGATAGAGAGGGGAATAAAACAGACATGGTCTCTGGCGTCCTGGGGCTTACAGTGTGGTTGGGGGAGATAGACACTAACCAGGGAAACAATTTCAGGTGGTGGTAACTGCTTCAAAGATGAGTCCGGGTCTAGGAGATGGTATAGGAGGAGGTATTAAGCTAGTGGCAGGGGGGCAGGGATGGGGAGGATGAGAGAAGGGGTTCTCAAGGAAGTGACATCAAGCTGAGTCCTGAAAGATGGGGAAGGATTAGTAAAGAATGTTCTGGGCAGTATGTGGGAGGCTGGTGGATGTGAAGAACAGGGAGATGGCCAGAGCAGCTGGAGCAGGGGAAGGAGGGAGAGTGGGTAAGAGACAAGGCTGGAGGGAGCTGGGCGTATGGCTGGGACTCCAGCACAGCCAGCCTGAGCCCAGCATAGGGCAGGTGCTCAGTGAGAAGTTACGGAATGAATGATATCAGCTGGGCCAGGGGCCCCTGGGAAGAGTCAGGGGTCCTGTCTCCCAGCCTGGGGTTCCCCATTGCCTTGTACTATCGCCACAAAGGCCTAGAGGGGAGGAGAGGGAGCTAGAACTATTAGAGGGTGCTGGTCTACCTGCATGACCTCACCTAGTCCTCCCAATAGCCTGGCAGGTCAGCATTCTCCCCATTTTACAGATGCAGAAGTGGAGTCTCAGGGAGAAACAGCCATGGCCATCGCCACACAGCTGGTAAGGGATAGGGCCCTGATTTGAGCCCCCAGTCGGCCTCTATCAGACGAATGGTGGACTGTCAGGCACTGTGATGGGCTGGAGAACATCTGTCACAGGTTCCTCTTCCCCATAGGATGAGTGTGTGTTCGGGATGGAGGACGGCCACTTACTTCCTCTACCCCCAGCCCCCTCTTAACTCACCAGTGCACAAGGCAGTTCCCCCCATTGAGGCGGCAACAGTGGATGAAGTTGATACATTCTTTGAAGTGCTTCTTGCTAGAGAAGAAAGCAATAGAGTAGGCAGCACTGGGGGGCAGGTCTCCTAGGAGTTGTCCCCCTCCCCATTTATGGGATTTCAAGAGACAAAGAGCCTGGGGTCCTCGGGTCAGCCAGCACGTGCGGTGAGTAGGCACCAATACTATCCTACGAGGTGCAGGTGTGTGTAAAGCAATAATGGGGGTGTTTCAGGCAGTGAGAGATGCCAATAACAGCAAATCCCACACAGAGACAGGGGCACCTCTCCAGTGGGTCCTGTGGATTCTATTTTCATGGAGGGTTTATCTTGACCTTTCAAGGAAATGGGAGGGAGGAGACACAGGAGTCCCACTCCTCTGGGGTCTGCAATCAGAGCACCTGAGGACAATGATGGTCAGCACGGGGTCGGGAGCAAGATTCCTAAGGGGCAGCAGTGTCTTGTCCGGGTCCCTCTCAGGCTGGGAGGCTGCTAATAACACGAACAAAAATCCCGCTTTCTGAGCCCCCATTACGCTCCATGCCCTGTCCTAGATTCCCAATCTGTGCTATCTGATCTTCGAAAGCCTCCTTGATGCTGATCGCACCCCTATTTTTCCTCTCAGAGAGGGGAAGTGATTTGTCCAAGGTCACACAGAAAGCAAATGGCAAAGCCTGGCCAGAACCCAGATGTCTTAACTCCAAGGCCAGGAACAGGCTGAGCCTGACTCTTTCCAATCCATTGGCGCATCTGATCCTGAGAGACAGGGTACTTTCTGCATTGCATAGCTGAAGAGCCTGAGCTCAGGGAGGTTAAGAGTCTTGGCCCCAGGCATAGGCAAGGGCATGGCTGAGACCCAGTCAAACCTGGGTCGGGGTGACCACCTGTGCTAGGGTCCCAGGACAGCTTTCTGGGCTGAGTCCCCTCTCTCCTTCCTCAGACCACCTCCCACCCCCCTATTGCCATCACAGGAAGTAGCTGTCTGTCCATCTGTCAGTCCATCCAGGGGAACTTACATGGGTACCTCAGGGGTGTCGGCCACTGGGATACGAAGGTAGGTTATGTCCTGCAAATACAAAACACACATGGGTAGTGGAGGGCCCTTGCCTGCACCCCCTTATCCAAGCTGGGCTGCCCAATCACCTTGTGACCCCAGGCCAGTTCCTCCCCTTCTCTGGGCCAAAGATGGTAGACGCCATCTCTCAGGGTCTCCCAGCTCTGACCATCTGTGGTTCCAGAACCTTTTGAGAGGATGGTATCCTAACCCCATAGGTGACTTGGGCATGAGGACTTGATAAAAAGGATCCAGGGACTCTTTATTTAATAGCCAGGAAAGGGCCACTTAAAGTGACTCCCCTCCAAATGAGGATTACAAAATTACACTTTAAGAAGGGCAAAGCAGCTTTTATTATCTTGAAAAGAAACAAAAACTATGAACATAAGTTTAGAGTTTATGAATTGTGGTTATAAAACCATGTGCTAATTATTAAAATAATCAAGGAATGAATTGTCAGTAATTTCTCCAACAAACTTGCTACAACATCCTTCACTATATGCTTAACCATCACTCAAGATTATCAAGATGATTTCTGCCCACGTTCCAAGAATCACTTGTCTCAAGGACCTCTCTTGGATACTCAAATGGCTCTTTTCCAGTGTCCCACGAGTCAGCAGCTAAGGGACCCCCGGCCAGGTCCTCATTTGTTAATGGCTTTGTGTGAGACTCCAGCCTCTCTCTAAGTCACTCCCCAAGGTCACACAATCCTGGATTTTTTGCAAGGTTTGCAATTTCACTTTGCAACACATTTGGCCTTGGCTTTGCATGGCATTATCAAACTGACTGGTAAATTCACCGATGGATGGGGAGGGAGAGCGCTCGTGAGAAGAGGGCAGGCCTGCGGAGCAGGGACTTATTTTGCAAGCAGTCATTTCTTAGTAAATATCTTCATAACTTGACAACCTTCCCCATGCAATCTAGTGACTGCATACTCCAAATTCTCCAAAACAAGCCTGCCCTGTGAAACAAAATCAGACTCCATTGATCTGAAAATTTCTTCTTTGAATGACATTGAAAATCACAGATTATTGGAGGTTGCTCATAGAGACCCTCAAATCTGACATATGGGGAAACTAAGGCCCAGAGAGGGGAAGGACCCTGCCCAAGGTCACAGAGCAAATCTGTGACAGAACCTGGTCTGGATCTCAGATCTCCAGAGCCCCTCTCACAGTCCTTTCCCTTCAGTGGGTGACACAGACTCTAACAGATAAGGAGGAAGGGGCTCTGTGTAAGGGATAAGAATATGATTAACTTTGTTATTATATCAGCTGTAATTTATTGAGTGCTTATTATGTGACTCTCAACAGCTCAGTGAGGTAGGTACTGTTATAAAATTCCCCTTTACAAATCAGGCAACTGAGGCTCAGAGAGATGAAGTCCTGTGCCCAAGGTTACAGACAAAGTGGTAAAGATGTGAACTTGGGCATCATGACCCCAGCACGTGTGGTCTGGATTTCCTACTTTCCTCCTCTGAGTCAGAACACCCTCAGCCCCTCTTTTCCAGGACCAGCACCAACCCTTCCAGTGGGGGCCATGCTTTACAGTGTGCAAAGCATCTTCCCCACCCGAAGCCCCTTTGCATCCTCACAATAGCCCCCTGGGGACTGCCCCTCTGGAGGCAGATAGATCAGAGGCCCAGAGAAATGAAGTTATGGCCCCAGGTCACACAGCAAGACACAGAGCCCAGAACCATCCATTTGGAGTCCTCTATTCAGTTGGGCAATGGGAAGCCCTCGTGGGGGCCTTTTTGTGGTTCAGTGTGAGGCCTCTGGGGTTAGATGGCCTGTGTTAACATTCCAGTTCCTTAGCTTCCTGGATGTGTGACCTTAGGCAAGTTACTTTACCTCTCTGGGTCTCAGTTGCCAAACAGGGACCAAATAGGGATGCTAATGTAAAAGAGGCCAGTTTTTAACCAAATGTGTTAGCATGGGTTAGGAAGGCAGCATAGGACCTGGCACATGGTAGGTACTTGATAAATGGGTGCTGTGGGGGTCTGAAGCCCCCTCCCCACCTATGCGCAGCCCTGGGTGGGGGTAAGGAGTACCTGCAGCAGAGGCTGGGGTGACTCGTGGATGGAGATGATGTGTGTGATCTTATTCCGGCCAAGCTGATCCGGGTCTTTGGCATCTGAAAGAAACAGGAGGCTTGAGCCAGTCTGGCAGGTGTGACTTATGTGTTCCTGATGGCCAAGTGAGGCGGGAGCTCGCTGCCCAGCTCGCCTCCTCACCTCTCCTTCTCCACCTTGGCCCACTCTCCGCCAGCTCCCTGCTCCATCGCCACCTCCTGCTCCTGGCATGACGGGTCTTGCCACACCCCTAGGTGTCAGTCTTGCCACTGGGTCACCCACAAGGAACAGCCCAGCATCTCCCCGGCCTTGCCCATGCTGTTTGTTCCATCGCAAACACCCTTTCCTGCCATATCCTTGACCCAGCAATTCTACTTCTAGGAATCTTGTCTACAGAAGGGTTTGGTCACACACAAAGCTGTGTGTAGTGGACGATGTTCTCTGCAGTGCTGCCTATAACAGTAAACACATTAGAAATAGTTAAAAATGGGAACACCCTAAATGTCCATCATAAGGGGATTGGATAAATAATGGTATATTCGTACTTGAATATTGTACAGCCACTAAAGTGTACCCTATGTGCTCACGTGCAAGGATGTCACAATATATTATTAAATGGGAAACACAGGTTACAGAAGAGCATACAGAATAGGTGTCCATTTTTGTGTTAAATATCACATCTGTATCTACAAAGATCTGTGGAAGATGACACAAAGGTATACCCCACACTGCTAACAGTGGTCATCTCTAGGGGCTGGATCTCCAGTGTCTGCAGAACTTTCACAATCAGGGTAGATAACACACACACTCTCCAACTCCATACATCCACTTCCTCATTCAACACATTCACTTACTATGAGCAGACTTGGCTGGCACAGAGGTATGGGGTCAACTTCATGGCCCCTGCCCTCACGGGGCTTCATACTTAAAGAGGATTCAGACCTTACCGAGCCAAATACTGAGAAATCAAGTGGCACAAACTGCTGAGGCGGCTCCGAGGGAGGAAGGGCCAGGGTTTACGCCAGCGGAGTACTGAAGCCCAGTGGGGAAGTGGGAGGATGGGGAAGGCCCCGCCCCAGTTCAGATGCCCCTCCCTCTCTGAAGCTTTCTTTGACTCTGAGGGCGGAAGTGACTTTTCCCACCTTGGGTCTCCCAAGCCCCAGACCAGTCTGTCTCCTAGCACAGGCCTGGGACAGGCAGAGTGCCATGGCCTTGGACAGAGCTGGCAGTGCTCACCAATGAAGTTTCCGAGGTAGAAACTTCTACCTCTGAGGAGGAGGTTGTGGGGGGACGGGTTCCCAGCTTCCCAGCTAGAAGCAACACCTCCAAACAGACCTCAGCCCAGAACCTCAGGGCCAGAAGAATCCTAAGAAGCCGGGGCCTTGTGCTGAGGGAGACGCTGAGGCTCAGAGCAGGTGCAGACTTGCCCAGCGTCCAGCATTCTGAGCCCTTTGCCCTGGGGACACTGCCCCGCCCACGTACCCCATAGTCCTCATGAGCTCTCTCCCCCTCCCAGCCTGGCATCGATCCCCTGCTCCCAGCCCCATTCCTGAGCGCATCCAAGGTGTGTGGGCCAGAGTGTGAATGGTCGACACAGGCCTGGGACAGGCAGAGTGCCATGGCCTTGGGACAGAGTGGGCAGTGCTCACCAATGAAGTTTCCGAGGTAGAGTCCGGGAAGAACCTACAGGAAAGACAGGCCGGGTCAGCGGGGTGGGGGCTGCACACCATTCCCACTCGCAACTGGGGTCCCACAGCCCCTCTCTGTCCCATGAAGGGTGTCTGGACCTCAGGAGTCAGGGAGCCATCTCCTCCCTCTCCTGGGCCTGGACTCTCTGTGAGAGGGGTATGGGGAGGACAGGAGGCGGGCACCAAGGGAGGCCAGCTTGGGTAGGGGTGAGAGGAAAGCAGAGGGAGGGCAGAGAGACCTAGGGGTAGAAGGTAGGAGGGGCACAGAGGAGGGGGCACGGGGAGAAGTGGATGGGCCAGAGTGGGTGGCAGGGAATTCAGAGGAGGAAGGAGTGGGAAGGCAGGGAGAGGGGGAAAGGATGGAGGAACAGCAGCAAAGAGAGTCCAAGGAGTCAGAGATAGGGAGACAGAGACATATGGAGACAGAGAAAGGGACTGGGAGAGAGAGAGTCTGGAGTGCCAGAGAGCCACAGGAAGACACAGCAAGACATACAGAGTGACAGAAACAGGCAGAGACAGAGAGACACCCGGAGACAGAGACCAGAGAGAGAGACAGAGACACGAACAGAGACAGAGAGATATGGAGTCAGAGAGAGACAGCCCCGGAGAGACACACAGAGAGATACAGACACACAGACTCAGCCAGAGCCAGAAGGTCAGAGGCGGGCAGAGCGACCCGGGCGGAGCCGGGGCTGGGGGCTGCGCGATCCCCGCCCCCCTACCTTGGTCATGCCATTCCCCATGATCCCGGGGGCGGGAGTCCGGGCGCACCCCCAGCTCGCCGCCCGGAGAACGCTCGGGTCACAGCTGCCCTGATGGCCCAAGCCGGGCGCCTGCAGCCTGGCGGGGAGCAGGGGGCCCGGCGTCCGCGGCCCCGCCCAGCCCGGCCCGGCCGCCGCCGCCACCGCCCGCCGACCCCCGGCCTGGGAGGGAAACGATGGTGAAGCTGCCGCCGCCGCCGCCGCCGCCACCGCCGCCGCAGGCTCCTCCTACCCCCTCGGTCATGTGGGCCCCCCTTCGTGGGTCGCGGCGGGGGGCTGGACAAAGCCCCAGTGTGCCGGGCCCGGGGCCCGCGGGACAACGGCAGCTTGTTGGGGCCGCGTGGGGCCGCCACCTCCGGAGGTGGGGGCGGGGGCGCTCCCCCCGCCCTGGCACTGTCAGGCGCGGGCGGGGTGGGGGTGGGGGACGGAAAGAGCCCCCAGCCGAGGGCTCAGAGACTCCGATCCCAGTTCCGGCGCTGCCTGGACCTCCCTGCGGGCCCTGGGGCAAAGCACCCAGCTCCCTTGGCCTCGGTTTTCCAGCAGAAACGTGATGGGGGTTGGACTTTGATCGCTATGGGTCCTCTGATTTTCATATTCTATTTGAGACGAGAAAAGTGGGTAATTCCTTCCTTCTGTACCTTCCCTCTCCTGCCCCGCCCCCCATGCAGGCATCCTACTAGCCAACCATCCTCCTTCCTACTCATGCAACCGTCTGTCCTCCCATCCCCCACCGGTCTGTCCGGCCATCCATCCATCCATCCATCCATCCATCCTCCTATCCCTTCCTCCTGTCCACTTTGGTGCCACCTGGGTCAGCTCTGCTGGGACCAGGCATAACTGCCTTTAGGGGCCCCAAGAAATCCGAGGTGAGTGTGAAGAGAGGGAGGTGAGGGAGGGTTACAGTCACCTGGGTCCCTTGAGTAAAGGAGACTACAACAGGATGTAGTTAGAGGCAAGAGTCCTGGAAGGTGAGTCTGGAGACGAAGGTTCCAGGCCCTCTTCACCTCTGGCCTTCTCGGTGACCCTGGGCAAGTCCCCTTGGGGTCCCAGCTATCCTGTGTGTCTCAGTGTGTTCAAGTGAGTCCTTTCTGGCTACTGGGACCAAAAGTGAAGAATGTGAAATAATTGAGACCAGACACCTCCACTGGGACTGAAACAGAAGCCGCTGCACCAGCTCTGCTCCTCCATCCATCACCTGGCTCGCCTTCATCTACGGTAGCAGGTGACTCTGGGGGGACGGCGGCCAGAGCAGGACGGAAAGTCAACAGAATCTGTTTGAAATGCAGTGACTGGAGAAAAATAAAACTGTTCGTCTTTCTTTCTTCCTCAAATTCACAGCGTACATGGGGCTGTCTGACTCAGCTCTCTCTGTGCCCAGGGTTCTCACAAAAAACAAATTATTCGGTAAACACTTACTAAGCACCTACTATATAGTAGGTACTAGGACACAGGTGGATAAGGCAGAGATGGTTCCTCCCTTCATTGGCTAACACTCTAGACCAGCACTGCCCAGTAGAAATATGATGTGAGCCACATGTGTGTAATTTTAAATTTTCTAGTAGCCACATTAAAAAAGTAGAAACAGGTTGTTAAAAATGTTTTTATTTAACTCAATATATCAAAAATATTATCATTTCAACATGTAGCCATTATTTAAAAATTATGAAAGACATATCTTACATCCTTTTTATTGTATTAAGACTTTAAAATCCAGTGCGCGTTTTACACTTCGGGCACATCTCAACTCAGACTAGTTGTGTATCAAATGCTTAACAGCCATACATGGCTGGTAGGTTCGTATTGGACATCTAAGGTCTAGGAGAGAAGACAAACAAAATAAGTACCTAGACAAATAAAGCATTTACAAACAGTCATGATTTTCTCAGAAGAAAACAAAAGGAAAGGCAGGAAGAACCTCTCTAAATAGGTGAAATTTGAGCTGAGACCTGAACTATAAGAAAGACCCAGCTCTTTAAAGAGTGGAGAGCTTTCCAGCAGAAGGAACAGCATGGGCAAAGGCCCTGTGGTGAGAAAGCTTGGCCTTTGGGAAGAGCCAGTGGAGGGAGCCAAGGGGAGGTGGTAGGAATGAGGCTAAAGAGAAGAGTGGGGACAAGTGTGCAGGACCATATCTGGCCACGATTGGGGGTTTAGGGTTTCCTTCTCTGTATGATGGAAAGCCAATGGGAAAATTCAACCAGGGAGCCCATGTCATCTGATTTGCATCTGAGGTCAATCACTTTGGCCCCCACCTGGAGTATGGATTAGAGAGGCAAAGCAGGGAGGCAGGTGAGGAGGTTACCACGGTGGCCCAGGTGAGAAATGATGGGGCCCTGGCACAGAGCAGGAGCGGAGAAGCTGGAAAGAAGGGGACGGACTCAGCATATATTAATGTTTTGGCAGCGTAGCTGACAGGACTTGCAGATAGATTGGATGTGGGGGAAAGAAGGAATTCTAGGATGATTCCCAGTTTTCCTGCCTTGAAAATCACTGTCTGTGCCACCAAAGTGAAAGCAGGGTTATTCATCCACTCAACAAATGTTTATTGGGCACCAAGTTATACACGAAAAATTGCACCAAAGATGTGCTGACATCTCACTTGAGTTTCCCAGAATGCCCCATCCCGTAGATGGCATAAAGAAATACTGATAAATGAGCCTGAAGACTAGTTCCTCATCAGGGCTCTGCCTTAGCAGCTCTGTGTACCTGGGCAGGTGACCTGGATCTGTTTCCTCATCCATAAAGGGGCAATTATTACAGTCCTTGCACTCTACTTGGTTGCGGGGGCCATGAGCCAAGCAATGCAGGTGGAAAAGCAAAGAAACAGATTCTCTGCTAGAGCCTCCAGAAGGAACTCAGCCCTGTTGACACCTTAATTTTAGCCTAGTGAGACCCATTTCAGGCTTCTGACCTGAAGAACTGCCAGCTGATACATTTGTGTTGTTTTAAGTCACTCAGTTTGTGGTAATTACAGCAGCAATAGGAACCTAATACACTCACCAATGCCCTTAAGGAAAAGTCCAGCCTGCTCAGGATAGCACACAGGCCTTGTGGGATCTGGCTTCTGCCACTGTGACCTTGAGCAAATTTCTTAACTTCTATGGGTCTCAGTTTCATCATCTGTAAAAAAGACCTACCCCTATAGGTCTGTAGTGAGATGAAATGAGAGGACATATTTAAAGTACCTAGCAGAGAGACTGGCACAGAGTACAACACCATTATTATTATCATTGGCATTATTATTATCATGGAGCAATTGACAGGGAGTTAGGAGACCTGGGTTCTATTCCCCTCACTAGGGCTGTGTTTCCACATCTGTAAAAAAGGAAACAAACAGAAACATACAGGTTTGGCAGCCCCATCTCTGCCCCCTGCTCCACTCCTTCCTGGTCAAACATGCTTCACTCTCTGACTTCCAATTTTTCACATGCCATTCCCTCTGCCTGGAATGCTCTTCCCATCCCCTTTACCAGACTAACTCCCATTTCCTCCCTGGAAGTCTTTGCTCACCCCAGTTAGAGTTGGTTAGACCCTACTGTTACAGATTCCCAAAGCATCCTAAACTGCCTTTATCATAGTACTGATTTTTTTTTTTATTGCTATGGCTTGTGTTGTTTTCACTTAGAAAAAAACAAAACAAAAAAAATCCAGATAAGAATACTTGGACCTATTTGCTTCAACTGTGTTGTTTAAATAAAACAAAACATTCCAAATAAACTTGAAGCGGTCAAACTTCCCTCTCCTCTCCCCTTTTCCCTCACTCTGTCCCCAGAGGCAACTACTATCATGAATTTGGTGTGTATCTTTCCGGTCCATGTTTTTAAACTTTTAATATCCATATACCCTTAAATATATAGAATATAATTTTGTATGTGTGTTTATAATTAACATAAATTTTAACTTTTAAAAATTATTTATCATTCCACAACTTCCTTTTATTCACTCAACAATAGGTTTTGGGGATATTTCCATGTTGATATAGATCTGGATCATTCATTTTCATCATTGTATAGGATTTTGTTATTAGACTATATCCCATTTTATTCATCCACCATCCTACTAGTGGACATTTAGATCATTTCTAACATTTTCCACTATTATAAAGAATGTTGCAAAGAACATACTTATACATATGACCTACGCACAGGTGTGAGAATTTCTTTAGGGAAGGTTGTCACCTTGCACACTAGCTGCAAAATGAAAGGTAGTCCATAGGTTGTGCAGCTGTATTCAGAGAGCCTATAGAATATATGTCCAGTAGTGGAGTTGATGGGTTGTAAAGTGTGTGCATTTTCAACTTTATGAGAGGTTGCCAAATTGCCTTCCAAAGTGTGAGTGGACCAGGAGCATATAAAGTTTCCCAACATGATCACGAACACTTGGCATTGATATGTATTTTTATTTTTGTCTAACTGATGGATTTAAAATCATATCTTATAATTGTTTTGATTTACATATCTCAATTGCTTATTGGCTATTTGAGTTTCTTCTGCTGAAAGTTCCCTATTCATATCTTTTGTCCACTTTTTTTTCTTTTGCAGGTAGAAGGGGAGTCTTTTTCCTAATGGTTTGTAGGAGTTATTTGAGTACTAGTCCTTTGTCATATATGTTGCAGATATTTCCTCCTAGTCTGTAGCTTGTCTTTTAATGGAATATACAATGTCTTTTGTTATATTACAGTTTAAATTTTGAGAGTCACAGATCAATTTTTTCTTTTATGAGCTGTGCTATATTAAGAAGTCCTTCCCAACCATGAGATCATAAAAATACTATATATATACATATATATTTCTAATAGTCTGAAATATTTGTTTGCCACATTTATTCCTTAATCCACTTGCATTAGGCATCTGTTTTTCACTCCAATGGAAAGCCAGTTTCTCAGTGTCGTTTACTGAGTTCTCTATCCTTTCTCCACTGATTTATGATGCCACCTCTATTGTACATCATTGAGATGCACACACCTGTGTCTGTTTCTAGGGTCCTCATTGTATTAATTGATATTTGCCGCTCCTTGCATCATAATGGGACTTGATAGGCAGAGAAATGTCTCCCGGACCCAACACACGACACTTTGTTGCTCTGGTTTGACAAGGGCTCTCAAAAATCCTGATTGGATTTGGGAAAATACATACCTGTATGATATTGATTCTTCCCATCCATGTACATGGTACACCCCTCCATTTATTCAGGCCTTCTTTAATGGCCTTCAATAATGTTTTGTAATTTTCTCCGTGAGACTATAAACTCCACAAGGGCAGATGCTTGTTGGTTTTGTTTACTGCTGTATCCTCAGAGTCAAGAACGGGACATGACATAGAGCAGATGCTTAATAAGAATGTGTTGTTTAATGAAATGTCTTGCGTGTATTTTGTTAGATCTATTCCTCCACAGCTTATATTTTTCTTGCGATAAAACAACAACAAGATTTTTAAATATATAGTTTCTAATCAGCTATGGTTGGTGTATAGATCCCAGGGCAGTGGGAGGTGAGGCAGGAAAAGACAGGGAGCCAATACAGGGTGCAATGACAAATAAGTTGCCACTTCAGTTTATATGCAGAGGAGAGACATAATTGGATTTGTGTTTTAAAGAGGCAAGCGTGGGCACGAGTAGACTGGTCAGGAGGCTGCTGCAGGCGTTGAAGTGAGTCTCGGCATAGAGTCGGTGCCTAAGAATTAGAGAGAATGACGGGGAGAGAGCAGAACTGACCGACTAACCAGGTGATTTAGTGAAGGACTAAGTAAGAAAACAGTACCATTGCATTTACCAAAAGCTGACAATTTTTCAGACTCAGCGCTCTTAGGTCAAGCGAAATGCAGCTCCAAGAGGCGCTGGGCAGCAGATGCCCGAGGCGGGCAGCCAGGCTCTTGCCGGGTGGGCCCCAGGGTTGCGAAGGCGTGCGGCTGGGGAGGAGGGGGTGGGCAGTCAGAGCGCGCAGAAGTTCGCAGCGGCTGGAGTTGCTCCGGACTCTGCGTACCGCGCCGAGAGGCGTGCTCTTGGCTCATCCAATCAGAGCTGCGGATCCGGGCGTCCCTCCGTCGCCTTGGCAACGGGACGCACAGGCTCGCGCGGGCCGCGGTGGCGGTTTGGATTGGGCCCTGGGGAATCGTGTCATGTCGCGACCGAAGGTAGGCGTGCCACCCGATCCAGACACTTTCATCATCCTTAGAGAGAGGGATGGAAGCCACGGAGGGATTCAGAAGTTTGGGGTACTTGCGGAGGGATTTCCGGAAGAAAATCATGAATTCAGAGAAAAGACTACAAGTGCCAGCACGCCGCGCGCCGCCGGAGCCTCTGCGCGAGTCGGCGGAACCTGGCTTGCTGGCGGGAAATTTACGAAACTCGAGAATTCTAAGCCGTAGTCAGCAATTTCTGTGACCCCCGGGGAAACCTCAGAATTTTTGATTTCCTGACTTGGAAAAGCTCTTAGAGATCTATTTATCTCTTACCCCCTCTTCCCTACCCGTCCATCCATTCATAATCCATCCATCCAAAAAACGCTAATTGGTGCCTTTTGCAAGCCGAGCGCAGTGCTAGCTGATGATGGGGATACAGAGGTGAATCAGACAAGCCCCCGCCCTTTTGGAGTGTACAGGCCAACTCCTCCAATTTAAGAGTGGGGAAAATGAGACTCAAGGGAAATGAATTAGTCTAGAACCCAGCCCTCACCCCAACCTACTTCTTATCCCGTGTTTCATGTCTGATGGATGGCACCTGCATTTCTTTGATTCCTTCTCACAACAAAAAATAAGTGGGCCCACCCAGATAATCCAGGGTAATCTCTCTGTTTTAAAGTCAGTTGATTAGCAACCTTAATTCCATCTTCAACCTTAGTTTCTCTTTACCATGTAATGTAACATATTTACAGGTTCTGGGGATTAGGATATGACATCTTTTGGGGGAGCATTATTCTGCTTACCACCATATACTATCATCAAATAATTGGAAAATGAAATTTGAAAAATACTATTTACAATAGCATCACAAAATCAGTACCTATGAATAAATTAAAAACATTCGAGACTTCCATACTGAAAACTAGAAAACATTATGGAAAGAAAGAAGACTTAAACCAATGGAGAGATAGAACATATGCATGGATTGGAAGACAATACTTTATGATGTCACTTCTTCCCAAAATAATCTATAGATTCAATACAATCCCAATAAAAATCCCAACATGCTTTTTTTTTTTTGTAGAAATTAGCAAGCTGATTCTAAAATGTATATTGAAGTGTAAAGGACCCCAAATTGCAAAGACAATCTTGAAAAAAACAAAGTCAGAAGACTTATGCTACCTGATTTCAACATTTACTGGAAAGCTACAGTAATTAAGACAGTGTAGTAGTGACATAAGGGTAGACAAATAAGTAAATAGAACAAAATAGAGTCTAGAAAGAGACCCACAGCTACGCAGTCAATTGAATTTTGACAGAAGAGCCAATGTGATTCCACGAGGAAAGGTAAAATTTTCCAACCAGAGACCCTGGAGCAACTAGATAAACATAGGGAAAATGGAATTGAAAACATGAGAGAATATAAAAGACATAATCCAAAAAGATTAGGACACTTAACCAGTGCTGGGGGAGTTGGAGGGGCTTGAATGGACGAATGGGATAAAATTTCACTTGGTTTTGTGGAGGTGTACTTCTGCCGGTTTTGTAAAGCAGTATCCTCTCTCCCCCTCCACTGGCTCTTTGAGGGGTAGGATGGTGTAGTAGGCAGAATTCTAAGATGGACCCCAAGATTCCCACCCTGGGCGGGAATAACCTTGTATAATTCCCTCCCCTTGAGTGTGGGTGGAAGCTTGTGAAGTTGTTGGGATAGTTATTACCATGATTGCATACATTATATAAGACTCCGTCATAGCTGACTTGGAGAGGCAGTGTTGGCAGTCAGAGGGCCATGCTCCTGCTGGCCTGAAAGAAAGCAAACATTCATGTTGTGAACGCCCGTGAGGGCCACGTCGAAAGGAACTGCGAGTGGCCTCTAGGAGCTGAAAGCAGTCCCCAGCCAACGACTAGCAAGTAAACAGAGACCTCAGTTCTACAACCCCAAGTAGGTGAATTCTGCCAACAATCTAGATGATCTTGGAAGAGGACCCCAAGCTCCAGAGGAGAACCTTAGCCCCAGCCATCACCTTGATTGTAGCCTCGTGAGACCTGAGCAGAGGATCCAGCTAAACTGTGCCCAGGCTCCTGCCCAGAGAAACTGTGAGGTATAGATGTGCACTGTTTGAAGCTGCTAAGTTTGTGGTAATTTGTTATGCAGCAATAGAAAACTAATACAGATGGCAAGTCTATCCCAACTGCAAAGGTCATCCTGCACAGGACCAATTTTGATTTCTTTTTTCATACCTGCCTTAGGGATCAGTCTTACCAGGACTGAGGGCCAAACTGTTTTCGATATGGTTGGGGCAGAATAATACCCACCACCCTTTGAGGATTTGAAAGGTCCATTTTGGGTGGAAGGAGTTAACATTGCTCTGAGCCTTTGATCCAGCCCCTCCTGGATCATGGGACTAATCAAACATTCAGGTTAGAGTACAAGGTTCAGATCCTTGTCACAGAGCCTGCTGAGATCAGCCCTCAAACTGAGGTTCATGGTTGGACCTTTGGAGCATTGAAAACCAGACATTCACTGTACTGATCATGTCTGGGGAGCAAGCCTACAGCAAGGTGGGCCCTTGGATACTTGAGGGTTCATTCCAAAGACCAAGTTGCTGGACACGTGTTGACCAATGAGATGAGAACTTGGCCAGGCTGAACCTTCATGTCTCAGGATCTGTACAGTGTTGAGTCTGATGGTTTGAGCATTTTACATCTGCAGTAAGTTGAGCTGGGGAGACAGGGTGGATATGCAAAACCAGTTACATCTCTTTCCTTTTCTCATTGCAGAATCAAAATTACAAGGGCCATGGATTGTCAAAGGGAAAAGAGCGGTGAGTGGTCCTACCCAATCCAATAAACACAGAACTAACTCGCTAACTTCCTTCCTCCCTTCCTCCCTTGCTTCTTTCCTTCTTTCCTCCCTCCCTCCCTCCCTCCCTCCCTCCCTCCCTCCCTCCCTTCCTTCCTTCCTTCCTTCCTTCCTTCCTTCCTTCCTTCCTTCCTTCCTTCCTTCCTTCCTTCCTTCCTTCCCTTCTTCCATCCCTTCCTCCTCCATTCTTTACTCCAATAATGATAATGATATTATAATAATAAACAATTATTGAGCACTTACCGTGTGCCAGGCCCTGGGCTAGTCACTTTACTTGTATTATCTTGTTGAATCCTTACATAATTTTTTGAAGTAGATACTACCATTGTGTCCATTTTACAGATGGGGAAACTGAAGCTCAGAGAGGCTAAGCAACTTGCTAAAAACCATAGGATCAGTTAGTGGCAGAACTTGTTGGACTCCAGGGCCCATGTTGTATCTAACTATGCTCTCCTGCCTCCTTCAACAACCATGTGAAGTTGACTTGATAACTCAAATGTCATCTCCATCCTGATCCTTGGCTTCACCCTGCATCAATAACCTGGATGCAGAACTCAGCGTCTCTTTGAATTTCGTAAACAGAATCCACTTGCACAAAGCAGGAGTGAGCAATGTAGATTTTACTGAAGATTTTTGTGGGGAGTTAGAGGAGGTAGTTTACATTGCACACCCCATGGTAAATATTTTAGATTTTGTTATTCTCTATTTCATTCGCTATTTCTACTCTTTCTAAAGTCCTTCCTGGCTATAACACCACTGGGGGAGGACATGTGTGGTCTCTGACCCTTCTCGTATGCAGCACCCATCTTCTTTGCCTTCTTTCTCTCTACACTAACTCTATCCCACCAATTTTAAACCTCTCACTCTCTTATGCAGAGCATTTCAGCTCTATTGCAGATCATGGCCACAACTTACACACCCACTCCCACCCCCACAAAACAAAGAGCACTTCGTCCATTTTATTAGGGCAGATATCAATTAGAAATGTGTTTAGCTACAAGTAATAGGAAGTCCAACTAATAGCAGCTTTAAAAAATTGTATGTATTTTCCTCGCGTAACAGAGTCTGGAGGGCTGGTGCATGGTTCAACAATGTCAGAGCAATTGTCTGTGATTGTCTTGACCTTTTCCTTATGGATACTAAGTGGCTGCTGCAGCTCCAGCCCTCATGTCATGATCAAGATGGGGAGAAGAGGGGAGAGAAGTCTCAACCCACATATCCATCTCTCTTTTTTTTAATCAAAAAAACAAAAGCTTGCCACCCTCCCTAGAGGTCTTGTGCTTTTGTCTTATTGGCCAGAATTGTGTCACATGGACACCCCAGCTGCATGAGTAGCTAGGAATACAAGTTACGTAAATGGCATTATACTGTTATTATTATTCCATACTCGCTTTTGTCACACAAAGTTATATTTTCAGTGTTTATCCATACAGGCGCATGTAGCTCTGGATGCATTGTAACTACTATATGTGTTCCATTGTATGCCACGAGTTATTTATCTGTCTTCCTGTTGAAAGGCACTTAGGTTGTGTCTTAGTATTGCTTTCCTCCTGAAGCAGACCCTGAGACAAGAAAGTGAGAGCAAGTAGTTTATTTGCAAGGTGATTCCAGTAAGCATCAACAGGGAAGTGGGGAAATGAGACAGCTAAGGGGAGGAAAGCAATAAAAGGTGCATTATTGGCAGGTTATTGCTGTGGGCAAGTGGGGCTCAATCCCACTGGGGATTCCTAGGAGATAGTATAGACCACATCTCAAACTTACCCCAATGAGCGACAAGAGAGCTGGAGGATTTACCCATCAACTCCAGTTGTCAGGGGTTGTATGCTGTTGGGGAGGGGCACTTAACTCCCTGATACTTCAGATCTGCTCCAAGTACTGGCTGAGCAGACTCTGGGGGCCAGAGAAAGCCCTCAGGTAAAGAGGTTGCAGGTTTTGGCAGTGGAACGCATGATTGGCATGCACAGGAATGGTGAATGCCCAAGGGATAAGGGTGGACCACCAACAGTGTGTGCTGCAGTTTATTTCCCTAAAAAATATTAACAATTATGAATGAACATCCTTGTGCATATATTCCTAGCACAGATGTAAGGTATATATCTGGGATATAGAGCTAGGATGGAATTGCTGGGTATAGAGAATATGCATGTTCAACTTTACTAAATACTGCCATGTGCTTCTCCAAAGTGCCTTCTACCAGCAGAGGAAGAGTTTCCATTTTAGCACATTGTTGCCAAAACTTGGAGTTTTATATTTTTGCCAGTCTAATGTGTATGAAATAATATATGATGGTTTTAATATGCCAGATCACTCTCCAAAGGTTTATCCTATTTATACTCCCATCAGCGCTGTAGAATAATTATCATTTCTCCACATTCTTGTGAACACTTGGTATTTGTCTGATTTTAAACATTTTCTTCAATCTGATGGATTTTGAAATTGTAACTTTTCATTGTTTTGGATTAATTTTAAATACTGCTTTAGAGCAGTGGTTCTCAAAATTTGAGCTCAGGATCCCTTTACAACTTAAAAGTTTTTGTGGACTCTAACTTTTGCTTATGTGGCTTATACTTATTAATATTTACCCCATTAGGAATTTAAAATGATAAATTTTAAAAATATTTATTAATTCATTTAAAAAGCAGTAACATGCTCATTACATGGTGGCATAAATAACATATTTTTATGAATTATAGCTATATTCTCCTTCCCCTGAATTTGGTGAGATGAGTAGTAATTGTTTTACATTTTTGTGACTCTTTTTAGTGTCTGGCTTAATAAAAAACATTTGGCTTCTCAAATCGTCTGTATTCAATCTGTTGGGATGTGTTGTTTTGGTAGAAGAATAGGAAGAAAACCCAGCCTCACAAAGATACGTAGTTGCGAAGGAGAGGACTTTGTGTACCCCTGAGAGAGAGTTGGGGACCCTGAAGAATGCTTGAACCACACTTCAAGAACCTCTGCTCTAGGGAATCGGAATATGCATCCTTAACTTATCGCTGTCTACCTTGAATCAGTATCATACCACTTCATGTGCAATGTAAGAACCCTAAGCCGGCATGCCCTGATTACTCCCCTCCATCCTTTGTGCTGTTATTTTTGTCATATATTTTGCTTGTAATTATGTTGTAAACCCTACAATATATTCTTATTATATTTGCTTTACATAGTTAATTGTTTTTGAAATTAAGACAAGAAAGAAAGCATTTCAAATTTACTCCACTCTTAATCTCTTCCTGTAGGTCTGAATCCCCATCTCATATGTTTCCTTCGCCTGAAGGACTTGCTTTAGTATTTCTTATAGTGTGGGTCTGTTGGCAATAAATTCTCTTGGATTTTATTTGTTTGAAAATATCTTTATTTCACTTGTGTTTTTGAAGTAAAATCTTCCTGGATATAGAATTCTAGGTTGACCTTTTTTTATTTAAGCACTTGAAAGCTGATGTTCCCTTGTCCTCAGGTTTGCATTGTTGCTGATGAGACGTCAGCTGTCGTTTGCGTTGTCCCCCGCCCCCCAGCAGTAATACACACACACCAGAATGAAATGTGTCTTTTTTCCTTGGCTGTTTTTAAGACTTAATTCTGGTTTTCAGCAATTCGATTATAGTTTGCCTCGGTGTGTTTTTTGTTGTATTTATTCTGCTTGGTGTTAATGGAGCTTCTTGGGTCTGTGGGTTGATAATTTAATCAAATTTGGAAAAGTTTTCAACCATTATTATTATTTTATTTTATTTTTTTTTGTGAGGAGGACTAGCCCTGAGCTAACATCTGATGCCAATCCTCCCCCTTTTTTCTTGAGGAAGACTGGCCCTGCGCTAACATCCGTGGCCATCTTCCTCCACTTTATATGGGACGCCGCCACAGCGTAGCCTGGCAAGCGGTGCGTTGGTGCTTGCCCGGGATCCAAACCTGCGAACCCCGGGCCGCCACGGCGGAGTGCATGCACTTAACCATTTGCACCACTGGGCCGGCCCCATCAACCATTATTTTTTCAAAAAATATTTTCTGTCCTATTCTCTCTCCCATCTCCTTTTGCAACTCCAATGGCATGTATGTTAGATTGCTTGATATTATCCCACAAGGCACTGAGATTCTGTTCATTTAAATTTTTTCCCTCTCTAATTCCATTTGAATAATTTCTATTGGCCTGTCTTCAAATTTGCTATCTTTAAAAATTTTTTTTCCAGTTTTGTTAATATATAATGACATATAGCACTGTGTAAGTTTAAGGTGTACAATGTGATGATTTGATACATATGTATATTGCAAAATGTTTACCACAATAAGGTTAGTTAACACATCCTTCACCTCACATAATTACCATTTTTTTGTTGTTGTTATGGTGAGAACACTTAAGATCTACTCTCAGCAACTTTCAAGTGTATAATACAGTATTGTTAAGTTTAGTCATTATGCTGTACATTAGATCCCCAGAGCTTATGCCTCTTTATAACTGGAAATTTGTACCCTTTGGCTGACATTACTATCCTTTCTTCTAAAATGTTCAATCTCCTGTTAAGCCCATCCTATGAATTTTTAATTTCAGATATTGTGGTTTTCAGTGCTAGAATTTCCATTTGGTTCTTCTTTAGACTTTCAGTTTCTTTTAGGCAGAACTCATATATTTACTCTTTATATCCATCTTTTCATGTAAATCCCATACATTTATAATATCTGTTTCAAGTTCTTATCTAATAATTCCAATAACTGGGTCATTTATGGGTTTATTTCAGTTGGCTGTTTTCCTCTTGATTATGCATTACATTTTTCTGCTTTATTACTGCATGTCTTATATTTTTTATATTGCATTCTGACATTGTGTATAAAAAACAGTGAAGACCAAAAAATTACACGCACACCCACACCCAGTGTGTGTGGGGGTGTATATGTGTGTGTATATATAGAAAGAGAGAGAGAAAAAGAGAGAGAGAGATTGATTGATGGATTGATTTTCCAGAGACTGTAAGCCTTTCCTATAAGCTGATCATTCAGATTCCTCCTGAAGCTGAGTTGAGCATGGGTTGGGCCAAAGCTTTAATTACACTGAGTTCATCCCAAGCCCAGCCCCCTATACTGCTATTTTGAGCTTGTTAGTATTTGACCTGGGAGGGAGCAGTTCAGTTTTTTTTGTTCATTTGTTTAGTATGTTTTAGTTCACCTTTGGATTCAGCTCTGGCAAGGCTGCCAGAATGCAGACACCACAGAAACACGCAGGAGTGTGGGTTTTCTCTCCGCTTTACTCTGTTCTCTCTACCGCTCCTTTCTTAAGCAAATTTGCCACAATTTGGTTTTGCTTTGGTTTGGTTTTGGAATGGGGCTCTTCCAGATTTTGATTTGTTTTGCCGCCCTACATCTTGTCTAAGCTCAGCTGATTTCTCCTCCTGCAAAGTCTCTCTCCCAGGGTGGGCTCATTCCTCCACTTGCCCACGCCAGACCAGGCAGCCCCCCCAGATGTGGAAACTGTCACATCTCTCTGGTCACCCGTGAGGGGCTTGTTTCTCTCTGGAATCAGTTCGTCAAAGTTTCTTTTGTCCATTGCTCTCCACTAGCCCCATGGACAATATGATGTTTATTTGGTACATGTTTTTCTTGTTACTATAGGAGTGAAAGTCTTTTGCATCCTTTTGTATTGTAACCAGAGGCAGAAGTCCTCTTCTTGATATTTTAATTTGTATTTACTTGATTATTAATAAGGCTGAATATCTTTTAACATACTTGTCATTTAAGTTTCCTCTGCTATGAATTGCCTGTTCATATCTTTTGGGCATTTTTCTGAGTTTTTTGTCTTTTTAAAAATGATTGGGCCGGCCCCGTGGCTTGGGGGTTGGGTGCGCGCGCTCCGCTGCTGGCGGCCCGGGTTCGGATCCCGGGCGCACACTGAGGCGCCGCTTCTCTGGCCATGCTGAGGCCTTGTCCCGCGTACAGCAACTGGAAGGATGTGCAACTATGGCGTACAGCTATCTACTGGGGCTTTGGGGGGGAAAAATGATTTGCAGGAGTTCTTTATATACTTATGGATTATAAGCATTGCAAATATTTTTCTTAATCTATAGCCAGTCCTTTATTTGTGCTATATTTTGTTATGGAGTTCTGTTATATATACAGAAGGGTGCATGTATTGTAAGTTTACAGCTCAATGAATTTTTGTAAACTTAATACACCCACATCAGGAAACAAAACATCATCAGCCCCCAGAAATTCCCCTCCTGCCCTCTTCCAATCATTCCCACACAAAGGTAGCCATTATCCAGACTTCTAAAGATGTGTTAAATTATTTAAATTAGATATTGACTTTGAGATAATCGTGGATTCTTATGCAGTTGTAAGAAATAATACAGCGAGATCCCATGTGCCCTTTACCCAGTTCCTCCCAATGGTGACATAAAGTAAAACCATAGTACAATCTCACAACTAGGATATTGACATTGACAATGTCCAGTTCTGTTGTCATTGACACTAACAAGATACAGAACATTTCCATCACCACAAGGATCCCTCATATTGCCCTTTTATAGCCACACCCACTTCCCCTCCCTCCCTCTTTCCCCCCACAATCCCACCCCCATCCTGTCCTTAACCCCCCGGCAACTGCTAATTTGTTCTCCATTTCAATAATTTTGTCATTTCAAAAAGTTATATAAATGGAATCATTCAGTATATAATAACCTTTTGAGATTGGCCTTTTTCACTCAGTATAATTCCCTAGAGATTCATCCAGGTTGTTGAGTGTATAAATAGTTTATTCCTTTTTCTTGCTGACTAGTATTCCATGGTATGGATGTATCACTGTTTGTGTAACCATTCACCTGTTGAAGGACATCTGGGTTGTTACCAGTTTGGGGCTATTGTGAATAAAGCTGTTATGAATGTTCATGTACAGGTTTTTGTGTGAGTATAGGTTTTCATTTCACTGGGATAAATGCCCAGGAGTGCAATTGCTGGATCGTATGGTGGTTGCATGCTTAGTTTTTAAAGAAACTGCCAAATTATTTTCCAGCATGGCCGTAACATTTTATATTCCCACCAGCAATGCGGGAGTGATTCCGTTCTCTGCATCCTTGCCAGCAGTTGGCGTTGTCACATTTTTTTACTTTAGCCATTCTGATACTTGTGTAGTGATATATCGTTGTGCTTTTAATTGCATTTCCCTAATGACAAATGATGTTGAACATCTTTCCATGTGCTCATTTGTCATTTGTATCTCCTCTTTGGTAAAATATCTGTTCGTGTCTTTTGCCCATTTTCTAATTGGATTTTTTTTTTTTAGTGTTGAGTTGTGAGAATTCTTTGTGTATTCCAGATAGTAGTCCTTTGTCAAATATGTGGTTGCAAATATTTTCTCCCAGTCTTTAGCTTGTATTTTCATTGACTTAATAGAGTCTTTCAAGGAGCAAACATTTTTAATTTTGAAGAAGTCCAATTTATCAATTTTCCCTTTTATGAAGCGTGCTTATAGTGTCAAGTCTAAGAATTCTTTGCCTAGCGCTTAGATCCTGAAGATTTTCTCCTATGTTTTATAGTTTTACATTTTATGCTTAAGTTTGTGATCCATTTTGAGTTAATTTTTGTATAAAGTATGAGGTTTATGCCTAGGTTCATTTTTGGCCTATGCATATCCGATTGCTCCAGCACCGTTTATCAAAAAGGCTATTTTTCCACCATTGAATTGCTTTTGTTCATGTGTCAAAATTCAGTTGGGAATATTTGTGTGGGTCTATCTCTTGGTTCTTTGTTCTGTTCCATTGGTCTATGTCTCTCTCCCTTTGCCAATACCACACAGTCTTGATTACTGTACCTACATAATATATTTTTAAATTGGTTAGACTGATTTATCCCACTTTATTATTCTTTTCAAAATCATTTTAGATATTCTAGTTCTTCTGCCTTTCCGCATACGTTTTAGAATTATCTTATCTATATCTACAAAATATCTTACTGGGATTTTTGATCCCAGGAATTGCATTAAATCTGATACCAATTTGGGGAGACTTGACATCTCTACTCTGTTGAGTCTTCCAATCCATTAACACAGTAGGGTTCTCAATTTATCTAGATCTCTTTGACGTTTTTGCATCAGCATTTTGTAGTTTTCAGTACATAAAAACTGTGCATATTTTGTTAGATTTACACCTAAATATTTCTCTTTTTTAAAGTAATTGTAAATTGTATTGTATTTTTAATTTCATGTGTTCATTGGTAGTATGTAGAAATACAATTGATTTTTGTATGTTTGTTTTATATCCTGTGATCTCGCTGAACTCACCTATTAGTTCATGAGTTGTTGTTTTTTAGATTCCTTAGACTTTTTAACATAGTCATCTGCAGAAAAGGACAGTTTTTTTTCTTCTTTTCTGATCTATATCCCTTTTATTTTATTTTCTTGCCTTATTGCATTGGCTAGAACTTCCAGTACTTTGTTGAATAAGAGTGGTGAGAGTGGACATCCTTGCTTTCTTCCTGTGTTCTGCACATGTTCTTCAAATGTGTTCTTAGTTACTCATTGAAACATTTTTATGATGACCCCTTTAAAATACTTGTCAGATAATTCTAACACGTCTGGTTATTTTTGGTTGTTTTGATGTTGGCATCTATTGATTGGTTTTTTTTTTTTTCCCGTCATGTTGACATTTTCGTGATTCTCAGTTTGATGAGTGATTTTCAATTGAAACCTAACATTTGGGATATTATGTTATGGAACTCTGGATCTTATTTAAACCTGGTTTAGCTGACTTTCTCTGACACCACTCTGGCCAGGGAAGGGGGCATGGTACCACCTTATTGCTGCCACGTAAGGTAGAAGTCCAGATTCCCTGCTTGGCCTCCACTGACACATGAGGGGAGAGGGGGCTCCTCCTCACTGCTGGGTGGAGTGGGAGTTCTGGCTCCACTAGGCCTCCACTGATTCCACCCTGGGTGGGAGGGTTAGAAGGTCCTTGTTATTGATCCCCACCTGGCCCACAGGACACCACTGGGTGTGCAGCCTCGTTACTGCTGGGTGGTGGTGAAAGTCCTGACTCTCCACAAGGCCTCCTTTGACATCAGTCCACAGGGGAAAGGGCACCTCCTTCCTGTCATGTGGGAGAGGAAGCCTAGGCACATGGTCTCCACTGACACAGTAGAGATGGGAGCCTTACTACCAGCTGTTAGGGATAAAAGCCCAGCTCCATCCTAGACCTTCTCTGACACTACCCTATCAGGGGACTTGGGGGGTGTTGGGGTGCTTTATTACAACCTGGTGAGAGTCTAGTTTCCCCACTCAGCCTTTGCTAGCGTAAGTGGGGATGGACCACAGATTTATTTCTGTGGCAGTTGGCTGGAGTAGAGCAGTTGTTGTTGAATCTTCTGTCTTGCTTCTTGCCTGGTCCTTTGGCTAGAGAGAGCAGGCTTTTGTGGGAGCTTTTTTGTCTGTGTCCATTGGCATTTCAGGCTTTCCAGGGTCTTCATCTCCACATCCTGGATCTATGAGGCAAAAAGAAAACCCAGGGAATTCACCACTGTGCTGTTCCTTGGGTCCTGAGTTCCCTAACTGGTCTGCCTTCTTCTGTCCACCTTTCAGAGTCTTCTTTTGTTTGTTTTAGATATAACGTGCTGGGGTTTTAGTTGTTGAAGGAGGAGGAATAAGGAAAAGGACATCTGCTCCATCTTCCCAGATGAGTGCCAGCAAAGGAGATTTGCAAATACATATCATTTCATGTAAGGATTATTCATGACGCATGTAAAGTGATCAGACCATGACTGGCACGTAGTAGGCAGCAAGTAAAATGATTGCTATTATTTTTCAACCATTCAAAGATTCTATAATTCTCAGTTTGATTATTTTAAGTGTTGCATGCTATGATGCTAAATTCTGAAATTCAGTCATTCTTTGTTTTGGCATTTCTAAGTAGGGAACTTGACCTTTCTTTCTTCCCCTCCTTTCCTATCCCTAGACCATCATAGGGAAATAGTTGATCCTGAGCAAGTGTTCTGGTGCCTTGTCTTTCAGAGAGCAGAGAGCATCGATCCGGTTCAAGACCACCCTTATGAATACTCTCATGGACGTCCTTCGCAACAGGCCAGGATGGGTGGAAGTAAAGGAGTAAGACACCACCCCCTCCAACCTTATCCCTCCTTCCCTTTGTATCACAGGTCCTGTCTCCCTTTATTTTTCTCCCAGTTTTGCTGGGTGGCTACTGGGACTTGTCCCAATTTGGCTGTGACAGGGGCCAACATTTATTTAGTACTCACAATGTGTCAGGTGCCTTACTGATGCCATCTCCATCTTACTTAAGCCTTATAACCGTCCAGCAAGATATGATTATGTTCGAAGGTATTAAGCCAATTGCTTAAGGTCACACAGCACATAAGTGGGATTCAAATCCAGTTCAGTTTGACTAATCCACAGCCACTATCCTGTGGCTCTCAGTAGAAGCAAGGAATACAGCCATCAGATCTGCTGGCCTGAATCCTCCAGTGACAGCAGGTCCAGGTCAAGGGCTGCTTTTCTCTGGTTGCTTACTAGTTCTGTGACCTCGAACAAGGTACTTGACTCTAAGCCTACATTTCCTCTACGCTGGTCCCTGGGGATACTGAGATGAACAAGCATAAAATAGCTGGCACATAGTAGGTGCTAATATTAGGAGTAAAGTTTGGATGCATGTAACAGAGACCCAAAGTAAAAGAGGCTTTGACAGACTGGAAGTTTATCTCTCCCACTGAAGTCTAGATGTAGGAAGTTCAGAGATGGTATGGAAATGTGGGCCCCATCTGCCTCCGTCTTTCCCCTCTGCCATCCCTTGAGTGAGGCCCTCGTCCTCACGGTCCGAGGTGGAGCTCCAGCCTTACAAGCCACATTCCAAGCAGCAATAGGTAGGAAGGAGGCAAGAAAAGGCATGCCCTGCCCTTGGACACAACCCAGGGGTCATTCACATTTCACTGGCTAGGACTTAGCCATTTGGACACACCTAGCTGCAAGGGAATCTGGAAAATGTAGTCTTTATTCTGGAAAGTGTAGACTACATTTTCCCAGGTAAGTCTTGGGAATTCTATTACTGTAGAAAAAGAGGAGAATGCATATGAGAGGTGAGGCAACCAGCTGCCCTGCCATGGTGCTCAGTAAATATTTGTTGCATAACAACAGCTAAGCCTGCTAGACACTCTTTAGCACTTTACATGCATGACCTCTTTGAATCATTGCAGCAGACTTTTGGGGTAGGTGCTATTATCATCCCCATTTTACTGATGAGAAAACTGGACACAAAAGAGTGAAAAATGCCGAGTTGGAGGTCACTCGGCTTGTAAGGGTTTGGGCTAGTATTTGCACCTGGTCTGTGTGTCTGCAGAGTCCCAGGCTCATCTCCGCCCTGGTCTAGTGGCCTTTCAATGAATGAAGGAACAAATGGGTGGATGGATGAATCCATGATTCCCGCTGCCTGGTGCTAGAGTCTAGCAGAGGAGACAGACTTTGACTAAATCATCCCACAAAAAATTAGGAGTTGGCTGTCAATAGCAAGCTGTGGTACAGGTAACGCAAGATGGCAGAGTCCTTTCTTTGGGACTTTGGGGAATATTACGACCATGATAATAATGTTGATGATGGCGATGATGGCAGCTGCTGTGGATTTTCCTTCTTGGTTCTCTCATGCATCACACTATGTTGGAATGAGGTTTCCTTCGCTGGATCCAAAAGAACTGGATGTAGTGGAGGATGGGGATTGGGGGAGGGAGTTGGGAGATGAGAGCGAGGTGACTGGCGGGTGGGGGTGGTGTTTGGGAAAGGGCACTGTCCTGACCTGCTCTGTGACCTCAGGCCACCCCCTGCCCCTCCTCAGCCTTGCTCCATGGTCAAGTGGAAGAGGGTCTGAGGGTTTGTCTGGTGCTAACGGTGTGGGAGTCCATGAAGCAGGTTGCTCCATGGCTGGTCCCAAATTGCCTCAAGAGTCCTCAGACCAGGAAGGACCAGAGGCCATGGTCTTTACACCAGACACGGCTCTGTGAATGTGAGGCCTTGTCCTTTAGGATCTAACCTGAGGTCTGGTATTTCCAGACAGAATCAGGTCTCAGTTCAGACTCTCAGCCCGTCAGATCAAAGTTTGGAACAGCTGTGGCCAGAGCTGTCCCTTCCCTTGCTGCTCACCAAGAAAGCTGATGTGATGCCTGGAACTGTGGCAACCATCATCACCCTGAGGTGATGAGCATGAGGACAACACGTTAAGGATGGCAGAATGGGACAGTAGAGGAACCTGGGTCCCTGCTGGCCTTGTTGAGCAGTTTAATGTCTTCCCGGCTGATTTAAGAGCAACTTGAAGGTGATAATCATGAAGATGGGGTACAAATGAATGAACTTTCAGAATTAGAAAAGAATCCAAACGCCACATCGTGGTCCACAAGGCCCTGCTTGACTGGGCCCTACCCCACCCTTCAGCCACATCCTTGACCTTTCTCCCCCAACTCTGGCTTTTCTTCACGTCCTTGAACATGCCTTTCCAACCTCAGGGCCTCAGTTCCTGCCCTTCCCTCTCCTAGAACCCTCTCCTCACTGCTCTTGGCCTGACTGCTGCTCCTTGCCCTTCAGATCTCAGCTGAAATGTCACCTCCACAGGGTGGCCTCCACCCAACATAGGCCCCTCAGCTACCCTGCCTCCATGGCCTCCTACTGGAGTACTCTCAGCACGTTTCACAATTCCTTGTTGCAGAGTTATTTATTTGTTGCCTTGTTTGTTGTTAATCTTCCTCGGTGTACTCTAGGTACCACTTGGCGAGGTGTTTTGTTTCTTCCTGTATCCTTGCACCCGGCAATGCACCCAACACTGCCTCTGACACCAAGACAACCTCAACACGTATGTGTTGGATGAATGAATGAATAATGCATTATTCATTCTTCTAAAACAAAAGGTTGTTGAAAAAGCAAGTTGTGAAAGGAAATAGACAGGAGTGGTTCTAACCACAGAGCTTGAACTCTGGCGCCCGATGGCCTGAGTTCCAATCCTGCTCTGCCACTTACTAGCTGTATGAACTTGGGTGAGTTCCTTAACCTCTGTGTGCCTCAGTTTCCTCATCTGTAGAATGGGCATAACAGAACCTAACACTTAGAGTTGCTATGGGGATCAAGGAGTTAATATTTGTAAAGTACTTAGAACAGTGTCTGGCACATGGGAAGCATTAAGTAAGTATTAGCCAGTAAAAAGTTTAAAAACATGCCAAGCAATGCCATGTGCTATATGTGGACACACACACATATACACATAGTACCACTATAAAGACACTCAGAGAAATGATACTGAATTCAGGCTAATGGCTTCCTTTGGGGCAAGAGAGAAGGAGATAGAATCAGGCAGGAATATACATGGGGCTTCAGTTAAATCTGTAATTTTTTACTTAAAAAAATTGGAAGCAATCATGGTGGTATTATTTTATTTCCTGTCACGTCTTTTTCTAGCACCTACTCTCTGCACCCCAGCTCTGCTGTCGGAGTTGGTAGATTAGTCTGGTTTCCTGTCCCTCTCCTGGCGTGGAGGTGAAGAATGGGGTCAGAGTTTGGAGTCAGGCAGGCCTGAGTGTGAATCCCGACGCTGCTGTGTCCTCTGTGAGCAAGGCCATCCCTGTCTTAGAGCTCCAGGCATGATTGTAGTCAGCTTTCACCTTTTGGGGTGCTCTGAGGATTCAGTGAGAGGAGGGTCTTTTGAGCTGGGAAGGGCTTGCAAATGTTACCTAATTCCACAGCTTGGTTATGTGGGCTGGGGGGTGGCAATGTAGATGCTTCCAGAGCCCAGACAAGTAACATGATCAGGTGAGGTTGGCTGGTTGTGCTGGGCCATGCGGAGTGGTGGGAACTGGTCTGGAGAGAGTGTGCCCTGTCTAACGTAGTGGCCTCCCCTCAGTCCAGCTGACAGGTGCCAAAAGGCATCTGGGCTCAGTGTGGCCAGATCTGCTGATTGTTCAAAGGAAGCCAGCAGCCTGGATTTTTGTAGGAACGTTTCTCTAGTTTTCACTCTGTTCTAACAAAGCACGTTGTGGGCAGCAGTGGCCCACGGCCACCACCTTGAGACTCATGAGGGACACACGGCTACCTACTCCTCAGCTGCACCTCCCTGGGCCCCTGTCCCCAGCAGTGCTGAGGTCCTCAGGTCTTGACTGTTGTCCCACCCACCCCCAGCGAAGGGGAGTGGGATTTCTACTGGTGTGATGTCAGCTGGCTCCGGGAAAACTTCGACCACACCTACATGGATGAACATGTGCGGATCAGCCACTTCCGGAACCACTACGAAGTGAGCTGGGTGGGCCAGGGGACAGAGTCGGTCAGCTCACGTCACTGGGTGTGGCAATGAGCAGGGGCTGGTTTGGGAGGGCAAGGATCAGAATGGAAAAGCTTAGGGAATTTGGGGTACATGCCAGGTCGGGAATGTGTGCACTAGACATATGATGAGCTAAATAGTGTGAGGGAGTAAGGATCCAGACCTGAGGAACAGGCTGTCCTGGGGTGGAGACTGAGGTCACGGACTGGCTGGTGTTTCATCACCAGAGACATGAAGGGCAGGCTAGCTTGGGGATGCAGGGTGCTTGAGGGATTATGGTGATTTCAGGGTGAAGCAAGTTGAGCAGTTTGGAGTCTAGAGATGGGAGGGAGGTCCGGGAGGAAGCAGACCACAAAGACGGGACTGAAGGAGCCAGTGGTGGGAGATTTTAAAAGGTTAGTGCAGCTTAGCGGTTAGAAACATGAACTCGGGAGTCCAACAGTTCTGGGTTAGCTGGACAGCTCTGGGCAGCTGACAACCTTGGGAGCCTGGAAAGTGGGGATAATCATAGAATAGCAGGCTCTCAGTCAGAGTCACTCTTACTGTTATTGTTATTCTGTGGGCCAGAGGGTGGAGGCTGCGGGGAGTGGAGGGGCAGTTGGTGGGCTGGGAGGTGGAGCAGGGCGGTGGGCACGAGTGCTAATGGCCTGCCCGCCCATCCTGCTGCCCAGCTGACCCGCAAGAACTACATGGTGAAGAACCTGAAGCGGTTCCGGAAACAGCTGGAGCGCGAGGCAGGAAAGCTGGAGGCGGCCAAGTGCGACTTCTTCCCCAAAACCTTTGAGATGCCGTGCGAATACCACCTGTTTGTGGAGGAGTTTCGCAAAAACCCGGGAATCACCTGGATCATGAAGCCTGTGAGTGCCCAGTGCTGGGGACTGGGGAGGGGGCGGCGGGAGGGAGGGCCACTCGGGCACTAGGGCAGGGATCCTTCACGGCACGTCTCAGGACAGGACTCTGCCTGGGAATCCAGCTTTGGATGCACCGTCTGCACCCCTGAAGGGCTGACTTCATCTCCTCCTGTCTGCACTGTGTGGAGCCAGCAGCTATGACTGCTAGTACACAGCAGGTGCTCAGTAAGTGTCCACTAGATGAGCAAGCGGCCCTCAGGACACCAGGGCAGGGAATCCAGAGCCTCTCTTCCTGACAAGAAAGGAAACAGTGGCCAGGCCATAAAAAGTGTTTACTAGCATTGCCCCAGTTCTCATAACGGGCCGCGGGAGGGGATATTACAACCCCGTTTTAAAGGTGAGGAGTCTGAGACCTGTGTATTCAAGCCTCCACAAATACTTACTGAGCACTTGCCCTGTGCCAGGCACAGAACTAGGAGATACAGCCCTTGGCGAGTCAGATGTGGGTCTCTGCCCTCCTCGAGCGCGGACAATATGCAGGGGATGTATGCGTGATTACAGTTGTGCTAAGTGTCGTTAAGGAGAATGGTGCCAAGAGGGAAAACAGCAGGAGGATGTCCCCCAGCCAGGCGGTCTTCTCTGAAGAAGTGAGAGACTGGGCTCTGAGACCAAACGCCTTGGGTCAAATGCTAGCTGTACCGCTTACTAGCTGTGTGACTTCAGACAGATTACTTAACTTCCCTGTGCCCCAGTTTCCCCATCTGCAAAGTGGGAATAACTATAGTACCTACTGCATAATGTTGTTGTGTGATAAATGAGTTAACACAGGTAAAGCACATATGAAGAACTCAATAAATGAGAGTTATTATTATTATTATTATTATTATTATAAGAATTAGCATTAAGCTGCAACCTGAAGGATGCAGAAGAGTCAGCCTGGAGAAGCGCAGAGGTAAGGAAGAGCATTCCAGAAGGAGGGAACGGCAGTCACAAACTGAGCGGAGGCCAAGGGTGGCAGAGCACCTACCGGTCCCTCAGCCTTCCTTGTGCCGGGGCTGGTCTCTTACCACAAAGCCACCATAGCCTTGAGTGGCATCATCAAAGTGGCCCCCTGATATTTTCCAGGCTTGTGAACGTGCCACGCTGCAGGAAGGGAGTTGAGAGCAGGGTAGGAGGGAACAGCCCTTCCTTGTGGGGCTGAAGACTGGCGCCGGCGTTGGCCGAAGCATAGGATCTTGGAGGGGGAACGGAGGCGGGGAGCAGACAGAAACAGCGGATGCTCCCTGGGCCTGAGCTAGGATACCCAGGCCTCCGGATCCTCTCCCTGGCAGGCCTGCTGGAAGGCTTGCACCCCCTTCCCGGGAAGGCGCAGTCAGGAGGCGTCTGAAGCTGGAGCAGAAGGGGTTAGGCAATGAACACTGCAACCCACCGCGCAGATTCCAGCTCCCAGCATTATCCGCTCAGACAAACGGTAATTTGTGTAATTGGGAACGAACAATCGCATATTAAGTTGATTCCTTTCCCAGCCCACGGCCTTTGTAGCAGCAGACACAACGACAGCTGTAATTAAGAGGAGGAATCTTGGCTCAGTGTGAGAGAGAGAGTGTGTGTGTGTGTGTATGTGTGTGTCTCCTCTCTCCGGAATAGCTGAGGCTCCATCTGGGGTGTAGGGTGTGGAGAGTGGGAGATTCTAGTCAGACGAGCCTGCGTTCTACTTCTGTATCTGCTGCTTATCAGCTGTGTGACCCTAAGCGGGTTACTCAGCCCCTCTCAGGCCATTCTCATCTGTAAAATGGAATTAACGAGTGTACCTGCCTACAGGGCTGTGGGAGAATTCAGTGAAGCTGCACATGTTGTATGCGTGAATCATACAAGTTACGTAAAGGACTTGGGACCTACGTGCCCAATAACTGACCATTTTTATTGTTATTTCTCAGAGCCCAGGCCACACCTTCTCTTCCCCCGCCCCTGGCAAGCACTAGGTCAGTGCTTCCCGAACTTGAATGTGCCCACAATCATGGGGCATCCGGTGAAGATGCAGAGCTGGATTCAGCGGGTCTGGGTGGGGCCTGAGAGTCTGCATTTCTTTTTCTTTTTTTTTTTTTAAAGATTTTATTTATTTATTTTCCCCCCAAAGCCCCAGTAGATAGTTGTATGTCATAGCTGCACATCCTTCTAGTTGCTGCATGTGGGACGCGGCCTCAGCATTGCCAGAGAAGCGGCACATCGGTGCGCGCCCGGGATCCGAACCCGGGCCGCCAGCAGCGGAGCGCGCGCACTCAACCCCCAAGCCACGGGGCCGGCCCCAGAGTCTGCATTTCTAACCAGCTCTCAGGCGATGCCTTTGCTGCTGGTCCATGGACAACGCTGAGTAGTGAGACTGACTGTGGAGGAGTAATTCTCAGACTCGAGTGCATCAGAATTTTCTGAAGAGCTTGTTAAAGCCCCTGGTGTGGGGCCTGAAAATGTGCATTTCTAGCAAGTTCCCAGGTGTAGCAGTCACAGTTCTCCAGAGAAACAGAGCCATTCGTGTGTGTGTATGTGTGTAAGGAATTGGCTCGTGTGATATTGTGGGGGCTGGCAAGTCTGAGATCTGCAGGAGCAGGCCAGCAGGCTGAAAACTCAGGCAGGATTTCTACGTGACAGTCTTGAGACAGAATTGCTTCTTTTTCCGGAAACCTCAGTTTTTGCTCTTAAGTCCTCAACTGATTGGACGAAGCCCACTCACGTCATCCAGGGTGATATCCTCTACTTAAAGTCTACTGATTGTAGATGTAATCACATCTACAAAAAACCTCACAGTAACATCTAGACTAGTGCTTGACCAAACAACAGGACACCATTGCCCAGCCAAGGTGACACATAAAATTAACCATCACACTAGGTTATGAGGGTGCTACTGGTCCGGGTACCACACTCTGAGAAGCACTGGGCTAGAGTATGAGTTCTGGGATCCTGTTTTTTGCGTTTCTTTGGGGTGGAGAAATGTTAAAAAATAGAACATAACCCTAAATTTGGAAAATAGAGGCAAAAAGTCCCCTAAATCCCTCCCTTCTTTCCACAAGTCCTGTCTCTGTGATGCGATTGGTCCTCATCCATCCACACACAAGAATTTTCAGATCGTTGCAGTGGCAGGGCCAGTCGGGGCAGCCACTGGCCTGCCTTTTCCCGCTGGCATTTCCTCTGCTCGGTTCCCCGGGGTCTGTGAGCCTGCATCTTCCTCTTTGGCAGCAGAGCAGTCCTGGAAGTGAGGGGTTGAGTCAGACTCAGACGGGAGCAGGCAGTGTCGTCCCCTCCATGCTACCCTATGAGGACCCCTCTTCCCACCAGGCCTGAGCCCCAGCCCTTCTCCAACCTTTGCTGTGACTCTTGGGAATATAAGAACAGCCCTTGGACTTGGCATTTAAAAGTCCAGTCTAGGGTAAAAATTGCCTCGATCCAAACTGTTTTTCCATCTAAGCGTTCTCCCCTCCCACCAGCTCAGGCCCTCTGGATTGGTGGGGAGGTGGGGGGGACCAGACCACGGGGACCACGCTTGCTCCTCCAGCGTCCCTCGCGTGTCTGGGAGGCAGGCACTGGGCTGTCGGGGCCCAGGCCTGGCTGTCAGTCTGTCTGTGTGTCCACAGGACTGTTCTAACATGTCACGGCGGGGCTGTGAGCGTCCCGGGAACCACCGCGCTCTTCTCAGCTTTGGTGGCCTCCGTCCAAACTGCAGGATGGGAAGAGCCGCGTTTTAACCTTCCATTACACGGGTTTACCCCAGCCAGAGCTTCTCACGCTTTTTCGCTGAAATCTCCTAAGAGTTGGGATGCTTTGGGCAGCAGATAACAGAAAACCCAGCTAAGAGTAGCTCGACAACAGGGCAGGGCTTCCAAACCGTTCTCATGCTGTGGGCCTCACTGGCGTCTGGTGAAATGTGTGGGCCCTGTCACAGATTAGTGTTTTTAAAAGCATCACATAAGCACGTTTGATTATAAAAGAAAGCAACTATGTTGAAAAACGTTTATCAAGCTGTGTCAGTCTGGGTCGTCTGAGAAACAGATGCCAAGACGAGCCTCAATGCGCCAGAGTTTTGCCTGTGAGAGAATAGTGGGAGGCAGCGGGCGAGTCTGGGGGAGCTGTCAGACCCCAGTGAGGGAGAGAGGGAAGGAAGGAAGGCTGGGTGGAAGCTCCTAGACTGCCGGGCAGCCTAAGGGAAATTCAGCAAGGCTGCGTGGAGGCCTCAAGCTGAAGTCACTGTCGGAGGAGTCCCCTGTCTCCCGGGAGTGCGCCAGCCTTCATGTCCCTGCCGTCTCAGTCATTGGCATAGCCGGGTCTCTGCTGCCACAGCTGGTGCCCCCAGGCAGTCATTCTCCTGCAGGTAGAGGCCTGTGAGTACATTCTCACGGCCGCCACACAAACTATTAAAACATTCTTTGTGCTATAGTAATGTAAGTGTTTTTCATTAACAATTAAAGAGAGTCTAGCAGCAGGCCCAACGGTTACCATAATTTCAGAGTCATCATGAGCATAAACAGTATTTTGAGGTATCTGCAACAATCATAACGCAATAGAAAAATAACTGATTTCTTTTGAGAACAAAGTCATTGGCACGGCTAATAGTCTAGGATTTGTTGCTGCATTCATAACAGGAGGAAATGTGAACATCTGGTTGGGGGTTAATGAAAATAAAGATGAAAAATTTTTGCTCATTCAAGTTTACAGACCCTAGGGAATTTCCTTTAGTGATGAAAGGTCAACTCCAGGGCTGGTTTACTGGGCAGCTCAGCATCATCATCAATTCCCAACCCTGTGGGCTGACTGCTCCTCTCGGTCACAACATGGCTGCCGCAGCTCTAGTTTCACCTCCTCACCCCTCCATCTGCCGAGGGAATAAAGGAACACTCTGGTCTTCTGTCCCTTTTGAAGAAGACGCAGATTTCCCAGAAGTGCCTGCTGCAGACTTCCCCTGGCATCCTGCTGGCCCATACCTGAACTGATCACATGGCGGGGGTGGGGGGCAGTGGTGGGCATGGGACCACCGTGAGGGCTCAGACCTTCCCAGAGAGAAGGGCCACTGGGAAGAGGTGATCCAAATGGGATTCTGTTGGTGGGGAAAGAAGGGAATGGCTGCTGGGGATGCCCTCCATTCCCTTAGGAGGGCATCTCCTGTAACAGTCATGTCAGTTACCAACAATGCTTTAAGCAATAAAGGCATTTCATTATCTCATATAACAAGAAAGCTGGAGGTAGGAAGTTCCAGGTTTGGAGATGTGCTCAACGATGCCCTTAAAAGCCCAGGCTCCTTCCTTTGTCCACTCTGCATCCTCATGTGTTGGCTTTCTGTCATCAGACTGCATCTGCCACATCCGACGAATGCCACACAATGCCACGTGAGGAATGGCCCGAGGGGAGGGGCAGAGAGTGGCCACAGGTGGTGCAAAATCAGGGTATGGTTCATTCTCATATCCATTCATATTGTTTTCCAATCAATAACATATCTTTTTATAAAAATAATATAAAAATATTTTCCTCCCAAATTATCAAGGAAGATTGATACTCCCAGAAGTCACACAATGTCGATCACATGATTTTGTGTTCTCCCTTTGCAGGAGATGCATGAGCCCCAGGCTTGTGAAGCATGGATTTAACTATCCTGGATTTGTCACCTACCAGCTGGGCAACCTTGAGCAGAGTGCTTGGCCTCTCTGTTCCTTGGTTTCCTTGGCTGCAAAATGGGGAATATTAATGCTTATATATAGGAGTTTTTAAAAAAGCTTTAATGGGGTAGTGTGTGTAAATCCTTGTGCCTGGCGCATATAGAACATCTGAGAAGTGTTAGCTGCTGGTAGTGCCACTTTCCTAAAGTTAGTGTTCTGGCTCTGTTGCTGCACCCCAAAACTCAGTGCTTCAAACAACAACCATGTCCTATTTAGCTCATGGGCCTCCAGTTGCGCAGCACTTGACAGGGAAGGCTCATCTCCACTCCAGCATCTCCCGGGGCAGCTTCCCTGAGGGCTGGAGGATTCGCTTCCAAACTGGCTCACACACTTGGCTGGCAAGTTGGTGCTGCCTGCTGGCTGGGAGCTCAGCCAGGGTTGAGGGCGGGAGACTCGGGCCCTCCCTGTGGGCCTCTCCATGTGACCTGAGCTGCCTCACAGCGTGGTCGCTGGGTTCCCAGGGCCACCACCCCCAAAGGGAAAGCTGTGTGGAAGCTGTGTTGCCTTTTATGACCCAGCGCTGGAATCCACACAGCGTCACGTCTGCCATACACAGTTAGTGGAGACAGTCCTAAAGCCTCGCCCAGATGCAAAGAGAGGGGACATTGGCTTTAACTCTTGATAAAGGTTGGGGGTAGCAAGGTTCTGGAAAAACATATGGGACTGGAAATATTGTTGTGATTGTTTTTGGAAACTACAATCTGCCAGAGCTAGATATTAGGTGATTTCCAGTCTTAACGACCCTGATATATCACCATGCAGGAAAGTTTATTTTCCACTCTTTAGGATTATTCCCTTAGGAGGGCGTCTCCTGGAACAGGCATGTCAGTTACTAACAATGCTTTAAGCAATAAAGGCATTTCATTATCTCATATAACAAGAAAGCCAGAGGTAGGAAGTTCCAGGTTTAGGGATGTGCTCAACGATGCTGTTAAAAGCCCAGGCGCCTTCTCTTTGCCCACTCTGCATCCTCAGTGTGTTGGCTTTCTGTCATCAGACTGGTCACGTCATCAGTGTGAGAGGCTGCTGTAGTTGCAGGCATCACCTCCTCAGAGTGTGGCATTCAAAGAAAGAAGGAAAAGGGCCAGGCATTTCTTTCTTTCTCTTCTCTTCTCTCTCTCTCCATCCCTCTCTCTCTCACCCCAACCCCAATATTTTTAACAGGGAGGAAATTTTTCCCAGAAGCCCCAAAGCTCCAAGCAGATGTCTCCTTAGGTCTCATTGGCCAAAACACATCACATGGTTTCCACTAGCTGCAAGGGAGGCTGGGAAAACAAATATCTGGTCTTTCCAGCCTCCAGTGTGAGAGGTGGGTTTTGCCAGCCAGGAAGAAGAGGAAGGGGAATGGCTATAGGGAAGGCAGCCAGCAGGGGTGAGGGTGGGGGCTCCTCATCAAAAGATATGAACCTTAAAAAAAACTTTGTAATTGAAGTTTAATAAAACAGAACGTGCCCAAATTATATGCATACAGCTTGACAAAATTTTACAAAGTGGATGCACTTGAGTAACCAGCACTTAGACCGTTCAACTGAGCGTTACCAGCCCCTCAGCAGCTCCCCTCAGACCCTTTCCCACTTGCTACCCATCAAGTCACTAATAGCATAGATTCATTTGTCTGCTTTTGTACTTTCTATAATTGGAATGTATAGTATGGCTACATTGTGTCTTGTTTCTCTCCCTCAACATTATGTTCATGTGATTCATCCACACTGATGTGGGGAATTGTAAATTGTTAATGATCGTTGTTGTATACTATTCCATTGAGTGAATGTTTATCTCTTTGGGAATTTCAAGGTTGGAGCTATTATGAATGTGCTGGTATGGACGTTCCTGTACATGTCTGTGGGTGCCCATGTGCAGGCGTTTCTGCCGTGTAGGTTCCTAGAAGAGGAATTGCTGGGTGGTAGCAGGTGCCTAGGATCAGCGTTAGTGGATGCTGCCAGTTTCCAAACAATGGACACTCCCACCAGCAGTTGTGAGAGTTCCAGTTTCTCCCTATCCTCACTAACACTTGATACTGTCTGTCTTTAACTCTAGCCATTCTCAGGGGAGGTGTGGTGGTATCCTATTGGGGTTTTCGTTTTCATTTCCCTGAAGACTAAAGAACTTGAGTGCCTTTTCATTGTTTACAGTGGGTAATCTTTCGTGAAGTGAACTTAAGTCTTTATCATGGCTGTGAACAGTTGGAAGCCCTTGATGCACACTGATTAGTTGCTTTCCAAAACAGCTGTGCACGTGTGGCTGTCCCTGAGCCGCCACCAGTGCCCCACAGTCTTTTGGGCACGCCGTTTTCTGGGCACACACAGCCCTGGGCCAGGGTGCACAGTACAGCAGGCCGAGCAGGGCCGGGTCTCAGCTTCTGCTTCCTCCAGGCCTGGGAGCCCTTCATGCAGTGGACAACCTGTACAGCCGGGCCTGACAGCTCTGCCCGCCCCTACGCTGTACAGAGAGCCTCACATTGACGAGCTGGGCCATGCTCAGAGGAGAACTGAGGGAAATGAGAGTTTGCACACTCCGGGGGCCTTTATGCTGGAGAAAAGATGACTCGGGAGACCTGCTTAGTGGCCGCAGATAACTGGCCGCAGATAACAACTCCGATTCTGGGGCCCAGAATCGGAGTTGTTCTAGAAGGCCCTAGAGGCCAGAGCCAGGCTGGCAAATTTTAGCTCAACATAGTTTAGGCTGTGAAAGCTCCATGAGGTCTGGGTTAATGCTATAGCATAATGCCCAGCACACAGTAGATGCCTAATGTATACCTTTTGGGTGACTGCTTAATAGAGCTATCCCGCAATAAAACAGGCTGTGTCGGGAGCTAGGGGGAGGGTAGTGAGCTCCCGGGCACTGTGGATGTGCAAGGCCAGGCAGGTGACCATTGTAGAGGGATGTCACAGGAGGGAGCAATGCCTTTGGTGCCGACTGCTCTGCATGATATTAAAAATTCCCCCAGCCCCTAGACTTTGTGAAGCTATGAATTATCCATGCTGGGATTCAGTGAAGGCAGAGTGATTTCAGTATTAGCCGAAGCAAAACCTAATTAGGAAGGCAAACTGATTTCCAAAAAAAGAATTGGATGATATGTTCCCAGGACTGTTGGAAATGGTTTTTTAATTGTCTGCTCTTTTGTATTATTCATGCAATTGTATGCCTTTGAGAGCTAAGTCGGTCTCTCACTTTCCTCCCTGCTTCCCTCTCCCCCTCCCACCAGGCTTAGCACCTTCTCTGTCCCAACCCCTGCAGGGCTGGGCTGGGCCATTCCTCTGGGGGTAGCTGGGGGCCCATGGGGGAGATGGAGACAGAGGAATGCTGGGGAGGGGCCCCAGGCACGGGGGCCAACATGGAACCACAAAGAGCCGACCTTTCTGCACTCACGCGCACCCCAGGTAGCCCGGTCGCAGGGGAAGGGCATCTTCCTCTTCCGGAGGCTGAAGGACATCATGGACTGGAGGAAGGTGAGCTTGCCTCTCCCCCTTCCTCCTCAAACCCTCCTCTGCCCTTGCTGGGGTGAGGGGCCCCTCCTTCTCGCCCTCAAAGCTCAGAGGGCTGGCAGAGAATCTCTGTCCACGGGCCTGCCCATGGGGACGGGGTCTCTGGAGCCAGATTGCCTGGGTTCAAATCCCGTCCTTGCCACTTAATAGCTGTGGGACCTTGAACAAGTTACTAAACCTCTCTAGTAAATGGGGGATAGTAATAGTACCTGCTGAGGATGCAACGAGATAATATGCCTGAAATGAGAACAGTGTGTTCTGTCCCTGGGCCTTCTGCTCACCTGGCTGGGACGAGTTTGGCTAACTCTTCCTCTAGGTCCTAGACTGAGCCTGAGGTAGCTCCCTTCCCCACTCCCCCCACCCCATCCTTGTCCCGGGACATGGTGCAGTAGAAATCCTGGTTCCAATCCTGCCTCTGCCACTCAGCAGCTGTGTGGTCTTGGGAAAAGTGCTGACCCCCTCAGAACCTTGGAAATGATAATGCAGGGCAGGTGAGAGGAGCGGGATGACCACACCCCCACAGGACCAGCACCTGCTGCACCAGCAGGCTCACAGCGGGTGCTCAGTAAGTGAATTCCTACCCCCCTTCCGCCCCACCGTGTGACACCGTCAGGGCAACGCTGGGAAGAAGCTCGCCAGCCCGGAGGCCCAGCCAGCCAGGAGCACTGCCAATCCCTCTGGCAGCCACGTGAGTACAGGCGGGGGCGGCCCTGGGTCCCAGGAAGGGGAGGCCTGGCTGCCTCTGTCCTGAAGCGGCCTGGGGGCCGGGGGGTGATGGTAGGTGTAGAAAATCCTGCCCTTGGGGCTAGAAGCCCTGAGTTCTAGTGTCCCTGCCACCGGGCTCCCGTGTGACCTCAAGTGGGTGACCCTTGCCTTTGGGCCTTGGTTTCCTCACAAGGTCACTGTGAAGGGGACAGTGGGTGGGAAAGGGCTGTGCAGACTGTGAGGTGCCGTGTGCGTGTGTGAGAGAGCGTTGCTGTCCTCCTGAGCTGGGCTGGCCAGGGAAGACTAGCAGGAGAGAAGGGAGAGGAATGCCCTGGGGGGCCTGTGTGGTGCCCTAGGCAGCGCTGACCAATGGAACCTTCTATAGTGGTGGAAATAGTGCACACCGGTGCCCTCCAGCACAGTGACCACAAGCCACAGATTGATATCGAGCACTTGAAATGCGGCTAGTGCGGAAGGGGGGACTGGATTTTTAATTTATTTCCTTTTTTTTTAATTGTAGTAAAATAGACCTAGATTCTACCATTTTAACCATTTTTAAGTGTATAGCTCTGTGACATTAAGTACATTCACATTATTGTGCACCCATCACCACCATCAGTCTCCAGAACTTTTCATCTTCCCCAACTGAAACTCTGTACCCATTAAACACTAACTCCCTTTTGCCCCGTCCCCCAGCCCCTGGCAACCGCATTCTACTGTCTGTCTCTAGGAATTTGATACTCTAGGTACCTTATATAAGTGGAGTCATACAGTATTGGTCCTTTTGTGTCCTTTTGGCTTATTTCACTTAGTATAATGTCTTCAAGGTGCATTCATGTTGTAGCAGGTAATTTCACTTACTTTTAATCAATTTCACTGTAAATGTTCATAGTCACATGTGGCCACTGGCTGCCCTATTGGGCAGCGCAGGTCTGGAGATTAAATGCCCAGGGCTCTGGGCCCAGCCTGTGTGGATCCATTTCCCAGCTGCACCACTGACCAGCTGTGTGACCCTGGGCAAGTCGCTCCCCCTCTCTGTGCTTCAGTTTCTCATCTGTAAAATGGGGATAACATTAGTATTTCCCTCATAGGGTTGATTAAAGGATCAAATGATATACCCCAAGTAGAGTGCCTAACACAATGCCTAGTACACAGGAAATGCTCAATAAATGTTAATAATAATTATTATTACAACTAGGACACAAGAAGTTCTGATGACCAGAAAGATGAAATTCCCGTGGAGAACTATGTAGCTCAGCGATATATTGAAAATCCCTACCTGATAGGAGGTGAGATGGCTGTCTCTGCTCCCTACCCTTCCACTGAACTGTCGGTGAAACAGTCAGTCAACAAGCCTTGACTAGCAGCCTACCGTAGGCTCAGCCTGACCCCAGGAATGAAGGGATGCAAAGATGGAGACCTGTCCTGCACTCTCCCACCTCCTAGCCATTGTCTATACTGTTCTCTCCACCTGACATGCCCTTCCCACTCCCTTTTTGGTTCACTAAAATTCTCCTCATTCTTCAAGAACCAACTCGTTCATGCATTTATCCAACAAATATTTATAAAGAGTCTACTTGGTGCCGGCCACTGTCTGGGTGCTGACTGTCCATCCTGCTCTCACGGAGCTTACACCCCAGATGAGCAGACAGCAATAAACTAGAAACAAATAAGTAAGATAGTTCCACACAGCAGTGAGTGTCATGAAGTAAATCGAGCAGGTGGTGGGACAGAGAGGGAGGGAAGCCCTCTCTGAGGAGGTGACAGGTGAGCTGAAACCTGAGTGACAACTAGGAGTCACCTGTGGGTGGATTTGGAGGGAGAGGGAGCTGCAAGGGCCTGTGGCCTGAGGTGGGACCGAGCCTCCTCCATGAAGCCCTCGGATTTCCCCAGGCTGGCTCTCCATCTGCTTTTCCCACACGGGGTCTGTGAAATACAGACATGTCAGGCAGTGTGTGAGAAGGAGTGCGACTCTGGAGGGTCTTGTCTGACAGGGCCGGGTGCTCGGAAGGGGCATGATTGAACAGTGTTAACACCACTTGGCTCCTGCTGCCTCCTCGGGCAATGTCCCTCCCCAGCGGGCAGTCCTTGGGTCTCTTCTCCTCCCCTCCCTACCTCCCCTCGTGGCCCCGTCCTCTCTCTTGGCTTTAAACACCACCCAGATGCCAGTGACTCCCAGCCTTCTGTCTCCAGCCAAGACCTTGCCCCCGCACCCCAGATCCTGATGTCCCACAGCCTGTGACCTCCCCTCTTGGGCATCTCCCAGCAACTCATACCCAACATGGCTAAAATCCAACCCTGTCCTCCGCCACCATCTGGTTCATTCCCAGCCCTCCCTATCTGGAGACACAGCTCTCCACCCCTGGTTGCTAAGCCAGAAGTCAGAGATGGTCCTGGGTGCACCCCTCTTTTCCCCCTCACATCTGGCTCTTCATTGAGCTCCCACACAGCTCTTGAGTCTGTGTGGCCACCTCTCTCACCTCCATCCAAGTGCTGCCACTGTCATCTCCCTCCTGGACAGCTGTGCCGGCCCCCTCACTGGTGCCCCACTGCTGCTCTGGTGCCCTTCTCTCTGCTTCGACACAGTAGCCAGAGGGATCCAACACCCTTCAGTGGCTTCCCGTGGCTGATAAAACAAAATCCAAAAATTGTGCCCTGGCCCCTGCCGACCTCGCTGACCTCGTCTCCTTCCTCTTTGCCCTTGGACCAGGCTCTTTGCCCGCTCCTGCCTGAGGGCCCCGCCCCCTCTGGGCTAGGCGGGCACCTCCTCCTCCTCCAGGTCACCACATCTCCACAAGGCCTTCCTTGACCCCCACGTCTCCAGCCTTTCCCAACATTGACCTCCCCCCGGTTATCCTCTCCTTGTACCTCGTGTGGTTTTATTGGGATTCCTGTCTGTCTGTCCACTGCTGTACCCCCAAACCTAGCCTGGTACCCGGTGATCAATCAACGTTTGTTGCAGAAATGAATCCTTTCCTTGCCTGATAGGCCGCAAGTTTGACCTGCGTGTCTACGTGCTGGTGATGTCGGTGAGTGTCTATGATGGGGGCCTCCTCCAGTGGCAGGTGAGAGGGGGGACAGCTGGGGGACAGAGGCAGAAGCCATTCTGGGGGCGCCTACATGAGCATGAGGTTTTACCTGCCTGGGAGAGCCCGGGCGGACATCTGAGGGTGGGCTGGGGGGATAGACAGATCCACGTTTTACTGTTGCAGAGGCCCCAGCATCTGGGTTTGTCCTCAACCTGTTCTTTATTCATCCAGTCGCCCCTGGTAACCATAGCTAACATTTACTGAGCACCTACTAAGTACCAGCCCCTGGTATTTGGCAGGTTTTATCTCCTCAGTCCTCCTGCTAACCAGGGAGGTAGGTTCTATTATTTTCCTCATCTTAATAGATGAGGAAACAGATACAGAAGGGTTGAGTGACTTGCCTAAGGTCGCGTAGCTTGTGAGCACAGCTGGGATTAGAATCCAGACGGCCTAGCCGCAGAGCCTACTCTCTTAACCAAGTTGTTGCTATACTCCCTCCACCCATTCTTTCATTCATTCAACAAACATTTAAACCTTCATGGTGTGCTACTCTATGCTGGGCACAAGGAGATAGGGTATCTGAAACAGGTTCACCGTCTGGTGGGGAATATGGACACACCCTGAGCTGGGGGTGTCACACAGTGGTGGAGCAGAGAAGATGCCCACTAATATTATTCCCTTCTGCATCTCCCTGCCCCCCATCCCCAGGGAAGGAGGGAGTAGAGTCAAAGGAGGCTGATATTTGGGCAAATCCTTGAAGGGTGACATAGGAAAGAAGGAGGGGCATTCCAGGTGGAGGGAGCAGCAGGTGCAAAAGCCAGAAGATGTGGAAGTGCTTGTATTTATTCCCCTTCCCTTTTCTCTCCCTGTGTTCCCACCTCCGCCACAGTACATCCCGCTGCGGGCCTGGCTCTACCGGGATGGCTTTGCCCGATTCTCCAACACCCGCTTCACGCTCAACAGCATCGATGACCAGTGTATCCTGGGATCCCCGCCCAACCATGCCCCACCACCCTGCCCTTCCCATCCTCTGTCCCGAGAGAACTCATCCATTCCACAGATGTTGGCTGAGGGCCTGCTGAGTGCCAGCTCTGGTCTGGGCACAGGAGACACAGCAGTGAGCAAGACAGGCCTGGTGTCTTCCCTCCAGGAACTTACAGTCTTGTGGAGGTGGGAGATCCCCCAGTGATCCAAGGGGAGCAGCCCCACTCTGTTCAGAGCAGCTCACCCCAAACTGCTCTGCTTGATGATCATATGGGTGGTGTGCCTAACGTTCACATTGATTCATAGTCATAGGATCTAACATTCACATTGATTCATATTCATAGGATCTAACATTCACATCGATTCATAGTCATAGGATCTAACGGTCCCATTGATTCGTATTCATAGGAACGGACAGTTTGAGCCCCTTTGAAGAACAGTTGCATCCTTTTATGTGCCTTCTCTTCAGTGCCTAGTCATTGGCTCACTCATTTACTCTAATACAATGCCGTTTTCATCCATCTAATTGGCAGGGACCAAAAATTTGATGACACACTGTGTTGGCAAGGCGTGGGGAATGCATACGTTGCTGGTGGGAGTGTAAATTGGCACAACCTCTTAGGAGGCGGTCTGGCAAATGTCTATCAAAGACAAATGCATAGACCCTCTGACCCAGTGGTTCTCCTTCTGGGAATTTATCCTACAGGTACACTCACAGTGTAGGAAAAGAGAGGTCTACAGGTTATTCACTGCACAGCCTTGTTTGTGAGAGCTGAAAAATAGGAAACAACTAAATGAATGGCTCACATATGCAGTGGAATACTATGGACTTTTAAAAGGAATGGAGGAAGTGCTTTATGTACTGATATGAAGTAATCTCCAAGATGTATTGTTAACTGGGAAAAAAAGCATAGAACTCTGTGAAAAATATGCTCACATTCATATTAAAAATTATATCTCCATATAGTCATGTGTTGCTTAACGACGGGGATATGTTCTGAGAAATGTGTCGTTAGGTGATCTCAGTGTTGTGCAAACATCACAGACTGTCCTTCACAAACCTAGATGGTGTAGCCTACTACATACCTAGGCTGTGTGGTACTAATCTTATGGGACCACCATCGTATATGCGGTCCATCGTTGCCCGAAACGTGGTTACGCAGCACATGACTGTATACGTCTTTATCTGCGCATAGACATCTCTGGAAGGATGTACAAGAAACTGGAAACAGAAGTTGCCTTTGGGAGGAGAATGGGTGGATGGGGACGGGGATGGGAAGGAGATAGTTCCTTTTATACATTTTTGTACCTTTTTGACTTTTGAACCATGTGAATGTATTATCTGGTTAAAATATAAACATCAAAAAAACGTTTTAAAGATTTTTAGACCTGAGTGTCAGAAGAAAAGGGGTAGACAATCCAGAAATATTTAGGAGATAAATCGGCAGGGCTAGACTACTTGCCTGTGGGAGAGATGGAAATGGAAGGTGACGCTGCCGAGCTGCTGGCTCGGGCAATCCAGCTGATGCTTTTAGCCGGTTCACGTCTCTCTGTCTTAATTTCATCATTCTATTAAGTCTCTGTCCGAGGTAACGCACTGGCATTGCCTGCATGTCGGAATGGGAGTAGGCCCTCATTCTCAGGAAATGTGCAATTTATTTTTTTCTATTTTGCCAACTTCAGCGTTTCCAGCATGTTTGTTTTATTTTGTAATTCTAACAAGCATTTATCACATACAAGTCATCAAATTTATTTTAGTTTTGGGTTTTTTTCCCACCACATTTTTTTATTAAAATTAAACGATAGATGTAAAGCACTTAGAACAGTGCCTAGCCCAGCATGACTCCTCAGTACACGTTAGTGGTCCCCTCTCCCCCATTTAAAATTGTTTGCGCATCTCCCGCGATCCGGAGGCCTTATTAAACAAACCCAGCTCTCTCCCAGGGCTAGTTTCTGTTTAATGAGGCTTTGCTATTTTCACTGTGAGTGAATACATGTAATTTTCCACCTCTTCTTTTAATTGTTTTTAATTTTTTACTATTGAAATATTTAAAATACATAGAAAGCTGCAGAAAAGACTACAACAGAAATCCCCTGCATCTACTTCCCAGATTTAACAGATATTAATATTTTTGCCATATTTGCTTCAGATATTACACACCAACTTTTAAAATAATAAAGCAACTTTGGATCACTAAATAATGACTTTTTTTTTTTTTTGCTGAGGAAGATTCGCCCTGAGCTAACATCTGTGCCAGTCTTCCTCTATTTTATATGTGGGTTGCCACCACAGCATGGCTTGACGAGTGGTGTAGGTCCATGCCTGGGATCCAAACCCTGAACCCAGGCTGCCGAAGCAGAGCACACCGAACTTAACCACTAGGCCGTGGGGCTGGCCCCTAAGAAACAAATTTTTTCGTAAATCTTTTACTGTATTTAAGATTTTTCCTTTGATGATGTCACAGAAGTGTAAATACTGGATTGAGGGCATATGGCCAGATTATTTTCCAGAAGATTTCTTTCTATTTTTACCCTCCCGTTGACAGGGTCCATTTCACTCCAGCTCCCCCGTACTGGGGACAATCATTTTAAAAAGACATTTCTGAAACAATTGGCACATCTAGGTGAAGCATATATGGGCATTCTGTTCTTGCAACTATTCTGTGGGTTTTGAGTTTTTCCAGATAAAAAGATAAAAAAAAATGTAACTGACTTGATGGGGAAACAGGGTTTTGCCTTAGAATTTGAATCTCTTCCAATTTGCATTTTTTCCCCATTTACATCACTTTTTTTAAACTGAAGTATAATTGACATACAATATTAGTTTCAGGTGTGCAACATAGTCAATATTTTTATGCCTTATGAAATGATCACTGCAATATATCTAGTTGCCATCTGTCACCATACAAACTATTACATTATTATTAACTATATATAATATATATTCCCTATGCTGCACATTACTTCCCCGTGACTTATTTATTTTGTGACTGGAAGTTTGTACCTCCTAATCCCCTTCACCTACTTCACCCATCCTGTCACCTCCTCCCTTCTGGTGACCACCAGTTTGTTCTCTGTATCTATGAGTCTGTTTTGTTTTGTTTGTTCATTTGTTTTATTTTTTGGATTCCACATATTAGTGAAATCATATGGTATTTGTCTTTTTCTGTCTGACTTATTTCACTTAGCATATTACCCTCTAGGTCCATCCATGTTGTTGCAAATGGCAAGATTTTATTCTTTTTTATGGCTGAGTAATATTCCATTGTGTGTGTGTGTGTGTGTGTGTGTGTGTGTGTGTGTGACAACTTCTTTATCCGTTCATCTATTGATGGACACTTAGGCTGCTTCCATTTCTTGGCTATTGTAAATAATACTGCAACGAACATAGGGGTGCATATATCTTTTTGAGTTAGTGTTTTCATTTTCTTTGGATAAATACCCAGAAGTGGAATTGCTGGATTGTATGGTAGTTCTATTTTTAATTTTTTGAGGAACCTCCATGCTGTTTTCCATGGTGGCTGCACCAATTTACATTCCCTACATACTTTTTAAATTGTGTATCTTCTACTACTAGAAACTTTGGGCATTTTCCCAAATGGTCTTTTGCCAGTTACATTTTCTCTTTTAGGGTTTCATATACTTTATCTATTAGGATCATAAAATTCTATTGTTACCAATTTATGTGGGATTTTCATGTGACAAAAACATTAGCCTGTGATATATGCTAAAAATCTTTTCTCTAGTCATGTTTGCCTTACATTTTTGCCTTGATATCTGATTATTTTTATTTTTACATAGTTGACTCTGTCCACTGATTTCCTCTGTGATTTCTTTTGTCATTTCTAAGCTAAGAAAATTCTTTTCATCTGAAAGATTTCACCACGACTCGGTTCCACTTCTCTATGGATTGATGTGAATTGTTTGTTTACTCTCTGCGGCTGGGCTGTTTGGTCCACTGGAATCTGATTTCAGGTCTGTCTGTGGAGAGGGGAGGCTCTGAGGTTGCCCACTCTCCTCTTTTAGCCCCTACTTCTCCCCAGAAGCTAGGGAAGTCTCTGATTTCTCCTCCCTTCAGACAGGAGCAGCGTGTGGAGGAGTGTGAAGTGCTGGGAACAAGGCTTGCTCCATCACAATGGAGTGGGTTCCCATCTTAAGCCAGTAACTCACTTTGCCTGAACATCCTCTTTTCCTATTTATTTTATAAGAACTTTATTGAGATGTATTCACATACCACACAATTCACCCAGTTAAAGCATACAACCCAATGGTTTTCATCATATTCACACAACCATCACCATAATCAGTTTTAGAACATTTTCATCGTCCCCTGAAAGAAACCCCATACTCGTTAGCCTTTGATTCTTATTTCCCTCCAACCTCCACCCCAGCCTATGCAACCACTCTCTGTCTCTATATGCCTATTCCTGATGTTTCTTATAAGTGGATTCATACAATATATGGTCTTTGGTGTCTGACTTCTTTCCCTTAGCGTGATGTTTTCAAGATTTGTCCATATTGTAGCATGTGTCAGTAATTCATTCCTTTTTATTGCCATACAGTATTCCATTGTGTGGATATAGCACATTTTATTTATCCATTCATTGGTTGATGAACATTGGGTTGTTTCCACGTTTTGGCTATTATGAATAATGCTGCTGTGAGTACTAATGTACACGTTTTTGTGTGGACACGTGTTTTCATTTCTTTTGGGTGTATACAAGGAATGGAATTGCTGGCCACCTGGTAATTCTATGTTTAACCTTTTGAGGAGCCATCAGACTGTTTTCCACAGTGCTGCACCATTTCCATTGCCCCCAGTATGGTATGAGGGTTCCAATTGTTCCACATCCTCACCAACTTCAAATCTGCCCTTTTTATTATAGCCACCCTAGTGGACATGAGGTGGTTTTGATTGCCTTTCTCTGATGACTAACAGTGTTAAGCATCTTTTTCATGTGCTTGTTGGCCATTCATAAATCTGCTTTGGAGAAATGTCTGCTCAAAGCCGTTGCCCATTTTTAAATTGGATTATTTATCTTTTTTTATTGTTGAGCTGTAAGAATTCTTCATGTATTCTTACTACTACTCCCTTATCAGATACAGGACTTACAAATATTTTCTCCCATTCTATGGGTTGTCCCTTTTTTTTTTTAAGGACTTAATTTTTTTAGAGCAGTTTCAGGTTCACAGCAAAATTGAGAGGAAAGTACAGAGATTTCACATATACCCCTTGCCCCCACACATGCATAGTCTCCCCCGTTATCAACATCAGTCACCAGACTGGGACATTTGTTGCAATTGATGAACCTACATTGATGCGTTGTGATCACCCAGGGTCCACAGTTTACATTAGGGTTGTATATTCTATGGGTTTGGACACATGTATAATGACATGTTTCCATCATTATTGTATCATACAGAGTGTTTTCACTGCCCTAAAAATCCTCTGTGCCCTACCTTTGCATTTTCTTGATAATGTCCTTTGAAGCACAAAAGTTTTTAATTTTGATGAAGTCCAATTTATTTTTTCTGTTGTCACTTGTGCTTTTGGTATCACATCTAAGAAGCTCTACCTAACCAGTGTCACAACAAATTATTCTTATATTTTATCCTCAGAGCTTTACAGTTTTGGCTCTTATATTTAGGTCCATCCTTTATTTGGAGTTGATTTTTGTCCATGATATGAGGTAGGTGTCCAACTTCACTCTTCTGCCCATGGATGTCCAGGTGTCCCCACCCATTTGTTGAAAGACTACACTTCCCCCACTGAAAGCCTTGGCACCCTTTCTGAAAATCAATTCACCATAAACGTAAGGACTCTTTTCTTATTTAGTGGTTTATCATGTACCTATTCTTTTGAAATTAAGGTAGAAAAACTCTCAGACAAATGTGAAAAAAAAAAGTCTTTGAAAAGCTCTAAAGAAGGCATTCTAGGAAAACAACGCTAAAGAGGATGCCCACCTCCTCTCTAGAGGCTGAAGCCACCCTGCCCTGTCTAATATGCCACAAACATGGAGAAATATTCCTTTTAGGGGATTAGACTTGGGTCAGTGACCTAGAGCCTCTCTCTCCCCATCTGTGAAATGTCCAATGTGTCCTGGAAAGAGTTACATCTTACGGTCATTTCACAAGGTTTAGGGGATCCATCCTACTTAGCTGTGTTGGGGAGGATGTTGAGGAAGGGGTATCTGAATGGCTGTCACTTAACCTCTAAGGTCTCATCTCTGAGATGGGAATAATTTGGGGAACACATGCGATGATGTGTGTGAATGTGCTCCGTAAGCTGCAAAGTGCTGCCAATGTTACTGGTGGTGACGATGGTGATGATACCATAAGACAGGCTCTCAGGGCTGGGACTTCAAAGGCCGTCTTGACCCCACCCCATGCTGGATCACTTCTCCAATGTTCCTGCAAAGTGGCCCCCCAGCCTGAACCCCTCTAGTGACAGAGAGCTCAGAATGTCCTGAGATGGCTGTCCTGTATTTTTTCTCTCTACTTGTAAGAAAGTGTTCTCTCCTCTGGAGTTGGAAAATCATAACATAATAATATCAGCTGTGCCAGACACTGTAGGAGGCTCTTCTACACAGCGTCTTATCTGATCTCTCAAATTACCCTGTGAGGTCAATATTCTACTGTGCACCTCCATTTAATAGGTGAGGAAACAGGCTCAGAGAGGTTAAGTGACTTGCTCAGAGGCCCCCAGCCAGAAAAGATAGATGCAGGCAAGATTTGAACCCAGGCCCAGCTGACTCCAAAGCCCACGCATGTGACCTCTGGGCTGTTTTGTAGCCTTCCCCATCAGTTCCCAAGCGAGGGTCTCAGTTTGGTCCCTGGGGGCTACGTGGAGCAGGGTTCCCCCTTCTTGTCCACGCTGGCCCTTGACCACCAACCTCTGCCAGACGTTCACCTCACCAATGTGGCCGTGCAAAAGACGTCTCCCGACTACCACCCAAAGAAGGTGAGGAGGCCGGGCTTCTGCCTTCCGGGGACAGCCTTCTGGGGACAGCCTTCTGGGGACAGCCTTCCGGGACCAGGCCGGGTGGGAGGGGGAGTGCCAAGGAGCCCAGGACAGGTCTGTCTCAGGCTCACAGCTCACCAGCAAGGCTGGGCTCACCTTCCCTTGGCAGGGCCCAGGGCAAGAGTCCAAATGGAGGGCCAAGCATCATGTGTCCAAATATTTAAGAGTTACAAATCAAACTAACATGGCTTTTAACAAAATGTGTTCTGTCCTCCTGCCTTGACAGATATGCTTATCTATCATCAATCTGTCTGTCTATCTATCTATCTATCTATCATCTATCTATCTATCTATCATCTATCTCTTTCTATCTATCTATCATCTATTTATCTATCATCCATCTATCTATCTATCATCTATCTAATAACCTGCAAGGCCAGGATCAAATTGAGAACTCTCAGACTTCTCAGAGTTAAGTGTCAGATCAGAGGGGCACAGGGAGAGCTGGTCCCCAGCTCACACCTGCTCCCTTCTTTTCCCTCCCCCAGCTCCATCCCACACAGTGGGGGCCTCCTGCATACACCCCCCGAAACAGCAACCTGTTGGTCACTCCTTGGGGTGCACACATGGTTGGTGCAGTCTTTCCTCAGGAAGGTGGGCCCAGGGACCAGGCCTGTGCAGGGCATTTGGACAGGGACTTCTGGGGTTGTGGGCACCAGCCTGTGCTCTAGAAAAAGAGACACAGGCTCTGGGTGGGCACATACCCTTGGGCATGCAGGATCTTCACCCCACAAGGAGGGACACACTCAGGATTCCGGTGATCACAGGACTCAGGCCCGGGCCCCTTTTGTCCACACCTAAGGGCCGTGCTGGTGGTTGTTTGAGGGTCCATGCAGGCCAGGTCCCGGTTAATTGAAGCCCCCTCTCCCACCCGGTGCACGGGCCCCAGGGCTGCAAGTGGATGCTGCAGCGCTTCCGACAGTACCTGGCGTCCAAGCACGGGCCCGAGGCGGTGGAGACCCTCTTCAGCGACATGGACAACATCTTCATCAAGAGCCTGCAGAGCGTGCAGAAGGTGATCATCAGCGACAAGCACTGCTTCGAGCTCTACGGCTACGACATCCTCATAGACGAGGACCTCAAGCCGTAAGTGGGCGGGCTCGGGCCGGGGGAGCAAGGGTCTGTCACACGCTCTGCACCCAGACTGCCAGGTTTCCTCTCAGCTCTGCCCCTCCCTCGTTGGGCACACTTCCTTTTTCTGTGCCTCAGTTTGCCCGTCTGTAAAATGGTCCTTGTGCCTTTGGGATTGTTAGGAGGAATAAATGAGGTAATGTCTACACAGCACTGAGCCCATGCCTGGCACTGGGAGACCTTTCCTGAACATCTGCCATGTCAGGGAACCTCCCCAGCAGAGGCAAGAAACTCCCCTCTGTGAGGCCTGCTGCTCTGAGTGTGCAAAGTGCCGCATCAGGGAATGTTGTTACCATGCTGATGCCTGCCAAGAGATTGGCGCACTCCCGCAGCGCCCATGGAGGAGGTTGAGCTGATGAGCAGAACAAGCCTGAGCTGGCAGGGACCACAGTGATGGCCCTCACGTGATACAACGGGACATGGAAGCCCAGTGGGGCTGTTCAGGGAGCTTGAGGTCACGCAGTGAGTCAGGGGCGGAGCCAGGCCCACGGCCCAGGTTCCTGGGCTGAGTGCTCCCCGCCAGCACTGCTGCTCTTGGACCCAACCCCCTCCCCGGGGCCACTGCCTAGTGTCGAGGGGCTCTCTGAGCCAGGAGTGGGGGCCCTGGAGCAAGACCTAAGTTGGCCCGGGTTCAAGAGAAACAGGGTTCTGGCACCAGCGGGTCTCTCTCCTTTGCCTCCTGCTGCAAGATGTGGCTGGGGGCAGTAGAGTGAATACTGGTGCGGACACGAGCTTCAGAGGAGGCGGCACACAGTGGAAAGGGGCTCTGGTCTCCCAGTGACCCCCTGGGTGAGCCTTTCCCTCTCTGCGTCCCAGGTTCCTGTCTGTAAAGTGACGGGGTTGCACAAAACAAGAGGTTGTGAGCCGGAGGCCCTTGGGCTGCTTTGGCCTCCAGACACTTTGAGTTCAGCCTTCAGAATGTTTGTTTGTTTGCTTTCAATTTAAATTCATTGACAATCTCTAAAAGTTGGGAGAAAAATTGGGAGATTTTGTGTTTACACAAAAATTTGGATTTTTGGCTTTTCTGGAAAATTCAGAAGGTCTCACAGTTCTTCGCTGACACTCCCACAGGGCCACACTCCTGGAGCTGGCCGCAGCCGCCGCTTTAGATGCAGAATGCTCTTTCCAGTTCACCACAGTCTCCGCCCCTCCCTACTACTCCCCGACCCTGAGCCGGCCGGTCGGTCGCCATCTATAGGCAAACTTTCACTAGGAGAGGGAAGTTGTTCTTGTACTCACAGCTCTATTGGAGGAAGGAAAAGCAATAATAGAGCGTGAGGGTCCCCAAATCATTCTAACCCCCTCCAGCTTGCCTCTTTTAAGTTATCGCCTGGCCCTTGTGGGGATTTCAAGTTTGTGGCAATTGTTTTCAAAAAGTTTTAGCCACTGAAACCTTTCTTCTAATGGAAAAATGGAGGGAGCTACCCTGGTTGAATTGAGGGTGGGGCCCAGGCACCCATCTAGCCTCTCAGTGAAATTCCAGGGGCTCCAGGGACCCGGTAACCCCAAGGCTCTCCACTCCTCTCCTCCCACCCCAGGTGGCTCCTGGAGGTCAATGCGTCCCCGTCGCTGACGGCCAGCAGCCAGGAGGACTATGAGCTCAAGACCTGCCTCCTGGAAGACACCCTGCACGTCGTGGACATGGAGGCCAGGTGAGGGAGGCGGCCTCGTACATGCACCTCTGTGCATGAGGATCGGGGCTCCCAACAAGGAAGACAGGGAGCTCAGAACAACCTTGGGACTTGAGCTGCCCTCAGAGATGGCTCTGGCCTGCCTGCCATCTTATAGATGGAGAAACTGAGATGTCCACACAGGGTTGGGCCCTGGTCCAAGGACTCAGCCCTTTCGGGGCAGAGCAGGGCCGACTACAGCTTTCTGAGATTCAGTCCAGTGGGATTTCCCCAGCACTTCCTGACTGTGGGAACCTGGACCCGTCACTTCACCTCTCTGAGCCTCAGTTTCCTCGTCTGTAAAATGAGAAATGTCACGTCTACCTCTCAGGATTGTTAGACTAATTTACCAAGATAATTTATTGTAAAGTACTTAGCTCATAGTAAGTGCTCAATAAGAGATTATATATTGTTATAACAATGTGTATACAATGGAAAAATCCATTGTCTGACTTCAGGAATGGCTGAATCCAGGTGCTCAGTCAGTGTTGGTTGGTCTATCTGCTCTCTCTCATCTCTTTCCTCTGCAGCAGCTTTTTCCCAATTATTCCAGGACAAGTTTGAGGGCCGACTCTCATTGCTCATTGGTGGGGATCAGGTCACATCCCCATCCCTGAACCAATCATTATGACTCCGATTGACCAGGCCGAGGTCTTGTGCCCACCTCCCAGGGTGGGGTCAACCCTGCCTGAGCCACGTGGATGAGAGGAGGAGGAGTGGTTTTCAAAGGAAAAACCGAGATACCCTTAGGTTGAAAACAGGTGAAATGGATGCTGAGCAGGCAGAAGCCTCAGGTGTCCACTGTACCCACCATCACTTATTCATTCAACAAACATTTGAGCCCCTGCTATGTGCCACGGGGGCCAGAGTAAAGAACATGACAGACCTAGTTCCTGCCTTCATGGAGTTTGTGGTCTGGCAAGGACAGCACACTTTAAACCAGAAAGCACAAGTAGGTGCATATTACCAAGGGTGAGCATGGGAGCCTGGGGACGAAATGGGGGATGACCCCCTCTGAGGCCTGTGTGGGCACCTGGGAAACGGCCAGTGACTGGCTGGACAGAAGAAGGAATTCTGACAGGGTGGGCACCACTAGGGTGCAGGGATGGATCAGGGACCTGGCTCGGGTCTTAGGCCCCCCCCAGGTGCACCCTCATTAACCCCTGGTGTCTCCTGCCTGTCCAGGCTCACGGGAAGGGAGAAGCGAGTCGGAGGCTTTGACCTCATGTGGAACGATGGCCCTGTCAGCAGAGAGGAGGGGGCTCCCGACCTGTCAGGGATGGTGAACTTTGTGACCAACACGCACCTTGGTATGTGGGTCAGGCGGGGAGTGGGCACCGGGGATGTGTCATGGGAGGTGCCAGGTAGTCTGGAAGGCAGCTTGGCACAGTGGTTAGACTGTTTTAATTTGATCAACAATTTACCAGCTGTGTGACCTTGGGCAAGGGACGTACCCTCTCTGTTCCTCATCTGTAAACTGGAGATTAAATCGTTTCTATCTCAATATATGCCTGGCACACTGCCTAGCACACACTGAGAGATGGTGTTAATCTGTCAGGAGGTGGATCTAGAAAGGCTTAGGTGGAAAGCAAACCAAAACCACGCGACACGTTGTTAAGAGAAATGAAAGGTTTCAGGGCTTGACTTTAAATGTGGTTTAAAAAGTGAAAAATTTCCCTGATTCTAAAAATTGTTCACACTCATTGTAGAATATTTGAAAACTAAAGAAGGAAATAAAAAGCCATCCAGACATAACCATCTTTAACAATCTGGTGTATTTCCTTCCAGTTTTTCAAAAATGCATATATGCATACTTTTTCTTTGACAGAATTGGCATTGGGCTGGAGTTTTGAGTCCCACTTTTCCACATCGCATTTTTCATGTCATTCAACAATATTAATAAGACACTCTGTTTTGAAAACACGTTTTGGCCAGGTCCAAACTAAATAGACTATCTCATTTCATTTTAAAGCTGCGTTTAGTATCACTGTACAGATGAGAAATGGTCTCCAGATGTTACTAACTTGCTGAAGACCTCGGTTATAAGTGGTGAGCTGGGACTTGAACTCCAATCTGCCTGATTTCAAAACCTGAACGCTTAACTGCTAGACTCTCTTGCCCCTTAGCACAGTTAAAGACAAAATTACCATATTGCTGCAAAATATTCCAGCTTATATAGATGCCAAAATTTACTAAACCTATTTCTTATCATTGGGCATTTAGGACAATTCCAATTCTTTACTTTTATAAATAATGCCATGATGAACATCCTCTCACATAAAGCTCGACTGAAATTCTGGCTATTTCTTTAGGACAGATCCTAGAAGTAGAATTACTGGGTCAAGGGGACGGACTATTACAGCCAACTGCTTTCTAGAAAGATTACATGAATTAGCCAACTCTGAATTAATTAAAAAAAATTGCCAACTCGATAGGTAAGACTTGTTGTCTGTACTGGTGAGGTTTCAGATTTTTTAATTTGCATTTTCTCTTTTGTAAGCTGTCCATGCTCTTTATTTTTCAATGGGTTGTTTACATTTTTTCTAAATTTATAAAGGCCTTGGATATTAATATGTTAAGGATATTACCCCTCTGTTGAATTTATTGTGAATATTTTCCTGAGTTTGTCATTTGCTTTATAAATTTTGTTCGTGGCATCTTTTTTTCTTTTTTTCTTTTTTTTTTTTTTTGTGAGGAGATCAGCCCTGTGCTAACATCCGCCAATCCTCCTCTTTTTTTGCTGAGGAAGACGGCCCTGGGCTAACATCTGTGCCCATCTTCCTCCACTTTATATGGGACGCGGCCACAGCATGGCTTGCCAAGCAGTGCGTCGGTGCGCGCCCGGGATCCGAACCAGCGAACCCCGGGCCGCCGCAGCGGAGCGCGCGCACTTACCCGCTTGCGCCACCGGGCTGGCCCCTTTTTTTCTTTTTTTGATGAAAAGAAGTTCTAAATCTTTTTTAGGGTTTTGTATGGCCTAGTATGATCTAGGATTGGGTTTGGCTGCAAGCAACTAAAAGGCCAACTAATAGTTCACAGAGAGGGACTGATTTGCCTTGAGCCACAGGAAGTCTTGGGGTGGGCTCTGCAGGGCTGACACATGGCTGCACAATGCCCCCAAGCACCCAGCTCTTTTCTCTTTCTGCTTTGCTACACTCAGCAGGTTGTCTTAGTGTTCATGCTTATTGCCTCATGGTTGCAAGATGGCTGCTCCAACTCCAGACACTGTGTTCTTGTCCCAGGCAAGAAGAAGCAGGAAAGCCCAAGGGCCAAGGCCTGTACTTCATGCTTTGACTCTTTTTTTTTTTTTGAGGAAGATTGGCCCTGCGCTAACATCTGTTGCCAGTCTTCCTCTTTTTCTCTTTTTCTCCCCAAAGCCCCAGTGCATAGCTGTGTAGCATAGATGTAGAGTTGTAGCTCTTCTATATGGGAAGCCGCCTCAGCGTGGCTTGATGAGTGGTAAGTAGGTCTGTGCCCAGGATCCGCACTGGCGAACCCTGGGCCGCCGAAGCGGAGCGCATGAACTTAACCGCTATACCACCCGGCCAGCCCAAGCTTTGACTCTTTATTCCAAAAAGGAAGCCCTCCCAGGGACCGCTGCTTACATCTTATTGGCCAGAATTGGATCATGTGGCCAGCCCAGAGGCAAGGAAGCCTGGGATGTCAAGCAGTTTGCATTAAGGAAAGCAAAGGAGAGGGGGTTTGTGAATGGCTTTTCCACAGCAGATCTCTAGCGTCTGCCACATGGCATTGTTGGAGGATGACTATAGTGTGATTTCAAGCTGTGCATACAATCACCCGGAAATCTTGTTAAAATGCAGATTATGATTCAGCAGGTCTGGGGTGGGGTCTAATATTCTGTATTCCTAACAAGCTCCCAGGTGATGCTCTATTAGTTAACTACTGCTGTGTAACAAAGCCTCCCCAAACCAAGAGACTTAAAACAACTACTATCTTATTTGCTCGTGATTCTGCAGGTGTCACCTAGGGTCACTCGTGGGCTGCAGGCACCTGGCAGATTACTGAGACCTGATGGCCTAGGACAGCCTCATTCACACGTGTGGTGCTTGGTACTGGCTGCCAGCTGGGCCTCTCTTTCCAGGTGGCCCCTCATCCTCCAGCAGTCTAGCCCTGGCTGCTCCACATGTAGACTGAGGTGTCCAAGAAGGCGAGAGAAGACATAGCGAAGCCTCTTGAGGCCTGGGCTCAGAAGACCCACAGTGTCATCTGCCACGATCCATCAGTCAAAGCTAGTCCAGCCCATACACACAGGGCAAGGAAAGAGACTCCACCTCTTAGTGGGAGGAGCAGCACTCACCTTGCAGGGAGGTGTGCATGTAGGAATGGGAAGAATTGTTGCAGCCATCTTTGCTAACAATCCACCTCAGAGATCAATGCTGCTGGCACCTGGACCCGGTTTGAGTAGGAAAGATGCAGAACAGTCGTTCTCCACCTTGGCTGCTTATTGGAATCACACGGGAGCTTCACAAAATACTGATGCCTGCTGAAGATAAAGATACAGTTGGTCTGGATGTCAGTATTTTTAAAAGCTCACAGATGACTCTAAAGCGTAGACTAGGTTGAGAGCCACTGTTTTAGAAGTTTCTAGAATGATTCCCAAGTCTCTAGTCAAGTGTTTGGGTGGATGGTGAATACAAGAGGAGCTGCTTGGGGTGGGAAGAGTATTGATAAAGTGAGTTAGGGATGTGTTGAGGGATCTCTTGGTGAAAAAGATCAGCTGATAATGCAGAGATGAGTCTAGAACTCCAAGAAGAGGTTTGCATTGAATACAAAGATTTGGGAGTTATGAACGAGCCAATTACAGTTAAAGCTAGGGTTCCACGGAGCTCACTTCGAAAAACCCTGGGGACACATATATTTGGGCTCTCAGCTCAGTGAAACCTTGATGACTGGTGAGTGCCAGGGAGGCAAGGACACCTTTCTTGGGGTGCTAAGATGGCAGACACCTCCAGCTCAGTAGTTGTGGCCACAGGGAGTCAGTCATCCAACCGTTGAGTGTCATCAGTGTGCCCAGCACAGGATTAAATGACCACGGAGTTGCCTCCAGGACCAGATCTGAGAGCAAACAGGAAGTGGCAACACCGTGAACGTGCTGGGGGAGGAGCCTCTCAGCCTGGACTGCCTGGGACGCACTTACATGAGAGTGGGGGCCACTCGTGGGGAAGATTCCTCTCTTCATCAGTTGTGCCTGGCACATGGGGTTGGGTAAGGGAAGGAAGCTAACATTTAACCTATTAAGCATCAGGCACTGTGCTGGCTCTGCATGCATTTTCACTGAGCAAAGCCAGGAGGAAAGGCAGTGTGGGGTAGTGGTTAAGAGCTTGGCCTCTGGAGCTACACAGCCTGGTTCAAGTCTCAGTTCTGCTCCCTATTGTGTGATTTGCAAATTATTTAACCTCTCTGAGCCTCAGTTTTCTCTTTTACACATCATTCCTGTGAGGGCCCAACAGGTTAACCCACATTCAGCACCTGAAGCAGTCCCTGGCTTGAGGTAAGTCCCCAGTGAATGTCACCTTTTCTTGATGGTCCTTACATTCACCCCATAAAGCAGGTGTCCTGGTTCGCAGATGAGACAACTGATGCTCAGCGAGGTAAATGACCTGCTGGAGGGCCACGGCGGTTCAGGAGGGGAGCCAGGATGCAGGCCTCAGGCCATCCGTGGTCGCATGGCTCCTGCGCTTCCCTCTTCCCACCAGGTAGTGGGAACACAGGCCCCTCCACTCCCCGCCTGTCCCCTCTACCAAGGACAGGCCATCCCAGAGTGTCCCAACACTCCACTTCCCTTCCAGGCTGCGTCAATGATCGGGAAAAGCAGCTGAGGCAGCTGTTCCGCTCCCTCCAAGGCCAGAAGAAAGCTGCCAGCTAATCCTGAGCCGCCGGGAGGAGAGCGACCCCGGGAGGTGCCACGCCAGTCCTCTCCCCACTCCACGCTTCCAGCACAGCAGCACCTCAGAGCATTCGCCTCCCGCCCTCCGGCCTGGCAGCAGCTTTGCTGGCTGGGGGCCCGCTGCTTGCTGCTTGTTCCGGGCCCCCTGGATGCACACTCCCCACTCCCCCTCCAGGCGTCTCTGCACCAGGAGACAGCCAATCCCCAGGACTGGATGGGCTTTAACCTTCACAGATTGGCTTGGCAACCAGGCCCAAAGAGGACAAATGCAGCAAGTCCTGCTACCCGAGAGAGAGCACATCTAATAAACGAGCACAGGCCTTACTCCAAGAGTCACTGGGCACCAGGCCTAGCGCAGGGGATGCAGCCAAGTCCTCCTGGCTTTGACCCTTTGATGTCTCTCAGGTCAGTGCTGAAAGGATCCTTCAGGAACAAGGGTTCAGGGGTAGGAACTTAAGCTGTGCTTGCAAAGCAAGCAGTTATTAGACTGTGTTTATTGGGGGCCTGGGGAAGGGCTGAGCAAGCCCTAAACACATCTTCCCCTCCTTGCAGTACCCTGACCTTGCATGTCAAGGGAACTCATGGAGCTCTGACCATCTGAAAACCAGTGGGCCAGAGCATCCCCATTTCTCAGATGGACAAGTAAGGATCAGGAAGGCAGAGCTGCTTAATGAGGGTCTCTGCAAAGATGCACTTATCCAAGCCAGCTGGGTGAGACAGACGCTCTGGACCTTCCTGTTTGAGGTTGGGAGCTGAGCTTTTCAAACTAGAAAGCCTTGGGCTGGCAGGCAAGATGGCTTGGGGAGTGGAGTGCAAGTAAAATTTCTGCATTTTCCACATTCCAACATTCCTAAGCCTCCTCTTGTTTTAAGAGGGGTTGCAACGGAGTGGGCTGGTAGGCTAACTGCTCCATGGGGGACCTACCATGGGACCCCACGCAGCTCCCTCTACCATTGTCCATGCTTCAGGTCAGTTCTTTCGGCTGCACATAGCAGAATCTGCCTGCCTAGGCAAGGGAAGCCTTTTTGGAAGGAAAATACGGGCAAATCTAAGAAATGAGCCAGCCAGCCTTCGGAATGCCAGAAGCCAGGCTACTCTGGGTCTCCTGCCTCCAGAGCATGGGGACTTCCCTCCATCCCTGTGACTGAGGGAAGCCCAGACGGCCCCAGGCATGGGGTCCACGTTTCCAGGAGAGAGAATCTGATTGGCTCTTCTTTGGCCCAGCGTCCACCTTGCCAGACAGGGAGGGACAATGTTCAGAAGGAGAAACTGTGAGCCAGGCAGTCGTAGAAGACAGCCTCTATCAAAGCGAATGCTCCAACTCCCTACTCTTTTACATTTATACTTTAATATGCACTATAACAGTGACACAGCCTTCCCTTCCACCCTTGTGCCCCAACCATGCAGTTTCTGTCCTGAGGGAACCACGCAGTGTTTGCACACCAATTATCAGACTATTAGACACCTGTCCTGCCCCTTTTCTCACTTGATGCATCTTGGAGCTTGTTCCAAATCAGTGCTCAAAGAACTTCCTTATTCTTGTGTGTGTGTGTGTGTGAGAGGAAGATCAGCCCCGAGGTAACATCCGATGCCACGCCTCCTTTTTTTTTTTTTTTTTTTGCTGAGGAAGACTGGCCCTGGGCTAACATGAGTACCCATCTTCCTCTACTTTATATGGGACGCCGCCACAGCATGGCTTGACAAGCAGTGCATCGGTGCGTGCCCAGGATCTGAACCTGCAAACCCCAGGCCGCTGAAACGGAGTGCGTGCACTTAACTGCTGCGCCACCAGGCCAGCCCCAGAACTTCCTTATTCTTGATTATAGCTGTATGGTATTCCACTATCTGGAGCTATGGATTCCTTTAACTAGTCTACTGTGGATGCACAGTTAGTTTCTAATTCCACTTCCCTACTTCTTAGGGCCATCATGGGGAAAACACAGTAATTTCTACTTAAAAAATTCATGATGCAAAAATTGTGGGTCTGGGCCAAATTTGGCTTATCTAAGGTATTTTGTTTGGCCAACATCCAAGTTTCTAAAATTTTTCTGAATTAGCAATATTTAAAAGACAGACTGAATTTAAAAACCCAAATTTCTAGCTCCTCTTGGAAAAAAAACCACGAGCTCTGGCCATACCAGCCTGTGTTCCCATAAAGCTATCTGCTGGAGCCAACTGGGGTGAGGGGACCAGGCAAGGTGTGGTGCTCACACCATTCTACCATTTGTGGTTGTTGCTGCCTGTCTAATCCTGCTGTCATTTCAAGGGGAACCACCGCCCCCTCATAGGTGGTATCCTAAAGGGCGTGCAGTGCCCTCAATGAAAGACCAAATCAGGTAAACACTAGCAGCTGCTAGGTAACATTTATTGAGCCCTCAATGAACACGGGAGACAGTTTTGCCCTCAGAGCACATTCACATTAGGATCTGAGACCCCTGAAGCAGACGGAACTCGAGCAGCACTGGCCCAGGCCTGCCTTCAGAGGTGGTGGACAGGCATCCTGGATGTGTATAGCATGGTAAGAGGCAGCCCCTCCCCCAGCCCTGGTGCAGGACTCTGCAAGGCCTTCCTGCCTGAAGAGCAGCCACTCTGGGCTCGTCCTGGAGGCAAGCAGGAAAAATGGCGAACATGGAGGCAGTGGGGGGAAATGGCACACCTGCCCCACAGATGGCTATGGTGAACCACAAAGCACCGAGATCCTGTCCTTCACTCAGAAACCACCTGTGAGGCCCCTGGAATTTATTCTAATTCTGTTACACATGCTACTTGAAAACGTCTCTCTCCCTTTCTGAGAGGAATGCTGGAATGAAGCACCCACTCCTCCCCTCTCTCTTCCCTGCCTGGGGCCCATCTGAACAGCGGGCCATTGTTAGAAGTGCCTGTTGCAGACATTCTCACACCCCCACAGGCTGGCCCCCACCCACCCACTGGTGGCTGCCAGGGCCTGTCAATGCGTCTTGTGTCCATCCAGCCCCAATGCTCAGGCCCAGCAGACCCAGGCAGGCTGAGGGTTCCCTCCTGCCGTCACAGAGCAGCCAAGTGCTACAAACAAAGAGGTTCCATACAGGAACCACGGCCAGATTCCTGACGCCCGTCCCCTTGCAGGGTAGATCCTTTCCTTGCAGGTTTCCAGGTCGGAGAGTCCTAGGTCGTCCATGACCCCAGGGGGGATGCTGATCTTAGGTCCCCCATCTTGGTTCTTGAGTTTCATCCTTTCAAGATGATCTTGAGAGCTTTAAGCTCGTCCTGGTTGAGGGGGTTCAGGTTAAAACCCTTCAGCTCCGGTTTGCCTAGGGGGAGAAAACAATCCATCAGCAGGTCTGGCCTCCAGCTGTCCAACCTACTGGCCCTGGAGTCAGGCCAAACACTTGGCCTTGAGGTCTGACAGAGACGGGCCTCACATTCTGCAATGCACTGGACAACGCACATCGACACCTGCTCCTGAGTCACTGAGAACCTGCAGAGTCATGACTCTGCTGCCTGGAAACCTCCAGATTTCTGCCAGACCTGTGACCAACCTGGAGTGGTTAGGTTTACCCAGAAATTCAGCTCTGACCTCGACCCCTGACTGAGGCCTTCTTGAGTTCCTTCAGTGAGAGCTATCCTGGTCCCCACACCATGCCCTAGGATATATGAGATACACCAGGCCGTACCTGGTGCCTGGAAAAGAACTCGCACCAGGAATAAGACCCCAGACCTCCTTGTCCATTCCACCTCTGGACGGCTAGAGACAACCACTCCCCACTGCCCACAGCTTCAGTGCCACTCACATGCAGCCCAGGCCATTGCCCACCCGGGAGGGGCTTCCCACCCCTGCCCTTCAAATTCTGAGTTGATGGTTCCCTCCCCTCCTGGTTTCCAGTCCCCGCCCCAGGCCAATACCTTGGGCCTCAAAGAGGCGGTTGACCTTCACTTTAAGTTGTTTCCGGAGTTTCTCTATTTCTTTATCCAGATGATCCTGATCTAAAAAAATCAGATGGGCAAACAGAGGACAAGGTTATACTATAGACACAGACTGACCCAAAGGGAGTCAGGGATGCTGGCCTCTCCCCCCCCCCCCCCCCTTGAAAGCAAGGGCTCTGAGCATTTGGGAAGGAAAAGCGGACTTCAGAGACCAACTGAGGAAGGAACTAAAGACTAAAGAAGGGATGTGACCTGCCCAGGAGCACTCAGTGAGCCCAGGATACAGTGAGCACAGCAGCCCTGACACTCAGCTTGCTGACCTGTTTTCATTATGCAGAGTAGCTTGGGGTGGTCAGTGGATGGGGGAAGAAACATCAGGATTTTAGGTCCCTCCACGGTGAAATTACAGAAAATTCAAATGTAAGAACAAAATCAAGAACCTAGACTCAGCCCACCCTAAGATGGTTGGAAAATGGGTGGCTGAGGAATTTTACAAACTCGTCCGTCAAGGTGAGGGGTTTTGAGACAAGCATGATGTGCTAACATGCGATCTAAACAACCAATGCCAAACTTAATGCTCAAGCTTCACCTAATTAACCACAGGGAAGAGAAAAGGTTATCTTACCGCTAACAGACTGCAGCTGAAGGCAAACTGCATCAGGAGAAGTAGAGGCTAGCCAAGCTTGATGGTACAACTGACTACCATCACCCAACCAGCCTCACCTGCTCACGAGTGACCCTCTGGCTCATCTGTCTTCCCCAGACTCACTCCTTCTGATGGGGAGAAGCCCTGACCAGCCGAGCCTTCTGTCCTAGGCAATGGTTCCAGGTCTCACTGTAAACGAGTAACCCCAATCTCTCACAAGCTTGTTTAGCCTGTGTCAATCCCTGAGAATCAGGGATGATGATGTCTCAGAACCCCTCCAGGTACGGTGACAAGACCACATTTGTGGGCCGAGAGAGCTGAGGACAACAACCTCTTCTGAAAATGTAGCCTGAGCGGTCTCCATCCCACCATCCAAGCACAATGACAACTCTTAACTTTATAACCATAATATTTGTGTGTGTTTTTCAATAGGACAACTGGAAACTTCTCCAGGCTGATCTAGTTTCCTTTGCTAGAATTTTTATTTCAACAGGGACAGAGATACCCTATCTTCAGGGCCTGAGGCAACCTTGCTGGTCCTACTGGCCCCTACGTTTCCAAGGGTGGGGAAGAGAAAATATGCGTAACTTGCTCTTTTCCCAGACAAGGGGCCATTTGTAGCCTGTCTTTTTGCCTTCATGATGCTTCTCCAAAGAGCCTCCAAGATCATGGCTGTGAAGATTTGAGTAACATACATGGAGGGGCTGGGCTGTGGCAGACCGTAGAGGTTCACTCTCTCCAAACCTGCATTTTCAACTCAGTCTCTCTTGCAGGGGATGTGAAAAATCAAAGCTCACCCCCCGCTGCAGGCTCCCCTGCAGCTCTGGGCGGCCATAAGACTTAGTGCTGGCCTAGGAGATGTCGGAAGCCCCTGAGGAGGGCAGCCTTCCTTCCAAAATAGAAGGCAAGGTCACATATGGAGAAAGCCCTCTGCCTTTCCTCCAGCCTGGCACGTGGACATGAGGCCTGCAGCGAGGACACAACAACCATGAGACTATGCTAAGCTGACACTGCTAAACAGCAGAGCCAGTCCTGGACCGCTCACCTCTGGACAACTTCTTCCTCTATTTCCTTAAGCCTCCATTTGTTGAGTTTTCTGTTATTTGTGGCCCACCCTGCTCCTCACTGATAAAGAAGCACTATGCTGGGCAGGCATACTGTTAGATCTCAACTTCACAACATAGATGCACCCCACCTTTAGGGATGAGGAAATAACTCGGCAGCAAAGCAGGGATTAAAACTCACATCAGTCTGAACCCGTCAACAGAGCCGCCTCTCGTCGAGCTGCCCAAAGCCTGACGCTCAGTTCCGGGTTAAGACAGAGGCTGGGTGGGAGGCAGCCGCGTCCCTGACCCGTGCCCAGGAGGCCTTACCTTTCTCAATCATTTCCTTCGTCTCAGGGTGAGTCATCTTGATAAACATGTTCCCGAAGCAAACCATCACATCTTCTGAAATGGCAAACAGTCATTCCCTCAACAAATATTTTTTGAGCACTTACTATCTTCCAGGCATTGTTTTAGATGCTGAGTACACAGCAGAACAAGACAAAGTTCCTGCCCTCATAGAGCTTATGCTGTAATGGTGGAGAGGAAACAAATAAGCAAAGATATGCTCTGTCAGACGCTGACAAGTCTAAGTACTGTAGAGAAAAATAAAGCACAGTGAGAGGGATGGGCAATGCCAGAGTAGGCGAGGGACCTGTTACTTACACCAGGTGGTCCGAGAAGGTCTCACTGAGAGGAATTTCTCAGTGTGAGAAATTTCTCACTTCTTTGACATTTGGGCAGAGACCCAAAGAAAGTAAGGAGAGTGAGGACGTGAGCCCTGCAGACATCTGGGGAAAGAGCGAGCCAGGCAGAGGAAACAGAAACAGCTCAGTAATGTGCCTGGAGTGTTAGAAACGGCAAGAAAACCAGTGTAGATGGAGAGTGAGTGATGGGGAGAGTAGAGGAGATGATCGTGGAGAGTTCAAGTGGGTCTGGACTACTTGGGGTCTCGCAGGACTGGGTCTTACTCTGGTGAGATGAGAAGCAACTGGAAGGTTTCAGGCTTTCCAGGGCGCTTGAAACAAAACTCGAACTTCTTCCCTCGGCCCCCAAGGCCCTTCATTATGGCCTGGCCTCTGCCCATCTCTCCAGCCTTATCACGCACCCCTCCCCCACTGCTTACCCTGTCACAGCCACTTGGCCTCATCTAAAGAACCCCATCCCTTCCTCCAACACCTACCCCACGTCCAGTTCCATCTTCGGCTTTCCCCCAATTTTCAATTACGTAATTATGTCGTCTTGACTTACCAGAGAGGCTCAGGTCCCTCTGCAGGGCTCTCAGGCCCTCTCGGTTCTGATTCCTTTTGGTGTCCAGGTCCACAATCTGAAAAGCACAGGGGCAGGAGGGAACTCAGCTGCCTCTTGCTCCTACCTGTCACCCCCCAACAGACCAGGGGCTCTTAAAACCTAACAGAGAACGAGGCGTCACTCCTGGGTTACTTCCAATGTCCTGTCTAAAAGGGGCTGATGTATGAATGTTTCTCTTTCCCCACTCAGCTTCCAGGTCCTTAAAGACCACGCTTTGTGCAGGTGTCTTCCTCCCAGAGAAGATGCTGGGAAAACGTTTGCTGACTAAACGGATAATTTCTTATTACCCACTGGAGCACTAGTTCTCAAGCTCTTGGGCATTTCAGAATCACCAGGGGAGTGGAGTCCTCTCCCTGGATTAGCTCCTCCATCTGATTTTGACCTCGTATCATGAGAAATCCTAAAATACTAGACTGGAACAGCAGGGGTGGGGGCACTGAGATGGTGGTAACATGGCAATAGCTAATAAGGAAGTGAGGAGGTAGTGAGGTATACTGCCTGGGAGCACTGGCTCTGGAGCCCCAAGACCAGGCTTGAATCCTGCTGCCTACGAGCTGTGTAATTTCACCTTCCTTAGCACAGTACTTGACACACACTAAGTACTTGATAAACTTTAACTGCTAGTATTACTATCACCCAGCTCACCTTGATGCAGTGTTTAATGAGCTCTTCCCCTTCTCAGTAAATACCCGACCACCCACGCAATCTTTCTAACTGCAGATGAGCAGTCAGGAACCATTCTTGATCCTCCCACTCCCTCACCCCTCTATGTAACCATCATCAAGGCCCACTAAGTCCATCTCCAAAATATATTTCAGACCCATTCTCTTGTCTCCATCACCGCCCCCCTGGTCCAAATGCATCTCTCACCTGGACCATGGCAATGGCCCCTCACAGGCCCCTTGTCCCCCACTATATTCTGTGCCCCACAAGAGGCCAAAGGGATTCTTTTAAAACCTAAATCCAATTCCATCATCCTCCCTTCGCCCCCATGAACTCCTTTCAGACACTTCAATTACAACCAGACCCAAATCGCTGGGCCGGTCTACAAGGTCCCCCCTGATGCGCCCCACCTTCCTCCAACGTCCCCACTCCCGCGCCATCACAAGACCACTCAGGCCTCTTTTCTGGTCCTCTTCTCCCCTCAGGGCCTGGACCCGGGCGGTGTAGCCTAGATCAATTAGGGGGCCCAGGAACTGCATTTTGAAAAACGTGTTCACGTACACCGCCCAAAGGAGCAACGGTCAGGATCCAGACAGCACGGCAAGGGGCAGAGGAAGGATGGAGAGGGAAGGCCTAGCACAGAGCAGCCGCTCACTTAATGGGGGCCGAATAAATGAGCGAAGCGCGGCGCTGTGCCAAGCGTCTGACCCACATTATCTCACAACCGTCACAACCATCAGCGCACCTGCCCGGATCAACTCGCTGAGAGCCGGTGCCCGAGCCAGACTCCGGACCCGCGCGCTTCCCCACGGCGCCCGCCGCCAGGCCGCAAGCGCCCAACCCCGGCCCCAGCGCCGCGGACGGGCCTCCCACCTGCCGCTTGTCCGCCAGCACCTCCTCGGCGAGCTCCTCCACCTCCACCAGGTACCGCAGCACCCGCTCCGCCTCGGGCGACAGCATGAAGCCCACCAGCTCGGACTCTGCTCCCACACAAGCCGACTCTAGCTCCGCTCCGTCTCCGCCTGCGCAGGCGCCGCTCTGACAGGCCTGCCGGCGCGCATGCGCAACTAAAGCAGAACCGTGGCGCGCAGGCTCCAACGCACGCTCGCCAGCCGGACACGGGAGGCGGGGCCTTGCTTTGGGGCGCGGCTGGAGCGCGTGAGAGAGCTTTGGAGAAATATAAATCATTCTTCCCCTGTTTGAGGAACACCAAGGAGGCCCATGTGGCAGTGTGACTTATAGTGAACCTCTGACGCCTTCAGTTTCCAATTTATAAAACGGAAGTCAATAAAGATCCCCCTCATTGTCTCTCTGCAGGACTAGAAGGAGGCAGGAATCACTTTCAATTCAGTTTGACCAGTGTTCATTGAACCCCTGTGTTGGGCCCAATGTCCAGCGTAGTTGACCTAGACCCAAGGAAGGGGCTGGAAAACCATGGGCAGTGAGCAATAAAGTCTGTGAGTTCCGGAAAGCGAATCACTGTGGACTGTAGGATCCGGGAGGACCTCCAAGAAGAGGCAGGCAGGTGGAAAGTGGCTGCCCTTCATAACCAGCGAGTTCCCTAGAGATCGTTATGCCCAAACCACTCTGTGTACGGCTAGAAGAACAAGGCTCAGAGGGCGATGAGGACTGCAAAAAGTCAACAGCAGACCTGATACGAGAACTCTGACCTCCTGCCTCCCTGAGTCCAGCGTCTTATTCTCCCCTTTTGGCCCCTTGGAACCAAGCCCTTTCCACCCCTTGCCTTACTTGAATTTCACAACAACCTTTGTATGGGTGGGTTATTACTGCCCCATTTCACGGCTGCAGACTGAGGCCGGGAGAAGGGCAATTCTTTGTCACACACATATCAGAAGCAAACGTGAGTCTAGAAGCGCTCTGGTCTCCAACCACAGCTGTCTCTGGATCTTGAAAAGAAACTCTCCCCAAACTGTGGCCCCAGCAGTCCCAGGAGCGCCTCCTCATTTTCTGGCCTTTGGCTTCCTTCAGCTGCTAGAGGCCCAGCTAATTATCCCTGCAGCCGCCTGGCATGGAGAAAGAAGGAGATTCATTAAGGATTCCTCACTGAGGGTGAATTTGTTGCCAAACCCAGGATGTTTTGTGTAAACACCTTCTGGTTCAGAAACGCAGACACAGGCCCTGTGAAGGAAGGGGGAACATTTGCCAAAGGAGCAACTGGGCTCACCAGGCCTCCCTGGGGCCTGGACCCCAGAACTGGGTCTCCTCTTTGGGGCCCAAAGAGGGCTGGACCAGGCTGACCCCTGACCCCTGCTAGTTGGGCCCGGATGGGGAAGGGTTGAGGGAGCCTCCCGGGTTGGCAGCTTCTTGGCCGTGACCGGCCCTTAGAGGGCACCCCTGGCCTCTAGAAGTGTTGGGGAGGGACGTCATACCCAAGACTTTGAGACAGTCAGACCTGGAAAAACTCTTGCTTCAGAACCACTTATGTTCCAGAACCATCTATTTCACAAATATTTATTCACTGCCCTGGCCCTGTTATAGGGATTCCACCAGGAACAAAACCAGACATGGTCCTTGCCCTCAGAAAGCTTCCAGTCTGGTGGGAGAGACCGTCAATAAACACATGGACAAGTAAATGTATCATATGTCAGGTGGTGACGAGTGCTTTGAGAACAACAGAGCAGGCCAAGGTGGAGAGGGAATGAGGGAGGAGCTGTCTGAGAAAAGGTGGTCAAGGAGGGCTTCTCTGAAGAGTTGGCATTTCAGCAGAGATGCGGAGGAGGTGAGGAGTGAGCCATGTGGATATCTGGGGGAAGAGCATTCCGGGCAGAGGGAACAACAAACACCAAGGCCCTGAGATGAGCCTTTGTTTGGCAAGTTGGAAGGACAGCGAGGCCAGTGTAGGTGGAACAGAATGAGCAAGGAGGAGAGGTAAGAAATGAGGGCAGAAGGAGGAAGGCGGCGTTAAGCATATGGGGCTATAGAAAGGGCTGTAGGTGCCCTGTCCAAATGGGCAAGGCCCTCCCTGGCAGTCGCCTGCAGACACTGCTGCACAGGCCTGTGGCTTCCTGCTTCTGAGCTCACGGATGCAGGTTGAGTGGGGAAAGCCGATGAGTTACCCACAGGAGCAGCCCTCAACCAAGAAGAGAGAGGAGTTAGTGGCTGCATAGCCCAGCTTCTTTGCCCCCCTGTGGGAGACCCAAGAGGAGGCTGCTGCAATCATCCAGGTAAGAGAGGATGGTCACTGGACCAGGGAAGCAGTGGGGATGGTGAGCAGTGGTGGGATTCTCAAGGCCTTTGCACACACTCCTCCATCAGCCTGGGTTAATTTTCTCCCACATCTGTATACCTGTGTAACTAATACGTATCCCCCACTTGTTGGCTTGGTGTCACCTATTTCCAAGGGTCAACAATTGGGGCCCCCACAGCTTCCTGAGCTTCTCCTGTCTCTGCACTTACCACACCATCTTTTTTCTCTAATCATCTCCCTCTCTATTCGTGAGCTCCTCAGGGCGGGGACCTAGTCTGTCTTGTTCCCTGCAATGTCTCCAGAACCTAGAATGGTGCCTGGCACACAGTAGGTGCTCAGTCAGTGTTTATGGAATGAATGAGTGGACTCAGCATGAAGCAGAACTTTCTAAAATCCAAAGTATCCAATGAGCAGAGCTAACTCAAGGGTAGCTAGTTCCCATCCCAGAAGGTCTATATGACTGGACTGCTCCGTGGTCGGGATTTTGCAGAGGGTGCATCCTTCTGCAGCCTGGGTGGGGATGATCCCTAAGTCTTTCCTAACCAGAAAAACTCTCCCTGGTCACACTGGGGTATGCCCCCATCTTTAGCCACCTCAAGCCCGGGCTGAAAGGAAGGTAGCTGCTGGGGCATTGGCCTTTGGGGACTGGAGCCAACAAGAATGATGCTCCACCCATTCCCCTTGAGTCTCCTTTTACTGTTTCTGTGTGTCCCCTTGGGTATGTGTTCAGTGACCAGCACCCCTTCTCTCCTTGGGAGGACTGCCCTCAGGCTGCCGGAGCTCCGGGGAGACTTACCCTCCCTCCACGCTGTGACCCATCACTGCAGGGATAGGAAAGTCCACCTGCCTTGCCTGGGATGCTGGCGTGTAGGCGGATAACTCTGAGGTGTAACTTATACTCCACAGTTCCCCTCTGGGATCAGGCTGAGCTGCCACCCATACGACATCCACAAGCCCTGTTTGACTTCCTCTCCATCTTGGTCCTGCGTCCCCCACTCATTCATGGTCAAAACCCTCCAATGCTCACATCTCACTCAGTAAAAGCCAAACGCCTCACGGAGGCCCCCAAGGCCCTATGTGACCTGCCCTACCTCTCTGAGGCATCTCCCACCTCTCTCCCCCCTCCTTGCTGTTCCTCAAACAAGCCAGGCATAGTCTCACCTCAGGGCCTTTGCACTGGCTGCTCCCTCTGCCTGCACTTTCCCTTGATGTCTACATGTCTCCCTCCCTTGCCTCCTATAAGTCTTTGCTTAAATTTCACCTTCTCAATGAGGCCTACCCTGACCACTCTATTTAAAAATGCAACCCTCCCACTCCCAGTATTCCTGATCCACTTCCTCTGCTCTACTTTTTCTTTTTTTCCATAACATTTTTCACTTTCCAACATGCTATATAATTTACTTATATTTACTGTTAATCTCTCTCTGCTAGAAAGGAAGCTCTGTGAGAGCAGGAATTTTTGTCTCATTTGTTCCTGATGTATCCCAAATGCCTAGACAGTGCCTGGACCATAGAAGGTGCTCAATAAACATTTTTGAATGAATGAATGAGGAAAAGAGCCAGAATTCTAACCAAGGCAGATCCTCTCTAAGGCCAGGGTCTTAACCCCTATGCTGGATGTGGGGGGTGGGAGTGGCAGATCACACTAGGCCTTGCCAGTTAAGGTAAGGGGATTGGATTTTGTTCTCAGATCAGTGCGAAGCCACTGGAGGGTTCTGAGCAAGCACAGGACACAATTGAGTTTACTTTGTGAAGCCCCCTCTGGCTGTGGATGGGCTAAAAGGGGCAAGCATGGTGCAGTCCTCTGGGGGGGTGTTGGAGGTGGGACCGTGATGATGGGGCTTGGAGAGGTGACAGCGCTGCGGCTACACTGGGCCTGGGAGCAGCGAGAAACCGGTTCAATATCCCGATTCTCCAGGCAGCCTGGGTGGCTGCCCCACTGGCTCTGGCCTGTGAGTTGTCCAGGCCGGGCCTCCCAGCTGCTCACAACATGCCCCTGTCCCACAGTTGGACTGTTTGCTCTCCTGGGTGGTCCCCAGCTCCTCCCTCCGCTTCCTTTGCGCCCTTGTGGGCTTGGCAGGTGGAAGGAAAGCCTCCACTCCCTCTCCTCCCCTGACCCGGAGAATAATCCCTTATATTCATGCAATTCTCCTCCTGCCCTGACTTCATCCTCCCACATCTCCGGGTAACACAGAAATCTGATTCCCATTGGGCAGATGAGGACATTGAGGCCCGGAAAGAGGATGGGACCCTCCCAAGGTCATGCAGCCAGATGGGGCCGCCAGGTGGGGACCTGTCTCCCAACTCCCCATGCCTCGATTTCATCAGGCAACAGATGGTCCCAAGGCTTGACTTGAAAAAGCTTAAGTGATCTCAAAGAGAATACAAGCCCAGAACATTCCAGGCCTCCCTGAGCTGGTCTTTACTACTACCTTTAATACTAAATCCATTCATTTTAAATTCCATGAATAGATTCTTCTTATCAAAAATGAAAACATTACAGAGAAGACTAAAGTTCCGTTTGACAGCCCTCCCCCCATCTCAGTTCCCTCCCAGTTTGGATGTGTCTTTTCAGAACTGTGATATTCATTTAAAGACATAGTTAGGAGCCCAGAGAACATGTGTAGCACAATTACGCAAGTGGCAGGGTAGGAAGGTGGGATGGAGGGCATTGAATACAAATGTATCACTCTGCAGCCTGTTTGCTCTTGGCCATCTTTGATTGGTATATCCACATCTCCTATTTTCTGACGGCTATAAAATATTCTATAGTGTATAAGCATCATAATTCGTTTGTTTATCTGGTTTTCTAAATTAAATTTTACATTTATTTTTCTTGCACTGAAGTACAGAGGGTTGAATTCGTCCCAGCTCTCGGCTCTTAGCACACGGTCATGAGCTAGTCTGCAGGGACTCTCTTTTGTTGATACAATTTTCTCCTTTTCTCCAGGCCCACTCAATTCTGACCTCACTGACACCCTCTCTTCTGTGTTCGACATATGTCCTTAAGTATTCAAGATTTCGTGCAAAATGCATAGTAGTTGTTTCACATGTTTATATATTTTTCAAATCCTTATTAAGGTGTAACACACACAGAAGAGTGTGCAATCATAAGTACACAGTTTATGAGCTTTCAGAAACTGAACACGTCATGTAACCAGCCTTCAAATCAAGCAACAGAACATCAGGGGCAACCTCCCCAGGAGATCCCATCCAAGCCCTCCCAACCGCTACCCCAAGGGTAACCACCACCCTGACTTCTACGCCATACATTGGTTTTGCCTGTTTTTGAACTTCATACAAAGGGAATCACACAGTATGTGCTTTTTTGTGTCTGACTTCTTTTGCTCAACATTTTGTTCCTGAGATTTGTCTCTATTGCTGTGTGTAGGTGTAGATCACTTACTCTCCATGCCGTAGAGTATTCCATTGAATGATGACACCGCAGTTAAACCATTCTGACATTGGTGGACATGTGGTGGTTTCTAGCTAGGGGTTATTACAAATAGTGCAGGTATGAACAGTCGTGTATGCATCTTTGGGTACACTCGCATACATATGCATTTCTGTTGTGTGTATACCTAGGAATGGGATTGCTGGGTATGTTTAGTTTTAGTATATACTGATAAAGTGGGTATGTATTTTTAATCCACATAAATATTATTGTGCTGTCAGTCATGTTCATTTCCTACTTTTCTTTTTTTTTGCTCATCTCTACGTTTCTCAGATTTATCCATGTACTCTCTATACCTCTAGTTCCTTGTTCCTGGGAGCTCCGGGGAACCCAGAGCTGCTTCCCCACATTTCACTTGTCCTCTCCCTTGGTTATGGATGCTTGAGTCTCCTTTTTCTCCCCATCAGCACACACAGTGCCGCACTGACCACCCGAGTGGGCTCTTGCTGTGTCACGGGGCATGCACTCACTTCTTTTTCCTAAGTCCTGCCACCTTCCTGTCCAGAATGACTGTACTCATTTACACCCTGACCAGGGGTGCACATCCTCACCAACGTTAGGTATTATCCACTTATCTACAGCTTTCCAGTGTAGTGGTTGTAAGTATCATATTTACTGAACCATCCTCTTGTGGAGGGATATTTAAGTTGTTTTCCATTTGGGGGGCTTATAAGAAGTGCTGCAGTGGTCCTTGGCGACACGTCTCCTTGTCCTCGTCTGTGAGTTTAACCTCTTCTCTGCCTCATCTTTCTCCACTCTTCTTGAACCCTAGTTCCCTAAAACACCCTGACTTTCCCACCTCTCTGCCTTTGCTCAGGCTGTGCCCTCTGCCTGGAATATCCTTTGTTTTCCTTCTCTGCTTCTTGAGTGCTTACTCTTCCCTTAAGGTCCCTCCTCCTAGAAGATGCCCCCCGCCCCGTCCCCGATCTGATCCCCCAGAAGGGTCACTGTCCCTCAGGTCTTCCAGGGGAAACTCGATCCTCCTTTTCTTCTGACATCGATCACTTTCTTGTTTTGGACTAGACCTACTTTTGCCGTGGTTTAGGCTTTCTCACTGGCCTGGGAGCCTGCTGAGGCTAGGGGCTCTGTGGGCTTCCCCTTGGTGCCCAGGACTCTCAGAGGATGCCTCAGGAGAGGTCTGCTGAATGACTTCAGTGACTCAGCAGATCTAATCATGCCTTGGAAGGAATTAAGTGTCCTGTCTCTCTGTCTCTGTCTCTCTCGCCTTCTTTATCAACCAGGACCTTTCAGGAGTAGCTCATTCCACTGGAAAGAGGATGGAACATGGAATCAAGACTTTTTCTGTCTTGAGTAGGGATAAGTGACTCAACCCAACTGTAAAATGGATGTTAGCATCCACTTATTCACTGAAGGCAATGGTTATTGATGCCTACATTGTGCCAGCCCCTGGTGACCCAATGGTAAACAGGACAGGGCCAGTCCTGAGCCTCACGGGGTTTTGATCACAAGGATAAGACTGACATTCATGCATGTACCATTCCTAGCATGATAAGGCTCAGATGAAAAGCTCAGATTCCAATGAGATGGGATAGAGGTGGGTCCTAACCTAAATCAGGGAGTGGATGTGGAGGAAACTTTCTTAAGAAAGTGACATTTGACCTGAGATCTAAGGGTGAGTAGAAATAAACTAAGCAAACAGAGAAGCTGTGGGCAGGTGGGGTAAAGAAATTGTTTCAGGCAGGAGAAACAGCAAGTGCAAACGCACTGTGGTAGGAGGGAACCTGGAGGAGGCCAGCGTGGCTTGAGCCCTAGGAGAGGAGGGGAGAGGGATCGAAGATGAGGCTGAATGGATAGGCAGGGGCTAGGTCACAACAGAGGGCCTGGTGGGCCGAGCAAAGTTGGAAAGTGGACAAATTCACTCAATACATAATTATTGAACACCTTCCATTAGCCAGGAGCTGTGCTACAGCAGTGAGCAAGACAGACAAGGTCCTTGTTCCCACAGGGCTCACAGTCTGGGGGTGGATAATAACATTAAGCAGAGGACGAATGGCTAACCTTCATAGAGGCCCTACTGTGTGCCAGGAACTGTACTGAGCACTTTCCATGCACTGTCTCATTTGATCCTCACTACCACCCCATGAGAAGGATACTCATTTTATTGAAGAGGAAACAGGCTTAGCCAGGTGGAGTGATTCACCCATCTATAAGGAGTCTTGAGGGCTTACTGCAGTCCATTTTAAAAGGTCTTTTATGAGCACTTTCACTCAATGCTGGTGTGTGGGGGACAAATTGGTATAGTCCTTATGGAGGGCATCTACCAAATTATAAACACACATCCCACTCCATCAGCAAGGCCATTTATTCTACAGATGTCCAAAATGGTGTGCCCATAAAGTTATTCACTGAAGTATTGTTGGAAGAGGCTGGAGACAACCTAACTGCCCATCATTTAGGGGAATGGTGAAGTAAATTATGGTACATCCATGCCATGGAATGCTGTGATGCCATGAAAAAGAACAAGGGTCTCTCTACGCACAGATTTTTGGAGATTGTTACAGAGCAATCTCCAAAAATGCTGTTATGTGAAAAAAGGCAAAATACAGACCTGTATAGAATTAAACTATCATTTGTTTGAAAATAGTGGATGAGAGTATAGAGATAAGTAGCTGAGAGAGGGGAGAGAGAGAGAAGAAACTTGTACCATTGGTTGCCTTTGGGAAGGGGAACGGGTGGCTAGAGGACAAGGTTGGAGAGATGAATGTGTCCGCTTTGTACCCTTGAATTTTGAACCATGTGGATGTATTACCTATTCAATAAATAAATGCTAATTTGTTTGTTTAAAGGATTTTCAGATTCTATAGGGAAGAAAGTGACATCAGAACAGAGAAGACAACTCAGGACTGTTGAATTGAAGGTGTGTTAGTGACTCCCTTGTTTTACAAATGAGGAAACTGAGGCCCAGAGAGGTGAGGTGACTTGCTCAAGGTCACCTACGCAGGTAATGGCAGAATCAGGCCTGGCTGTCACCTGAATTGTAGACCTGTGCCCTTTCATGTCACGGCTGGCTCAGGATCACTAAGCATCTATGTGTCAGCCTCTGCTAAGTGCTGAGGACACAGTGGTGAACAATCCCGGCGTGACTGCTGCCTTCATAGATCTTATATTCTAGACAAGAAACAAATAAATACATATTATAACATCATGTAGTGACAAACGCTGTGGATAAAAAGTAAGGCAGGTGAGGGGATAGAGCGTCAGGGGAAATGATCAGGAAAACCCCTCTGAAGAGGCAACATTTTAGAGGAGAGAAAGACGGAGCCTTGTGAATACCTGGGAACAGCAAGAACAAAAGCCAGGTGGGAGGGAGAAGGTTGGTGTGTTAAAGGAGTAGCAAAGAATCAGTGTGGCTGGAAGAGAATGAGTGAGGAAAAGAAGGAAGGAGGTGAGGTCCGAGAGGGGAGCAGGAGAGAGATTGTAGGCAGGGCTGAGGACTTCAGCTCAAAGTGAGGTAGGTAGTTAGAACGTTCTGAGCAGACATGGGATCTGATCAGGTTTCTCTTTTGAAAAGGCCCCTTTGGCTAATGGTGGAGATTGAGCATTAGGAGGGGAAAGAAGGGCTGCGGAAGCCCAATGAGGTGGCTGGTGCAGCCCAGTTGTCCAGGAGAGAGGTGAGAAGGGCATAGCCTGGGGTGGTGTGGTGGGGGCGGGGGTTGGTCTCTGCATCTCTGCGATGAGCTGGTTGGATGAGATGGTCCCTTAGCTTTTCCAGCTCTGGCATTTGGTAATTTGGTGAATTCCCTCAGCACATACTAACTAGGTGCAGCCAAGCCCCTGTTTTTCTTTTCTCACAATCTCTAGCTTTTTCCTCTTGGATTCTGGATCTGGACAGAGCCCAGTGATCTGAGGCTCAGAGCGGGGAGTCCTGCCCTCCCCCATCACTGCCAGCCCACTCCTGTCCCCACCTCCCAGGGACAGATGGGTGGGCAGCAGGAGGCAGCTGGGCCTCGAAGCCTGCAGGGCCCCGGGGGAGGGAATTATCCGAGAGTTCATAACCCCTCTCTGCCTTCCAGATCTTGAGTTAAAAGCCCCAAATGTCACAGCCCCAAGGGGCAAAGGTAGGAGGGTGCCAGGAGAGGGGCAGGACAAAGCGCTTTCCACCCGCAGCTGCCCACGTTGGGGCAGAGACCTGGGGTGCTGAGAACTCCAGCCCTGGGAGCAGGAAGCTATTAGAGCTGAGACTGAAAACTGGTGGCCCTCAGGCCACGTCTGACCCACTGACCTATTTACTTGGCCTGAAAAGTGTTTGATAAAAAATGGAGCCAACGTTTAAAAACCAAGAGCTTTTACAATAAAATCCATATTTCTGGCTTCTCTTGAATAATTAGAAAATCTGACCATACTGACCACCCATTCCCGTATGACAACATTCACCAGTCGCTGAGAAGCAGCTGTCCCCATTACCACTTTATTGTATTAATAGGTAAATACATTCACATGATTCCCAAAAAAATTATAAATAGACATATAATGAAGTCTCCATCCCATCCTTGTTCCCCTTCTGCCCAGTGCCCCCTTCAGTAATCTCTTCTTGTTTTCTTATGTAAATGTCCAAAGTTTCTTTATGCATATACAAACAAATTAAAATTAGATTATTATTCCCCCCTTTTCACCCAGCTTCACTTCCCTGTGGAAGCCCATCTGTGTCAGGAGATAGAGAGCTTCATCCCCTCCTTTACTGCCACGTGCCATTCCATTGTCAGGAAGTCCATGATTTATTTAGCCAGTTCCCTGCTGATAGGCATTTGGGTTGTTCCCAATATTTGCTGTTATAAACAATGCTGTGTCAATTATTTTGTGCATAGTTTGCACAGGAACTAAGGAAATATTATTAGAAACTGGTCCAAGCGGAGGGTGCAGGAGACATAGACTGAGCTCTCAGCTAATTGAGGAAATGCGATGGGGACTCTTCCTGAGTGATTCCCAACAAAGCCCAGAGACCATGCCCTTGGGGACTAAGCAAAGGCTCCCTGATTTGCTTCTGGAACTTGCTAGATATGGGATTCCTCTCTGGACCTCAGTATCCCGTCCGTAAAGTAAGAGAGGGGCTCAGGGAACTGGGTGGGATCTCAAAGGGCCTGTCCAGTTCTGACCAGCTGTGGTCCACCTTCTCCCTCCACACCAGCCAGACCCAGCCTCTTTTTAGCCCTTGAATGGGCCTGGCTCAGTCCCCTTGCAGAGCCTTTGCCCAAGCTGTTCTGCCCCCCAAGCCCCCCCACCCCTATCCCTGGAACACCACTCCTATGCTCCCTTATGGGTCCTAGTCTGAATCCCTGATCTCTGATCTCAGGCCACTCAGAATACACCAGTCCAAACTCACTCAGGGCAGAGGCCCCACCACAGTACCACTGACTGGTGGGTCACTCCCATACCTGACCCATGGTTCAGATGCCCCATCAAATCCTTCCTCTGTGTCACCTCCCCTAGTTGCCTGAACTAGAGTTCTTGAATGCCTACTCTGTTACTTCCTAACTAATGGCCTTTGGCAAGAGATAGCACCTCCTGAGTCTCAGTTTCTTCACCCAAAAAATGGCTGGTTTGAGGATAACAGGTGGTAATATCAGTAAAGTTCTTAGCATGGCTCCTGACACACAGAAGGACTTGATAATTCTGTAAGTCACTGCTTTTGTCTAAATCAGTTACCTTGTTTATAAAATGGGGAGAATAACGGAACCTATTTCACAGAGTTGATCATTCATTCATTCAATGATTTCTGTAGAATACCTATTGAGTGCTAGGCATAGCACTGGGCACTGGGCAATTTGGTGGTGAAGAAAATAGATGAATTGTCTCAGCTCGCGTGGAGATCCCAGGCAATTCCAAACAGGCAAACATAAAAAGATAAACTGTGTACTGATGTTAAGAAGGAAAAAACTAAAGTGTCATGGAAGCCCATAACAAGGGAGTCTCAGGGACACTTCTCTGAGGGATAGGGAGCAGGGCACAGCTGGGTGGGAGATCCAGGAGGGCTTCTTGTGGGAGGTATCACCCCAGCTAATAATTAGCATTAATTATCCTCACCACAGGAGGAAGGCACTGGTTATCCTTCATTTTACTTTTTTTTCTGTATCTAAGAGAAATTGAATGAGTTGTCCAAGGTCATGGAGCCAGGAAGGGATGAGTAGGTTTTGAACCCAGGTCTCCTGGCTCCAAAGTAGCAGACGTAAAATCTTGTCTTCTACTGCCTGTTTGAACAGGCTGATCCTGGAATGTGGAGAGGCATGGGAGGTAGAGGGGCTGCCTCTGTTTGGGTAGGGCCCAGAGGTGAGAACCTAAGTCTGTCAGGCCCCATCCAGCCACCTGTGAGAAAGCAGAGGTCCAGACAAATGCTGGAACTGGCCCAGGGCCATAAGGGGGTCCAGGGTCAGAACTTCCCTCTGCCAGGGCTTTGTGCATTCCCTGAGTCTCCCTGCCTAGGGGTGTAGGAGAAAAAGAAAAGGCAGAGATACTGCTCTTTTCTAAATCACATTAAGAGTTGGATCCCATGCCCCCGCCCCCGCGCCCTCACTCCAGCCCAACCCACAAAAACTCCCACATGCCCATGGATAGGGACTGTAAGCTTTGAATCCAGCCTGGCAAACTCCCTTAATCCCTAACTCTTCCTCCTCCATTCTCAGCCCTGGGCAACAGCTGGCACTCCAACCTCCTGAGCATTGCTGGGACCAAAACAGTCCGTGAACACGAAAGGGATGCTGGGCTGCAGGACTGCAGATGGCTGCTCCTTCCTGACCCAGGGCAGCTGTCTCCCTTCATCTTCCCTTCCCTGCCACTCTGAGGCGGGATGGTCCTTGCACCTCCCCCCCACCCTTCCTCCCCTTCTCACCTAACTCTCCTCCTCCCCTTAGGAGGTAGCAGAGCCTATTCTGGAGCCAGATGATGGGCTTGAATTAAGCTCTAGCACTTACTAACTGTATAACTCCAGACAACTGAATTACCTTCTCTGACTTAGTTTCTTCATCTGTAAAATGGCAGGGAAGAAATACAGACTACCACACAGACCGTGAGGATAAAATGAGTTAGTAATTGTACAGTGCTTAGAATAGTCCCAGGCAAAGAGAAACTGCTACATGAGCATTTGTATAGTAAATGCCCTGGTACATCCAATCTGAGCAAAGAATGAGCTGGGGGTATCCAGGATGTATGAGGGACCCTACCGCCTCTCCTGGATTACTGTTAGATTCTCTTTCTGGTCTCTCCAGCCCGGGGCTGCTTCCCTGTGAGCACTTCTCTCCTCTGGCTGCAGGGTCTTCTCTCCAAATCCTGACCTGATCACATTACTTCCTTTCTCAAATTCTGCAGTGGTTCCCCAATGCTTCCTGGATAAAGCACATCTTCTGGCCCTTTAGGATCTCATCCCTCAGAACTCTCCAGCCCTATCTTTCCCAGCTTTCCACCTCCCTGGATCTGTGATCCAGACTTCCTTGAAAACATGCCCTCTAGTCTCAGGCCTCCAGGCCTCTGCACTTGCTCTTTCCTCCACCTGGTATTTCCTCCCATCCCTTTTCCTCTAATATTGCCCCTTTCACTGCCCCTACTCTACTAGGGCTGTGGCCAGATGAAGGCAGTCCCTGAGGGAGGGAAAGGGGAGAGTGGGGAAGAGATAGCAACTCTCAGAGCTGCAGTTTTCTCAGCTTCAAAACAATAAGAAAAAGACAATAAGAAAAGGGACCTCTCAAGATCAAAGAAGGGAATGGAACAATATGTGAACACTCAGGAAACTAGGAAGTGGCATGTTAGCATCGAATGATTGCTAAAGTGTTACTGGGGTGCCGGCCCAAGCAGCCCCTTGCTTCCAAGTCCCTGGTCCCCCACCATCCTCAGACCCAGGCCACTGGAGGTGAACAGAGGAGATAATGGAAGAGGAGAGGATGGAGAGGAGGGCAGTGAAGAAAAGAAAAAAGAAAGAAGTAGGGAGGAGGGTGAGAGGCAGAGAGCATGTGGCTGGGGCCCCACGCCTCTGAGGAAGGAGGGTGAGGGTGACCTGGGATGCTCTTCCTTCCCCTCCCCCTCTTCCCAGGGGGCTGCCCCCACACGGCCACAGCCCAGGCGGGGTGGGGGAGGGGAGGGGGCGGCGCCGAGGGGAATGAATAATTGAAGTAGAGGGGAGGAGGAAGAAGAGGAGAAGGAGGAAGAGGAGGAGGCGGCTCCGCACAGGGTCCTCCCCACTCCGTACCCCACCCCCTCCACCGCCCGGAAGTCGCTCCCCGCCTCCTGCTCCGCCAACATGGCCGCGAAGTCGGATGGAGCGGCGGCCGCAGCCGGCCCGGGGCCGGAGGGGGCGGCCGAAGGAGCCCGGGGCAGTGCGGGCGGGCGCGGGGAGGCGGCGGCGGCGGCCGGGGGCCCCGGCGTGACCGGGGCGGGAGGCCCGGGGCCGCGCTACGAGCTGCGGGACTGCTGCTGGGTGCTGTGCGCGCTGCTCGTGTTCTTCTCCGACGGCGCCACGGACCTGTGGCTGGCGGCCTCTTACTACCTGCAGGGTCAGCGCACCTACTTCGGCCTCACGTTGCTATTCGTGCTCCTGCCCTCGCTTGTCGTGCAGCTGCTCAGTTTCCGCTGGTTCGTCTACGACTACACGGAGCCCGCGGGGGCCCCGGGACCCGCCGTCAGCACCAAGGACAGCGGCGCCGGTGGGCCCGCCATCAGCACCAAGGACAGCGCCGTCGCCTTCCGGACCAAAGAAGGCAGCCCGGAGCTGGACCCCCGGCCCGCGCCCTCCTCGGCCAGAGCCTACCGCCGCCGCTGCTGCCGCCTCTGCGTCTGGCTGCTGCAGACCCTCGTCCACCTCCTGCAGCTCGGCCAGGTCTGGAGGTAGGAGAAGCGCAGGTGAAGGGAGCTGAGTCCGAGGAGTGCCGGCTGCGAGGGGCTGCCTGCCGCCCCAGCCCTGCTCTGACCTCTCCAGGTCCCCCTCCTGTTCTGACCTCCGCCCCGCCCCACCCTATTGCAGTTCTGATTTCTTCTCTGCCAGCTTCTCCTTGACCTCTGCCCTCAAACTCTGACCAACCCCAGTATCATCCTTTCTGATCTGGCCATTGAGGGAGGAGGGGATGGGGCAAGAAGAGAGAGAAAGAGATCCTCAGGGGTGTGTGAATGAGGAGGGCCCAGGGCTGATTGGGATGAGTGTGAAGCTCTGAAAAGGGCCCCAGGGCTCCCTCCAGCCCTGACCCACTCCTCTCTGCCTGAGTGCTGAGCCTGGGCTTAGAAAAGATCTCAGAAGTCCTTCCCTGCTCTCAAAGATTCTCACTTCGGAATTGCAGTGCATTCCCAACCTCCTAGGAGAAACAATTTGAGGCAGCTAAATGAAATCCCACCCAAACTTTTTGGACTTTTGGGAAAGGATGTACTGGACCCTGCTGAGAAGGTCTCTGGCTCCTTCTGTTTCCTAGGAGTTCCCCAGTGCCTCCCCCCCCAATGGAGCCAAGGGGATTTGAGATCTTGAATCTGAGATTAGATGACCACTAGCTGTCCTTTAATCCCAGGACAGTAAAACAAAACTGAGGCTTTGTAAAAGCAGCCCACTCCCAGGCTTCTTCCTCTGCCAAGACTGAGGGTACCTGCTGAGCTGTGCTGAGCTGAGCTAACTGGAGAGAGGGAGAATTCCAAACCTAGGGTTCCCCTTGAACCAGAATTGCTTTAATAGCTTAGGCTTTACTGTGCACTGACAGAATGAACTTGGCTACTATGTGATCTTGGGCAAACCCCCTCCTCCCTCCAAGCCTCAGTTTCCTCACCTGTGAAATGAGAGAGAATCCCTACTCTTCTTAATCTCATTGGTCTGCCATCACATTTTCCTTACCGGTTGGGATGGTCAAAGGAGAAGTCTGTGTGAAGGCCCTGCAGACTGTAACATATTTTAGGAATGTAATAGATTGTCATGATTGTCACAGATGTCGGGAAAGCATGGAAAAGGTCAAAATCACTCTGGAGATATCAAGAGTGGTTATTGCTGTTGTTATATTTATTCTCGTACTTGTTAACACATTCTGCCTAACTCAGAAGATTCAGTTCTGGGCTGAGGGTTGGAAACAGGACTCCCAGGGTTTGTCCCAGCTGCTCACTTGCTGTGTCACCCTTGTTGCGTTGCCAAATCTCTCTCTGCCTTGGTTTCCCCATCTATGCCTGCCAAGATGATGTGCATATTCCATTTAGCTTGCCCTGGGGGAAAAGGTGGGTGGAGCTCTATCCACACAAGGTGGTGTTATTATTATTAGCTTGACACATAAAAATATTCATGTCTACATCCAGGAACTAATCTGCATTTATCATTCTCTGCCCGAGTGGACAGATGGTGAAGATATTTTTAGATTCTGAAGTGGTAACTTCCTATTCTTGGTAGCCAAAGCTTCATTCCCCTTTCCCTTCAGTTTAAAGTGGGGCAGCTGCCCCTTGACTCACCGGCTACCTCAAGCCCCCCTCTTCCCCTTGTTCAGAATCCACCTACAAGAAACTAATACTTCTTTCTTGAACATAAACTGAATTTCCCTAAAACAGGGCAAAAAATGACCAAAGAGTGGGGGTGAGGGTCTCAGGGGAGTGGCTGAGATGACTGAGGGTCCATGGAGATCCGTGGTTTCTTAGATAAAAGGACTAGCTATTTCCACTCTCCCTCATTTGTGAAGTGAGGGGGTTGGGATGAGATGATTTTGCAGGAATGACAAACTAATGGCCTTTGGGTTGAATCTGGCCTACAGAAGTGTTTTGTTTGGCTTGTATAGTATTTTTAAAACCTAGAGTCCCAGCTTCTCTCCAAAAAAAAAATTGAATGTATCAGTATCAGGCCTGTAACAGTTTAGACAGGGTTATATGTGGTCCAGTTTGTCCAGTTCCGTTCCGTTTGATCACATCTGGACTATTTCACTTAGGCATTAGGGGCATGAGAGCCCTAATTTACAGTTCTATAACAATTATTTTATTAAGCACTCGCTTTGTGCCAAGCCTATTGGTTGCCTTTTTACCTTTTTCATCTCCTGTATCCCTCTTAATGATCCTGTGATGTGGTTAGTATTATCATTCCTACTTAACAGATGAGGGAATGGAGGCTCAGAAAGGGGGCATCCTTGCCCAAGGTCACACAGCGAGGGAGTAGAAGAGCTGGGACTCAGGACTTTCTGTCTTCAAAGCCCAAGTTCAATTTATCCACCCTGCAATTCTGCCACTAAAGTGTCCCCCAAGCTCAAAGCATTATGAGTCTGAGATCCCAAGATTCCAGGATGATAGAAAGTTAGGGCTTCTGCTGCACTGAGATAAGAATGTGAAAGGAGGGGGAAGGAGTTGTACTACGTGGATAAGAATGGGGAGACAGTGTGTATTGTGGGGAAAGTACTGGATTCGGGGCTGGGTGGGGTAGGATCAGAAGACCTTCATCTTCATGCCAGTTTGTAATTGGCTTGCTAGGTGACCTTGGGTGAAGCTCTTCCCACCTCTAGACCTCAGTTTCCCTGTATGTGAAGTGAGAAGGTTAAATTTGATGACCTTAAGAACCTTCCCTTTTCTGGAATTCTGACTCTGGGTCTAGTTATCAGAGCTAAAGCCTCTGGGCCCCTGGGTCCCAAAAGCTTTGGATTCCAAAATGGCTCAGGGTCTGGCTAAATGGAGGCAAATCCAGAGAAGGTATACAGAGGCCACCAGGGCTGGCATTTCTAGAAATTAAGCAATGTTGGCACAACATGTTTGCCTCCCATGTGAAATGTTGCCACAATGCACAGGTTCACTGTTCAGCAGGACTTGTGCGGATGTTCTGAGTGGTGGAACCTGGGGTAATGAGGAAAGAGATGTGTGTCTGAGCCCTCCAGGGCCAAAGCTGGGAGACTGGCCAGTCATTCACATTCACCTCCTGATCCCATGCCCTTAATTCTGAATAAAATAATTTGAATTGTAAATATATTTTTCAACTCCTCACACTTATACAATGCCGAATAAAAGTTGAATACTTTGGGGAGGCAGGTAACACAGACCTGTGTCAGCATATGGGTGTCTGACAAGAGGACATTATGGGGCAAGCAGTGTCCTAGAAAAGGGGAAGCTACCACCCAGCTCAGCTGACGGTGCCATGAGAAACCGTGGGCCTGGAATTGTCAAGGCTTGATTTCTCAAGAGAAATGGGAAATTGGGATTTTTGTGTGAATTCTGCCAATTTTCAGCTATTAATTAGGATTTTTTAAAATAGTGTCAACCAAAGGAAACACATTTGTGGGGCTCTCCTCTTTGTAACCTCTGGTCTAGCTCTTCACGACTGATAAGATCTTTTCTTATTCTATTCCCAAACAACCCTATGAGATGGGTGGTGTTATTATTATTTTAAGTACAAAATGGGGCCCTGAGGAGGGAGAGGAGGGGAAGGAACTCAGGAACTGCACACCCACCATGTCCCCAGGCCCCATGTGAGGTGCTCCAGGCTTGTGATCTCCTTTTAGCCTGAAACCTTCTCTCTGGTGTCAATTGATATACCCATTTATCAGACAAAAAGTGAGGCTCAGAGAAGTCAAGTAACTTGTCCAAGGTCACCCACTGAGGAAGTGGGGGAGAGGGTGAGGTGCCAACACAGCTTTGTCCAACTCACAAGCCCAACCTCCATCCCCGGCACCACCACACTGGCTGCACTTGGGGATCCCGGAGCAATGGCCTCGGGCAGAGAGAGATTGATCCCTGAGAGAAGAGCACACAGATCCTCTGGTGGGACGTGAAGCTGGCTGTGAGCTGGACACCAACTTGTGTTTTCATCTCTCCCCGCCCCCCACCCCAACCCTCTGAGCTGTTAAGCCACTCAGGGCTGTTAAGCCAATTAAAGGCCTAACCCTGTCTCCTCTGACCCTGTGGGCAGCAGAGCCGTAAGCCATGAATCCTGCTTTCCCTAATCTTGAACTCACTGGGCCCAGCTTTGCCCAGATAAGCGTGGTTTGCTAAGCCAATTAGTGGGAGATGATCTGGCATGGGATTCCTCCCAGGCTGTCATGATCTGGGGACCCCAAAATATGGAGGGATGGAGAGAGGCACCCTGGGCTTCGAAGGCCCTCTCTCTAATACTTCCTCCATGTCTAGGCCCCAGCACTGCTCCCTCTGCCTCCTTACAAGCCCTGCACTCAAGAGAAGTTCTGAAATGAATTAGCGACCTGCGTGGTGTGCAAGTCAGGCTCTGGGTCTCCTCCCCAGGAAGCTATATTCTTGGCATAATGGTTAAGAGCATGGACTCTGGATTCAAATGTCCTCAGTCCAAATCCTGCCCCTACCACTTCCTATATGTGATCTTGACAAGCCATATAATCTCTCTGTGCCTGAGTTTCATCTCTTGTAAACTAGGGACCATAATGGTACCACCACATGGGATTGTTTCAAGGTTTAATGAGATAACGTATACCAAAGGTCTAGCAAAGGACTGGTCCCACCTTTAAGTATTCAGAACTGTCGGCGGTGACGAGTGCCATCAGCCTGGGCTTTGTTCCCTGTGGACAGAGCTTTGTTCACTGAGCAGGTGGCTGGGGAGGGAGCAGGAGGGCAAGAGGTTCCTCGCAGGTCCCTGAAGCCATAGGGACATGGCAGCTGTTCATTTTATCTGCAGTCATTCATTCAGCAAATGTTTATGGGGCACCTGCTGTATACCATGTATACGTGCTGTATACTGTATACTGAGGTAAAAGCTGGGAATAGAATGGCGAACAAGAGAAAGTCCCTGCCCTCGTGGAGCTCAATAGTCTGATGGGGGAAACCAATGAACAAATAAATATAACATGTATCATATACGTAATATAAAATATAATGGGTCAGGTAGTGGTAAGTGCTATGGAAAAGGTGAAACAGGGCTGGGGCTACAGAGTCCCAGGGAGGAGGGAGTGTTCTTTGAGATAAGGTGGTCAGGGCAGACCTCTGCGAGGAGGTGGCACGTGGGCAGAGGGCTGAGTGGGGTGAGGGCGAGCTGTGTGGAGGTCTTGGGAAGGGTGTCCCAGGCAAAGGGAAGGGGAAGAGCGAGGAGGCCCGTATGGCAGAAGCGTGAGGGGCGGGGTGTGTGTAGGAGATGATGATGGACCCAATGGCTGGGCCACATCACGCAGAGCCTCGCAGGCCCCACGGAGGACTTGGGCCTCACCCTGCATGAAGTGGGAGCCCAAGAGGATTTGAGCAGAGGAGGAATAGGGTCTTGACTTATGCTTTACGATGTGCATTCTGGCCGCTGGATGGAAAATAGACTGCAGGGAGGCCAGGGTAAGCCTGGAGACCCACGAGGAGGCTGCTCAATGATCCAGGTGAGAGAAGATGGGGGCTGGACCAGGGTAGTAGCAGCCGGGGCAGGGTCTGTTTCAGGCAGAGCGGACAGGATATCTTTCCTTCTGTGGTCAATTTCCCCATTGGGGCCAGATAGTTAATGGTGGGAAGAATGTTGTTCCTCCCACCACACCCTGGAATCAGCCGTATCCTGTGTATCTGCCACTTATCCTGTGATTTGGGGCAAATGGTATGACTTATCTGTGCCTTGGTTTTCTCATCTGCAAAATGGACATTCTAATCATAGTACCTATCACTTATGGCTTGGGGAAGTAGTAAATTAAATAATGTATATATAGTGTTTAGCACAGTGCCTGGAACACAGGAAGTGCTCAGTTCTCATTAGCCATTACTGTTTGTATTATTATTTATAAAACAGGTCATGGGTTAGAGTCCATCGTGGTTTTCAAACTGCGTTTCACGGCCCTCTCACCATCATTTCAACCTGAGTACCTCTGAGTTTCTCTTTCTTGATATGTTGGTTACGTGTGTAAGATTTTGTTTTGACAGTCCTACAGCTGAAACATGTTCACGACCCCCTGAACTCTGACTTTGCAGGGTTATTCCAGTCCAGCCTCACCACCCACCTCCTAGGAGACCCTTCTCCAGGATGCTTTCCATCCCACCGCCCTCCTCTCCCTGCCCATCCGGCAGCAACGGGCCATTAGAGCTGCTCCTAACAGACACAGCGGCGGCAGCGGGGCCCAGAGTCCCCTGTTTGATCTACAAAGACCACACAGGAGAAGCCCTAGGGGGAGCAGGGAGGGCTGCCGGGAAATGGCTTTGAACTCCAGCAGCTGGGGCGAAGGTCCCCAGGGAGAGGAAGGAGGATGGGTTGGGATCTACTCTGGCCTCTCCATTCACCACCCTGCATTTGTTAGAGCCTCGGAATTCCTCCCCTGGGAAATCCTATCAGCCTCCCTGCCGCCCCCCACCCCACCCCATCCCGCCTCCACCTGCAGCCGGAGCGATAGTTCTAAAGCTCAGATCTGGAGCGATAGTTCTAAAGCTCAGATCTGACTCTGTGACTCGAGAGCCGGAGGGCCGGCCCTGGCTCCCATCTGGCCCTCGAGTGAGTCCATGTGCTTAGCCTGGCATCAGGGCCCTTTGCCTCCTGCCCTTTCATCTTCTCACTGCTCTGGCCTCCCCCAAAACAAGCCACACACTCCTTTCCTTCACGCCCCTGAGCCAGCTGCCTGCAGTCCTTCCTCCAGCAACACCCTGTTCCGTTCTCCTCCCAGTGAAATTCTGTACATCCTTCAAGGCCAAGCTCAAATGCCGCCTCCTCTGAGAAGCTTTTCCTGAACAAACCCAACACATGCCAGACACCCTCTGCCCCTCAGACCCCACCTCCCGCTCTCTCAATCAGCCAAGTTGTAGTTTTTGATCTAAAATGGAAATTGCTTGGTTTTGTCTGTTTATAAAGGAGCTCGATGTTCTTGTTGAAACCTCGGGCAGCACAGAAAAGGCCTCAAGACTCCCCTCGCTCCTTATCTCCGGGGGCAGAGAGGTGGGGTTCAAGGAGATTTCCACTTACTAATTAGATATTTATTGTATTGCTTGAAGATTTTACTCTGGTTTTTAATTAACCAAGAAATACAGGTATACATTCACTTGTTTTTAGAAAGTCAGATATTACTGAAAATTATAGTTACCATTTATAGAGACTTAGATTAGATCATTCCTCTTCACAACAATCCTCTCTGGCAGCAAGTGTGGTGATGAAGAAAAAGGACTGTAGAGCCCAAATTCTGGCTCTGTCACTTATGAACTGTGTGACCTTGGGCAAGGTCTTAACCTCTGGGCCTCAGGTTCCTCATCTGTGAAATGGGATAATAATGTTCCTATACAAATGGCCATTGTGAAGGCTTATTGAGTTAATATATGGAACATGCTTTGCACAGTACTCAGCACATCGTAAGTGTTCAATTAGTGTTAGCTAGCATTATTGGCCCATTTTACAGATGTGGAAATTGATGCACAGAGAGGTACCAGCCTCCCAGTTAGTAAGTAGCAAAGCCAGGGCTTGAAGTGATGCAGTCAGGCTCCCAAGCCCACATGTGTAACCACCAAGTGATACTGCTTTCTGCTAGTTAAGTGTATTCTTACAAAACAATCAATCATGAATTGCTTTGGGAAGAGGGAAAAACATCACAAAAGTATTTTTAAATTTTTATTTTAATATAAAGTACCCACTGTTAACATTCTGGGTTCTTCCTCTCAGACTTTCTCCCCAGGCATAATTACTCATTCCTCTGCAGCCCCACGGTCGTGATCCTATTCTGGTGTGATCGTCGGCCTACCTGGCTCGTTTCCCCACCAGACTCCAAGTGCCTGGGGAGTTGAGGCCTCCTTTCTTCTCTCTGTCCCCCATGGTGACCGGCCCAGAGCAGACTCTCTGTTGCTGTTGGTGGCCTTGCACCCAGCCAGCTTTGGCGAGGTCCATAGCAGGTTCTTAGGACATGAAGTCTGTTGAAGCAGGCTTTGTGTCTGTGGCTGATGGGGGGTGGAGCTCTAAGGCCGCGTGGGAGCCCAGTGTGGGCTCAGTTCCCAAGAGGATGCAGGTGTGGCTGACTTAGGAGATGGAGGAAGTCAATTTCGTGTATGCAGTAGGTGCTCAGTAAATGTTCATGTGAACTGAATAGAATCTTTGAAATCAGAATCTTGAGCAAGACACTTCACCGCCTTCAGTTACCCCATCTGTAGAGTCAATTCGGGAGCTTGAGAGCCCTGGATGAGTTTTCCCAGGACTTGGACAAGAGAGCAGAGTCGCTGAGAGCTTGGGGCACTGGTGCAGCTCATGGCTCCCTGACTTCGCAGCTATGTGACCCTGGGCAAGTTGCTTCACCAGTCGGAGCTCTAGTGTCATCTGTGAAATAGGGACAGTGAGAGTACCCACCTCTCAAGGTTCTTGCAGAGATGACTTGAGGTAATATAAATGCGTAGGACTTTTATATACTGTACACTCAGAAAATATTTACTACTATCACTACTGGCCCAAGCGGCAGCCTATCCTACTTGCTGAATAACAAGAGAGGGATTAGGAGAAGGGTATCAGGGGTCCTAATGCTTGCTAACCGTCACCCACTGACCCCCTTTCAAGGAAGGAGACTTGTTCTGTGGCTCCAGAGATGGTGTGAGGACAGATGACAACCCAAGGTTGAAGCGAGTCTGAATAGAAGCAAGGACGCCCTGACAATCAAGCTGCCTGGAAACAGAGCGGGCTGTTCCCAGCGCGTGGACTCCACATTGCCGGATGTGTGCAGACAGCAGTGGCTGACTTTGGCAGAGAAGCTGGAGCAGGGCTGCTGCCTTCAGTTTGGAGGATAAACTAGATGATCTCCAAAGTCCCAGAGTCTTTAAGGGTCTATGGATCTATCTTGGGGGCTCTATGATGCTTAACTGCCAGACCACAGGGTGCAAATCAGTGGCCCACAGACAAATCCAGCCTGAGGATGTGTTTGTATGGCCCACACAGTATTTTGTTCCCTATTGTTTAATGAAACTTTTTCTTGTGGAAAAATTTTAAATATACAAAAGTAGAGAGAACAGGAGAATGATCCCCCGTGTACCACCATCCTGCTTCAGAAATTAACTCCTGGCCAACTTTGTTTTATCTAGGCCAACACCATCCACTAGAACTTTCTGCAGTGCTGGAAATGCTCTGTCTCTGCACTGTCCAATACAGTAGCCACTAGCCCCACATGACTATTGAGCATTTGCAACGTGGCCTGCAACTGAGGAACTGAATTTTAAATTTTATTTAATTTTAATTAATTTAAATTTAAATAACCCTATGTGGCTAGTGTAGGATGCATAGGTGTGGGAGAGCATCGGTCTAGACCTCACCCATTTATTTCCCTTCCATGTTATTTTTGAAGCAAATCTCAGACATCAAATCACTGCATCTGTAAATATTTCAGTATGTCTCTGAAAAGATAGACTTTAAAAAAATATAATTAAAATATGTAATACTGTTATCACACCTAAAAAAACGAATAATAATTTCTTTAAAATTCATATGGTATTTTTTAAATTAGTTGCCAACATTTCCAAATTCGGATTTTTTTTTTTTTGCATAAATATCCTAATTTCCAGCTCTTCTTGGAAAATTGAAATTCCAACCACACTGATCTCACATTCTGCCAGGGCAGCAATTAGCTGGAACTGAGGGGCAGCTGCCTTTATGGACAGGGCACCCCCCCAGTGTTCCCCAGAGTCCCTCATAACGATATCAGCTAGGCCCCTCTACCATCCAGGGTCTCACACTCAGACTCTGTCATCTAGGAGCTCACACTCAGACTGTTCCGTCTAGGATCTCACACCCAGACTCTACCGTCCAGGAGCTCACACCCAGACTCTGCGATCTAGGATCTCACACCCAGACTCTGCCGTCTAGGATCTCACACCCAGACTCTACCATCTAGGAACTCACAGTCAGACTTTGTCATCTGGGAGCTCACACCCCAACTCTACCATCCAGGATCTCACACCCAGACTCTACCATTAGGAGCTCACATCCAGACTCTACCATTAGGAGCTCACACCCAGACTCTACCATCTAGCATCTCACACCCAGACTCTGTCATCTAGGATCTCACATTCAGACTCTACCATCTAGTAACTCACACCCAGACTCTGTCATCTAGGAGCTCATGCCCCAACTCTACCAACCAGGATCTCACACTCAGACTCTACCATTAGGAGCTCACACCCAGACTCTGCCATCCAGGATCTCACAGACCAGGGATAGATAGAAGTGTTGCTTTCTCCCTGCCTTGATCTCCAAGTATGTTTGGATGCCATCAGGAGTGTAGAAGCTAACCCCCTCTCCCTCACTGGCTCATGACCTCCCAAATCTACACAGAGATATCAGGAAAAGAGAGAAAAGAGGGAGAGAGAGCCTTGAGCTAGAGTATGGGGTCCTGGGTTTTAGTCTCTGCTCTGTACTCATTTCACAGATGTGGAAAGTGAGACCCAGACTGGGGAGGAGATCTGGTTGCATTCATACTATAGTGAAGAGCATAACAGGTGGGAACCTCGTCCCAAATGCTGCTGGAGAAGGGCTGCCTGCTTCCCCTCTGGGAGAAAAAGGAGCACTGGCTGGGAGCTATTGCTGGTGGGTGGGATGGGAGAGGGTCTCAGCTTTTCAGCCAGAGCCTAAAAATAGTGGCAGGGAAATGTTTGGCCTGAGCCCAGCAAAAAAAGAGGTGCTGTGACTCTGTAGGGGGCTGCTAAGGAGGAGGGAGACAGCCCAGCTCCCAGCACCACACGAAATGGGAGCTGAACGTGTAAAATCGCATTCTTTACTGACATTTATGACTCATTTGGCTGCCAACCCCAGGAAGGTCCCATTTTGCATCTTTGCGGGAACACTCAGCATTGAGGGGTGGACAGATGGGGAGAGGGCCTCAGGACCATTCCCCCCAAGAGCTTCCTGGGCCACATTGCAGGTGAGGTAGCTGTACGACTGGGGGCCCAATGTTTCCCTGAGAACCCACAGATGGCATCTGGATCTCCAGCGTCTGGCTCAGCTTGATCCGGACCCTGTGGTGAAATGGGGGAGTCAGCCAGCCCTGATGTGCGATGAAACTCGGATGCTTCTGGCTGTTGAGCTTGGGCAAGTCGCTTCCCCAAATGCCTGCTAAATGTCCCCGGAGTCCATCCCCTTCCGTCTGTGCCATCCTCACCTCTCGCCTGGCACCCGGTCTCCCCCTTCCACCCTTGCCTCCCTCTGATCTGTTCCCAGCCAGAGTACTCCCTCTAAAATGCAGAAGCACTATCTAATCCCATCACTCCCTTATTTAAAACCTTTAAAACCCATCACTCTTAAGATAAAGACCAAACCCTTCACCATGGCCCACCTCATCTCTCACTTTCTCACGTCCTTCTCTGAGCTACAGTCCTCCTGACTACTCACTGATCCCTCCCAACTCAGGACCTTTATCCATGATGCTCCTCTGCCAGAAATGCCCTTCCCTCCTTCCTTCACCTGGTTAACTCCTGGGCCTGCTTCAGATCATGGCTCAGTAGCCACCTCCTTCAGAAAGCCTTCCCTGACTGCCACATCCTTCCCAAGCTGGGCCAGGCCCTTCTCCAATAGCACTGCCTTCCTCTGTGCTGGAACACAGAACCCTGTTTGGAGCATGTCTGGAACCCTTGGAATGTTTGCTGTTACATGGTTTCACAATGATTTAATTAATGTCCAGGTCCCCACTAGACAGGACCAGATGGGCTGGGTCTGTCTTGCTCCCCATTGTGTCCACCAGCATTGTAGCACAGTTCCTGGCACACGGTAGGTACTCAAAAGTGCTGGGTGAATAAGTGTCAAATGAACCTCTTCTTTTCTGACACTCAGTTTCCTCATCTGGAAAATAGGGAGAATGCCCACAAAACCTCACAAGGCTGCAGTGAGGATTTTAGCGAAGCATATACAGAAGGTCTTTGATGAGTGGCAGTTATTTTTAGGGAGAGGGCAAAGACCTCAAAGAAGACTCTGCCCTGGGAACTCATCCCAAAGGGACTCCTCTGACCTGACTCCAGGGGACAAATTCAATGAGCACCAGGGAAAGCCAGCCTAGGAGTGGGCCTCGGCTCTACCAGAAACTAAACTGGAAACAACAAGGCCTCCCCTTCCTGCTGGGGCCTCGGAGTCAGACAGCTCCTTACAACCTCCCACTGGTTGAGTGCCCAGCACTGGGGTGGGCATTTTATACATATCTCCACTTTCTGATGTCACAGCTACCCCGTACGGTGTGCACTGAACCGAGGGGTTCAGAGGGAAGCAACTTGCCCAAGACCACACAGACAGTAAATGATGAAGCCAGAATCTGAACCCAGGTTCCCCTGCCTCCCAAGCCTGGGTCCTTTCCCTCTGCACTTGCCCATCTTCACTCTGCTTGTAAAGCACATTCACACTCTTCATCCGTCCACTCATTCAAGAAACAAATACGTAGTGAACATTAACTGTGTGCCAGGCAACAGGGTCATAGCAGAGAACAGGACAGCCATGGTCCCCACACCATTGGAGAGACAGACAATAAATATGTAAGCAAGTAAACTAGACCATTTCAGGTTGTGATATGTGTTACTAAGAAAAGAAAACAGAGTCACATGACAGAAAGTGACCAGAGCGGTGGGTAGAAGTGCTTTAGAAGGGGGGCGAGCGGGATCTGGGAAGGCTTCTCTGAGGAGGTGACACTGAGCTGAGATGGAAAGAATGAGAATTTGCCAGACATTAGGGAAGCTCTTTCCAGGCAGAGGCCCTGAGGCTGGGGTGTTCAGCAAGCAGCTGGAGAGGTGGGAGATGGGGAGCGTGGAGGGAGATGAGGTCTTAGAGGTGGACAAAGGCTGGATCACGCTGGGTTGCAAAGGTCATGGTGAGGATTTTAGTCTAGGGGCAGTGGGAGTGGCATGACCTGATCTGGGATTTCACAGGCTCCCTCAGGCTACTGAAGAATAAGCTCTAAGAGGCCAAGGATGGAAGGAAGAAGACCAGGGCGGGCGGAGGTGCCAATGCTTGGGGTTGGGTAGCTTGGACCAGTGTGGTGACACCAGGGTGGAGAGAAGTACTTGGGCTCAGGACACAGCTGTTGGGCCTTCATGTTTTCAGAATTGGATGGGTGGGAAGATGGGCCTCATGGAAACTCCTTGGGGAGAGCGAGAATTAGGTTACTTGGGCCCATTTTGTAGAGGAGGACTGAGGCTCATAGAAGGTTGGACACTCGGGGAAAGTCCAGTGAAGGACTTGAGCCTGGGTCCCCTGACTCTCCAATTACTGTTTTCATCCCCTCCTCCAGTTTTCTCTAAACCCACATAATCCCAGGCAAAGCTTTTAGGTCCATCTCTGTCCAACACGGCTCCTCCCGGGCAGCCATACTGCATGCCTTCCAGGTGACAGAAGCTGCCATAGTGGGCAGCTGGGGGGACTGAGAGACGGAACAGGGATGAGACTTGTTGACCTGCCCATCCCTTCTCTGGCGCAGAGGCCCATAGAGAGCCAAGTCTGAGTCCCAGGTCTGGCACTAACTTGCTGTTTGACTTTATACAAGTCCCAGTCCCTTTCTGGGTCTCGGTTTCTTCATCTGTAAAATGAGGATAATAATAGTACCCACCTCGAAGATTTGCTCTGAGGAATGGGCAATACGTATAAAAAGGCTTAACGTGGTCTGTCATACAGTTAGCGCTCAATAAATGTGAGCTATTATCATTATTATTAACACCTGCACACTGTCCCCCTACAGACCTCCAGAGCAGTAATGGACTCAGCTGGTGTGGGGTGTCCTTCTCCTTCCCATCAGTCCTGACTGCCTGGCTCCCCACTGGTCACCCTCCAGTGGTCTGCAGGCCTGGCCCACCTTGGAGACCAGAGAGCTCGCCAGGGCCAGGGTTGGGGGGCGGTTCCTGGATGGAGCCAGAGCGGGAGCGGGGGAGCCGCTGGAAGCTGCTGTGTTTTTGGCCCAGAGCTGTGAGGGGGAGTGGAGAGGGGCGAGAACACACACTCGGAAACGCCGAGACCGACAGATGGAGGAGCTGAGGATGTGAGAGACACAGACAGACAGAGAGAGACCCAGACTTGGGGAGAGGAGGAGCAGGCAGGGGAGGACGACCGGAAAACTGGCAGTCACGCTGAGCCACGAGCTGAGCAACAGACCAGCAGATGGACCAAGCTGCAGAGAGACTGAAAGACAAACAGACAGACCAACCAGTATCCAAGGGACAGACCAAAAGCAGACCCAGGATCCAAGAGGACAGGCTATCCTGACATTGAAGGGACAGACAGACTGATGTTCCTGGCCTCTAAGAGCAGACAGACAGGCTGACCTAGGACCCCAGTTTTTTTAGACTAACAGGTAGACATAGTATCTGAGAGACAACGTGACACACAGTCCAAGGGACAGACAGGTGGACTGACCCAGAGTCCCAGGGTGAGACCGACTGACAGACAAATAGATTGACCGACTGACAGTAACTGAGGAACAGATAAATAAATAGGCTGACCCTGCATTCAAGGGATAGACACAATGACAGGCTGATCTGAGCCACAGACAGAGACAACGACCCAAGATTTGAGGGCAGAGAAAGAGACGGGTCCAGGTGTGGGCCCAGGTCTGACCGTCTGCATGGAAACTGAGGCCCAGGTCAGAAACCCTGACTACTACCAGACACTCAGAGCGACCTGGGAACAAAGAACAGGAGAGAGACAGGGTGGCCCAGACGCTGGGCCCGGGGGCTTCCTGGCTTCTCAGGGCCATGGAATCCCCTCATCCTTCTCTCCTCCTTCTGCCCATCAGAGAGGAGCCTCCCAAGTCTAGGGGCTGCTGGAAGGTTCCTGGCACAAAGGCAGCCAGGCCCGGGGAGAAGGGAATGAGCTCCCTCCATTTCTTGACCCTGCTGCCTGCTCGGAGAGGCAATGGGGTCCAGAAGGGATGGCTTTTTGGATCCTCTAGAGAAGGGATTTCACATCCTAACTGCTGGCTTCTCTCCTGTCTAGGCTTAGGTTTTCTTGGCTCCCAACCCCACCCTCAACAATGCACCCTTATCTGCTCTTCCAGCTTCCTCCTGGACGTGCTTCTCTGAGCACAAGACTGGGAGTCAGCAAGTGAGATCCACGATGGGCCTCTGAGCATCTACCTCTGTTTCCTCACCTGTAACGTAGGGGTGGTAGAAGCTGTCTGTGCGGTTCTGGTTCATGCTGGCCCCAGGCAGTTTAAGACTGGGAGCTGTCGGAGTTGGGGAGGCCCAGCCAGGCTGAGGAACATCAGGGAAGGCTTTCTGGAGGAGGAAGGACAGAAATGAGTCCGAGAGGACAGGAGTTGCCTGTGAGATGTCCTGGCTCTATGCAAACTCAGGCAGAGAAGCCCCAGGGCCTCCAGGGTCAGGGGGAGACACATGGAAACACTCACATTTATTCATTCAATAAATACTTATTGAGTGCCTACTACATGTGCTAATGCTGGGGACACAGTGGTGACCAAGACAGACAGGTCCCTGCCCTCAGGGAGCTACAGTGCTAAAATAGAAAATAAATGCGCACCGCTTCTCCGGCCATGCTGAGGCCGCGTCCCACATACAGCAACTAGAAGGATGTGCCACTATGACATACGACTATCTACTGGGGCTTTGGGGAAAAAAAAAGGGAGGAGTATTGGCAATAGATGTTAGCTCAGAGCCGGTCTTCCTCAGCAAAAAGAGGAGGATTAGCACGGATGTTAGCTCAGGGCTGATCTTCCTCACAAAAAAGAAAAGAAAAGAAAAGAAATGCGTAAATTAATAAATGAGATTACTTGATAGCGTATGCTAAGAAGAAAATAAGACAGGGCAATGTGATAGACAAGAATGATTTGGCGAGGGTGGAGGGGACGACATGGGACAGGTGGCCTGGGAGGCCTCTCTGAGAAGGTGATGCAGGAGCTGATGAGGAACCGGCCACAGGAGGATCTGGGGAAGGGGTGTTCCAGGCAGAGCAAGTGGCACGTGCAAAGGTCCTGGGTCAGGAACAAGTTTCGCTGGGTTCCAGGAACCTCCAGGGCATCTGCAGTGCTGGGAACAAAAGAAAAAGAAGTTTGAGAGGAGGTGAGAGAAACAGGCAGAGCCAGATGGCGTAGGGCCTGCAAGCCAAGAGGAGAAGCTTGGATTTTGTTCCAAGTGTAATGGGAGGCCCTTGGAAGGTTTTGGGAAGGGGGGTGACATGATCTGGTTGCCATGTGGAGACTAGACTGCGGAGGGGCAGGAGCAGATGCAGAGAGCCCACCGAGAAGGCAAAAGATGACAGTGGCCAGGACCAGGGTGGTGGCAGTGGAAAGAATGGACAGATTGGGGATGCATTCTGAAGAAGAGCAGACGCATCCCCACGTCTGGATTCCTTTCCCTGAAATGGAGCATCCTTCTCTGTGGGTGGTATTGGTCCCATTTGTGGTGAAGATCACCTTCTTCCAACTTCCTGTCAAATAGGGTGGAATAGGATAGGCTTCCTGGAGAAGGTTTCAAGAGAGGCTACTTGGTGATCAGGAGGAGCCAGAGGTCTCCACCTAGCCTATGCTCCCTTTCTCTATGTGCATATCGCTTTACAGTTTACAAATGCTCACAACAAGGAGGAAAGTGAGGCTCAGAGAGGCAGAGAGACTACCCAAGGCCACACAGCAGTCCAGGGCAGGGCATATTGCCATCTTGCCTTTCTGATCCTCACCCCAGTGGCTGTGACATAGGCAGGATGGCGAGTACGGGCCCCTTTTTAGTGAAGGTAAAACTGAGGCCCAGGGAAATTAGATGGAACATCCTGGGGAGGGTTGTTTTAAGACCTTTGTGGACCCGCATCTATCAAGCATATTAAAATGCAGCCATATCAAACATCAAATGTAAATTATATATAGCCAGATAAAAGCCAAATTGCAGTCAACTGGCTGATATCATGTTCTGTTTTGCAGACATTTAATTAAACGTTTATTAATTTTGATTCTGCAGTTTTTCCCTGTGTTTTGGAGCCAATTTTTTTTTCGAGGCCTCAAATATTTTCCTAGGCCCATAAAAATCTCACAGGCCCTTGGCAGTGAGCATTAGGGCCGGCTGGGAGGAAGAGCCACAGTTTGGGGTTCTGTTGCCAAAAGGGGCAGAGGCTGAACCCAGGCCCTTTCATCCCCAGGCTGTGGCGTGGTCTGTCCACACTCCCTGCTGACCCCACGTTCTTGAGACTCAGAGGCCTCCTTTCTTCCCCTCCCTCTTTCCTGCTTCAGCCCACAGCTGCCCTTGGCTGGGTGAGCCCTTTGTCTGCGGCTAGCTGGGGTGTGGGGCCTTGGAGCTGGCAGAGGAGGGGGCAGGAGTGGGCGGGGAGGTGGGCAGGCAGCCTGTCAGGTGGTGATGGATGCTGGCCGGGCCGAGGCCTCCCTCATGCTGACCTGGGCCGGGAAACAGATGGTCTTCCAGCCTGAGAGAAACTTCCAGGGTGTCACCCTCCCCCAACTCCCCAGGCCCCTTCACGTTGGACCAGCTGGTCTTTCCTTCCTGTTCAAAGCCAGAGCCACAGGAATGGGGTTGGGCGGAGATGGAGGCCAGGAAAGGTGGTCTGTGTTCTGGGCTCCTCAGAAGCTCTGGGAGCCATCTTGGTCTCTCTGCTAGCCCCCTACCTCTGGCCATCTTCAGCTCTGCTCTCTGCCCCTCCTCTGTGCCCTGTCATTTCAGGCCTGGACCAAACCCCAGCCTCTCCTGGCTTTCCTCCAAGCCAGCCTCCAGAGTGAGCTTTCTAAGCCACTGAGCTGATCACATCACCCCTGATTCTGGGATAGAATTCATATTTAGAATAAAATATAAACTCTTCAGTCCAGAATTTGATGCCCTTCACAATTCTAGTCTTCTTATGCCCCTGCCCATGAAAACCCTCTCCTACAGGTCTGGCAAACCACTGGCCGTTCCCCTAAAAGGCCATGTTCTCTCATCCTTCTATGCCTCTATGCCCTTGACTCGGCTGCTTCTTCCACCTAGAATGCCCTTCCACCCCCCGTGGGCCTTTAAATGCCTACCCATGCTTTAAAACTGAGATCAAATGTTTCCTTCTCCAGGAAGTCTTCCCTGACCCTCTCCCCCAGCTAAAGTTACCCCTGTCTTCTCTGAGTTCCACAGCATCATAGAGCATCTATTTCAGCTTTTATCTTGTCTCTCTCCTGTGGGACTTTGAAATACTTAAGGGCAGAGGGCCTGGCACATAGCAAGTGGTCAAAATATTCTTCTATATGAATGAATGACTCTGGCTGCAGGGATCCTTATGTGGGGGGTAGGCAGGCGCCCAGGGAATGGAAAATACGGGGAGACAAATTTCTGCTCATCAAAAGAAACACAATCCAGCCCTGAAGCTGCTCAGAAGCTGAAAGCCCTGCCTCGGGAGGTAGGGACTCCCAGTTTTGGGAAGCATGCGAGCAGAGGGTGTAAATGCACGAGGCTGCGAATTGCTGAAGGAATTTCTAGCATTGGATGGGAGAGTCAGACGGAGGGGCCTTTGCATTTCTTGAGTCAGCTTCTGAGGGGACAGGCCTCTTCCCCATCCCAGCTGCCAGTCCCATACTGTCTCACGTTGAGGGTGTGTCCACACCATCAAGTAATGCTGGAAAGAGCCCGGGATGGGAAGGAGAGCCCTAAATGGGACATTTCCAGCCGCGTTTTGGGGGCAGATTTGGGTCTGAAAGGATCTCCAGAGTCATCATGCCCATCCCTCTTGTTGGCAGATAGAGAAACGGAGGCCCAGAGAGGGCCACACCATTGCTAAGACCAGGATACTCATTTTGGGAAATGCTGGGTATCAGCTGATCCCAAATTCCAGGGAGCACTGTGGTTCCTCCTTGGGCCACCAACACACAGTTGAATACAGTTGGTCCCCAAACAACATCCTGGACATGCCAGCACTTCACATGTGGGAACAGACCCCCCCAAATCCCTGGTTCACCAATTTCGGATTCAGGCAATAGAGTCACTCAATCTATGGGATTTTCTCCCCTTGTTTTTGAGGAGATCACGTCCAGAGGAGCCCTCTCTGATTTCAGCAAAGGGTCTGCCTGCCCCATGAATCAGAGAATTGAGGGGTTGGGGGGCAGGATGTGTGGCTGCAACAGCTAGGGGTGGAGCTGCTGGGCAAGGAACTAGGGCAGAGAGAGGAAATCAGACCGGGAGATCTACATGGCCAGGTCTCTTGTGGCCCTAATTGTCACTGCACTTTAGAGTTGCAAAGTACCTTTTCATCCATTTGATCATCACAGCCACTTTGGGAGGGGTTAACTAGGGCTCAGAGAGGTCGTGCTCAAGATCACACAGGAAATTAGAAGCAAAGTCAGGACTTGAACTCGGGACTGCAGAATCCCTTCCATACCCCCTACAGGGTTACCAGAGTTCCGTGCAATGAAACAAGCTTGCAATCAGGCACAAATTCATCCATTCAGTCAAAACAGACTAAGCACCTACTGTGTGCTAAGAACTGAAGGTACGGCAGTTAGCAAGCTGAACCCGTCATCCTCACGGAGTTCAGAGTCTGGGGGAGATGGATACATAGCCAGGAAGTTACAACCTACTATGACAAGTGCTGGGTTAGAGGAAGCCTGGGAGAGTCCCCTTCCCCAGCTAGAGGGTGGTCGGCAGAGGCTTCCTGGAAGCAGTCATGTTTAAAAGCTGAGCCTTGCAAGAAAAGCAAGAGTTATCCGGGTTTGGGACTAGGATGGGGTTGGGGCACAGGGCAGGGTGCTCCAGGCAGAGGGAATAGCAGGTGCAAAGACCCAGCGGTGGGGGAGAGCATTGTGAGCTGGAATCTGTGACCCGTACAGAGCAGTCAGAGCCTTGAGGTTTGTTGGAAGAAGAGGCCGGAGAGGAAGCAGCAAAGTCTCACATGCCAGGAGATCCATGAGCAGCTTCCAGGGACCCTGCGGGGAGAACTGGGCACTCAGAGGTGGGGCTGGGGAACAGGCCAGGGAGCTGCTGGTGGCAACAGAACCCAGGGCTGGCACCAGGCACTGTCCCTGAAAGAACCTATGTATGGATGAACTCTTTATGGTGTCCAGTGAGGGGCAGTGTTGTCTGATGGTTAGAGTGTGGGCCCTGAGGCCAGGCTGCCTGGGTTTGAATCCTGGTTCCACTGCTTCCTAGCTATGTGACCTTGGACAAGTGACATACCTCTCTGGGTCTCAGTTTCCTCATCTAGAAAATGGGGATAATAAGCTCAGTGCACTGTAAGGTGTCAGGAACCCTGCCCAGAAAGCAGGCCCCAACCTGCCCTAGCAGTAATGATGATGGTGCTGTATTAAGGGCTCTCTTTGTGCCAGTGCTCTAAGCTAACGAGCCCCTTCGGAGCTTCCCAGCAGCAGCGCGGTGAGGTGATCCTTTCAATGTGCACGTTTACAGCTGAGGAAGCGGGCTCAGCGCAGCGAGGGAATACACACTGCGCACCGCCCTTCACTCGCTGCCGGGCGAAGGGCGGGTTGGGAGGGGGCGAGGGGGACGAGCGCGCGGGGCCTGAGCACTGCGTCCCTTCCGCAGGTACCTGCACGCCATGTACCTGGGGCTGCAGAGCCGCTGGCGCGGGGAGCGGCTGCGGCGCCACTTCTACTGGCGGATGCTGTTCGAGAGCGCCGACGTGAGCATGCTGCGCCTGCTGGAGACCTTCCTGCGCAGCGCGCCGCAGCTCGTGCTGCAGCTCAGCCTGCTGGTGCACCGCGGCGGCCAGCCCGACCTGCTGCCGGGTGAGCCCCGCCCCCTGCGCCCTCCTGCCCCAGGGCTCTGGGCATGCCCTGCGCCCCTGCCCCCCGGGGCTCACACACCTTCGGTATTCTGGCGGCCCCACTTGTCCGCTCTCCTTGCTTCAGGCCCTCTGGGGACGCCCTGCGCACCCACCAACCTCCCTACCCGCCCGCTCACCTTCAGGGTTTTGGAGGCCCCGCCCTCTCACTACCCTCCGGGCCTCTGGAGACCCCCATGTCCCCTCCAATGGCCCACTTACCCTCAGTGTTGGGAGAGAGACCTGGCCCCTCCACTCCCTCTCCTCCTCTCAGGCCCCTGGGCGCTCCCCCTCCCCCCCTCCTCCCATTCCCATTGCCAGGGCAGACCAGAGCCCATTTCTGCCAAGTCCAAAGAGGCCCTTGACACCATCACCACACCTCAGACCCTCTGGGGAGTCCCTGCGTGCTTCATTCCCCAAACTGTCCTGATCTCAGCCTGCATCTCCTGGGGACCCCCTGCCTCATAGACCTGTCCAGTCACCAGAGGTTTCCAGAGAGCGTGTCCATCTACCCCCTCACTGCTCTTCAGCCTCCTGGGGACTCCTCCCAGGCCTGGGCCTGGTCCCCATGCACCCACCCCCCACCTTGCCCCTTCCCCAACTCCACAGACCAGGCCAACCCCTTCAATAGCAGAGAAAAACTGCACCTCCAGTTTCCCTGGAGTTCCCCATGCCCCTCCCACTCAAACACTGCCCAACCCACCCTCGATGTCCAAAAAGACTCTATCACCGCCTCTCGGCTCCTGGGGACCCCTTGCCCAGGATATCGGGCCCCAGTGGAAACTCTTCCCACCCTGGATTTTCTTCCCGTGCCCTCAGCGGCGCTGAGCTTGGCCATCCCTCTCCACGCCCCAGCCTCGTCCTGGTGGCCTGTCACTTCTAATAGGCCCCTCCTGGCTCCTCCATGCCCTAATCTTGACCCCCTACTCTCCACCTCCTTTTCCACTCCCAGAGTCCTGACCCTAATTTCCCCCACCCACCAAGACCCCTGAACCCAGACACCCCGTGCTAGAGACCTGGATCTGCCCCTTGTGGAGACCCACATCACCCCCCTTTCCTCTCCTGTGCTCCCACCTCTGCAGAAGTACCCCGTCCCACCCACTCTCACCCCCCAACATTGCTTTTGAAGACCACCCACCCAGACCCTCCTCACACGCCTCCTGATTTATAGACCCTTCCCTCACACCTCCTCAGAACCCAGCTCCTGACCCGGAACCCTCCCCCTCTCCCCAGACCCCAACCCAGACCCGCCCCTAACCCAGCCCGCCCCACCCCTACCCTGTCTCTGCAGCCCTCTCCACCTCCGCCTCCCTCGTGTCCCTGGCCTGGACGCTGGCCTCCTACCAGAAGGTGCTGCGGGACTCGAGGGATGACAAGCGGCCGCTGTCCTACAAGGGCGCCGTGGCCCAGGTGCTGTGGCATCTGTTCACCATCGCAGCCCGCAGCCTGGCCTTCGCGCTCTTCGCCAGCGTCTACAAGCTCTACTTTGGCATCTTCATTGTGGCCCACTGGTGCGTCATGACCTTCTGGGTCATCCAGGGCGAGACAGACTTCTGCATGTCCAAGTGGGAAGAGATCATCTACAACATGGTGGTGGGCATCATCTACATCTTCTGCTGGTTCAATGTCAAGGAGGGCCGCAGTCGCCGCCGCATGACCCTCTACTACTGCATCATCCTGCTGGAGAATGCCGTGCTCACCGGCTTCTGGTACTCCAGCCGCAACTTCGCCACCGACTTTCACTCGCTAATCCTGGTCTGTGTGGTGGCCTCCAGCTTCGCGCTGGGCATATTCTTCATGTGTGTCTACTACTGCCTCCTGCACCCCAACGGGCCCATGCTGGGTCCCCAGGCCCCTGGCTGCATCTGCCCTCAGTCCCCAGGGCCCTGTGGCCCACCAGCCGATGCTGTCACCAGTCCCCCGAGGTCCCTGCCGAGGACTACAGGCGCCGAGCGGGATGGGGCCTCAGTGGGAGGCGAGCGTGCGGGGACCCCCACGCCACCTGTCTTCCAGGTGCGGCCGGGCTTGCCTCCCACACCAGTGGCCCGCACCTTGCGGACAGAGGGGCCTGTCATTCGGATTGACCTGCCTCGTAAGAAGTACCCGGCATGGGACGCTCACTTTATTGACCGCCGGCTCCGGAAGACCATTTTGGCGCTGGAGTACTCCTCGCCCACCACGCCCCGGTTGCAGTACCGGAGCGTGGGGGCCTCCCAGGAGCTGCTGGAGTATGAGACCACGGTGTAGGCCACAGTCTCCCCCCAAAAAGGGACGAGCTTTGGCTGACCCCGCATCGACCACAGTGTTGAGCCCAGAATTTCAGGGCCACCAGGCTAAGGGGGAGTGGATCTGTTGGTCCAAGGGTAGAGTGGCCCCACCATTGGGTTCTTTCAGGGGAGGGGCAGCCTTGTGGAGGCCCCAGCCCTAGGCCCTGCTTTCAGCCCTGTGGCCCATTTCCTAAACTCCCCTGAACCAGGGCCCAGGGAATCAACTGGTGCTACACTCCTCATGAGCTGCCCTACTTTCATGGAGGCCTCCATATCATGTCTGGTGCCAGGGGGCCCCACACCCTCTCCTCTGCCTGGAGTTGCCCACATGTCACCCGCTGTGGACCCGCCAGAGAAAGGGCACTGTCTAGGGTCCATGACCTAGGCCCTGTGCTCCTCAGGGGGTGTGGGGGTTGGCTGCCTCTGTGGTGGGAGGAGGTCTCTGAGAAGGATGGAGGAGGCCATGGAAGATGAGGGGTGAGGTGGGAGTGTCTGATGGACAAGGCTGCTACAGTTCTTGTGGGGTCCAAAGTCTGGAGCCTGGGCAAGAGGGGAATTAAAGGAGGGAGTTGGGGTGGGATAGGGAGTTGAGGGTGGGGGGCTAACAGTGCTGGAGCTGGACAGGAGGAAGAACCCTGAGACATCTGAGAGGTCCAGGCTGGCAGAAGCATAAAGGGTCACAGATTTGAGGGAGGGGAACCCTCCATCCAGAGCACAGAGAGTGTTCCCAAAGTGGACTCCTCGGGAGACACTTTTTGTGATGCGCTCTATTATGGATAAGGTTCCAGACTCCTCAGGTGAAATGTTTCAAGGAGCCATTCTTTGTTCTAGGTGAGCATCTAGAACATTTCTTCTAGATAAAGGTCTTGAACACAACAGATAAAAAGTCTAGGGAGATACTCTGTCTGGTCTCAATTATAGATGAGGTTCTAGCACATTTAAGGAACTGTTCTAGAGAGACATTCCTAGTTCTAGATTAAGTTCTAGAACACATAGCTGATAAAATGTCCTAGGGAGTCACCCTGATCTGGATTCTGTTATAAAGGGTGAGGGCACTGGAGCCCTGCTGCTCTGCTCTGGGGCATTCTAGCTCCTGCCATAGTGGTGGGGGAGGGGCTCTAGAACCCCACATGAGTGGAATATTCTAGGAATCGGTACCCCAGTTCTAGAATACTGGGGTTTATAGGAGTTCTGTGCCCCTGTCCACCTTGATCTACAGCCATCTTCCCAAAAGGAAATCATCCTTCCAACCCGTGAGACATTTCAACTGCCAGTTGGTTTCCAGCTGGAAAAAATTAGCTCTGGGGACGTGACATGAATCTTGGCTCTCAGCCACCCTGCAGATGCAGCTCCCTGGGGCGGCGGCTGGAAAATTGCCTCAGACCTGACAACCCTCCATTCCCATGGCCCAAACATCCCGGGGTGCCCATGGGACCACTCACCCAGGGCCCCTCCTCTCCACTTGGGACAACCAGTCCTGGATAGGGTAGGGGAGTATGGGAGTAGGTGTTCTGTGGGGTGAGGGGACAGAGCCTCTAGGCAGAGCTTGGAACATCCCCACCATCACCTCCTCACACCCTAGGCCAACCATGGTGCTTTCACTGCAAGGACACAGCAGGTGATGTAAGGACAGATGCAGACCTGGGCCGGGGGTGAGGTGGACCATGAGAATCCTAGACTATGCAAATTAGAGGGGCACTTAGCCCTCTCTGGTTCAGCCTCCTTTGGGTTACAGATGGGAAACTGAGGCCCAGGATGGCAGCTAGTCTCACAAGGTCCCAGACTCCTGGCTGTCCCATCAGATAGTGATGGGGGATAGTGACTTTGCTGAGGATGCAGGGAGAGGGCCACACTCAGGGTGCAAGGTGACCCCAACGGCAGAGAGGGCAGGAGTGCCCACATTCACACATATACACAAGCACACGTCACACCCGTGACACAAGTCACCTCATCCCCCAGCACACAGGAGACTGCACAGACCCCAACACGGGCCGAGATGGGGTGGGCATCCTCCCACCAATGCACAAAGAATGCTTTTCCTTCCTTCTTTCGTCTGCTTCCCTGATCTCTAAGAAGCCTCAGAAACTGGGCCTGAAGGTGATAGGTGGTGGGGGAAGCCCAAGGCTGACCCAGACCCCTTTGGTGGATTCACCCGTCCTCCTTGTCCTCTGCCCAAATCTGTCTTCAGAGACTGAGTTCCATGGCCAGGTACACACACGTCAAAGCCTTTTGTGAGACGAGAGCACTGAGGATGTGGATCCAGGTTCCGCTGACCATTTCTCCAGGCCGACTGTGCCAGGCGTGTTCACCCCGTGTGGTTTCACTTAAACTTCCCCCTGCTTGCAACATCCCTGCAAGAGAGGTGTTATCAACCCATCCTGCAGAGGAGGAAACTGAGGATCAGAGAGGTGACATGAGGGTCACCCTTGGCAACTTATTTTACTCCCGGTATCCTAGAATGGCCCATCTGGTTGCCCCTAGGATTCTCCAGCATCCCAGAAGGAAAAGTGAAAAATATCCTCCCTGGGAGCTGGGAGTCCTTACAGCTCCAGGAGACGCCCAGAGAACCAGGGAAGAGCACGAGCTGGCAGTGCTGAGGCGTGGCTTGAGGCTCTCAGGGAAGCCAGGGCCACATTTTTGGACCTTATTCCATCCCCACCCCCCACTTTCTCAATCCCACAAAACCTTCCCTCAGGGCCTCTGCCTGCAAGGACCTCTGAGCACCGGAAATGGCCACAGTCAAAGGGCCAGAGGAGAGGGCTGCAGGCACCTTCTCCTGCTTCTCACCCTCAGGAAAGAGCTCAGCCCCATAAGGACTCCCCCACACACACCCAGCAGCTCAGGACCCCATCCCTCCCAGGCCTGAGGTCCCCCTCTCCACTGGCCTCCACTTCACCTGGTCCCCACCAGTCCCCTCATTTCACTGGGATAGAGGAGTCAGGGTGAGGAGGGGGCACCATCCCATTCAAGCTGTTTTGTTTTCCTTTCTGTGACACAATCTACCTCAGCCCATCTCTCTTCCCTGCCAGAACTGGACCCCTGGGTCCCTGCGTCATGCTCCCTATTCCCTGTTCCCCACGCCAGGCTGGCTGCTCAGTCCTTCCCAGAATCCCTACAGGGTCCTTGCAGTGAGAGAAGGTTCCAGAACCACAGCCAAGAGGGGCCCTTGGGGTGCCCTAAGCCACCTGCCCTCCACATCTACTATAGAGAAGAAAGAGAGGCCCAGAGAGGGTCAGGGGCTTGCCCAATATCATACAGGAAGCCAGTGGCATAGTTAGGCTTTTCCTGGGGATGAGAAGTAGTTGGATCTGTCTTAATTTTGCCAGGAATAGAAGAGAACAGGACACTCTGGGTACCAAATATGCCAGGCTCTGCCCTTCTCTCAGTATCTCTACTCCTAGGAGACCTTGTCCCCATTCCCAGGGCAGATTTCTGCCTCCCAGTTTTGACTGACCCCCCAGGCTGCTGACTATGCTCCGCAAACCCCTCCAGGCACCACACATCCCTCATTGCGCCTCCAAGCACTGATGTACCATGTGCCTTGTGACTGTCACCCTGGTCGGACAGCACAGACCTCCACCCCTCCCCAGCAGGGGGCTCCCTACAAGGAAGGCTTTCTTGGTCCCCTCTTCTCATCTGCCTCATCCTTGTGTCTCCCTCAAGTCTGCCTTACCCCCAGCCAGCTCCCTGCTACACCTGTGTCCCACAGGTGGGATACGCCCAGAGGCGTATCACCCATGAGAGCTGGGGACAGCAGAGTGCAGGGAGGGTGAGGCCTGGGGAATGTCCAGGTCTCAGGGTGAGGGCCAAGGGGGCTGGGAGTATCCAGGGAAGGTCTTCCCTGGCAGCCGCAATGCCCTCCTAAGAGCTGAAGTCCCGCAGGTCCTTCCCTTGGAGCTCACCTCGGCTTGGAGTTCACAGAAACCTCAGGCAGTGGGGAGAAGATTTTCTGGGGCAGAGGTGCATGGGCTGCAAATTCAAATGCCTTCAGGTAACGAAAATGAGAGAAGTGGAGGTGCTAGACAATAGAGAGGGGTGGGGACTCTGGCAAACAGGAGAGTACATGCCCTGCCTATAAGCACTAAAATTCAAATTTTTGAAAAACCCTGTGCTGGCCAAACTAAACACTCATATTTGCCCCATGGGCGACCAGTTTGAAACCTGTGGTTCAAAATATTGAGAAGGTTCTAGGAAGCCCTGCAGAGTCTGGAAACCCCTCTGGGGAAGTCAGGAACGGAGGCCCCGGCTCCCTCTGAGACTTTTCTAGTCCAGTTCTAAACCCTCTCCACCTAGGCACCTGAGACCAGGCCCCACTGCTCTCTCAGCTAAAAAGGGGAGGGAGGTCTGGGTGTCCACAGGGTCCCTGGTTTGGGAACTATCATCTGATAAGGGCTACAGGCCCCCCCAGTGCCTGAGGGAGGCAGTTTAGGGGCTGGAGTCTTCTCCTGTTTGGGGGCCCCTGGTTAGGAGGAAACTGCATTGAGTGGGGGGACAGTCCAGGAACAGGATGAGGACTGAAAGCCAAGACCCAACTGCCCCCATCCTGTGCTGGCCCTGACTACACTTTGGCACTTGTCTCCCTCCCAGATAAAGCTGGGGCTTAGGGTAGGGGCTGCTCGGGGGTGCTATCAATTTCTGTACTAATGTGCTTTGTGATGTCTCAATGAAACGGACTGAGTGCAAAGCTACGTGGGCAGCAGTGGGGGTGGGGCCTGTGTTCCCCATTCCCAGCCAGAGACTTCTGAGACCCCGGGGCTGGAGGTACAAGGGACTGTAATGTGCCATTCTGGTTGGGGAAGGGCTAGGACGTTCCTGGGTTCTTCGTTGCTGCAGGTGAGGGGAGGAAGAGCAGGAAATTGTGGAAGTGAGAGAGAAGGCCCGGTCCAGGGCTGACCTTGTTCCTGGAGACAGAAAACTCCCACAGGGTAGAGGTGTGGTCCTCTTGTGCCTGGCTTCATCCACCCTTCCCTTCTCATGGCACGCAGGGGGCTGCCCCTCTCCCCAGCAACCCTGGCCATTATTCTATGCACAATCATAAGGGCACCCCCAGGCCAGGCTGAAGAGGGGGCAAGGGGGGGGGCGGGGTGGCCCTGGGGCGCCTGCAATAATCCGAGTGGAGAGTAGCCTGAGACAAAAGGAGGTGAGAAAGGCACCAGGTGGGAAAAGGATATTCCTCCATCTTCCTCTCACCCAAATCCCAAAATCCAAACCAGGCCTGTCTCCATTGGGCTAACCCACCAAACTTGGGAAGGCCTCACACACAGCCCCCAACCCCCTTGGTTTTCCAAACCAGTCATAAAATAGCTGGAAGGGACCAGAACAATTTCCAGAGCCCCCTCTTATTGTTTTCACTCCTGAGGATCCTATAGTTTGGGAGATTTTTCTCCCAAACAAGCCTGACTTCTTGAAGAATGATTAATTTTCCCACATTGAATTAACTCAAGCTGAGCTTCTGATTGCGGATAAATGTTGCCAAGGCCTCACGTTAGCTTCTAAGGCTTGAGGGTGGGGGAGTATCTGTATTCTATTGGAGTGTTTAATACACAGTTCTCGAGAGCATTCATGGGACCCCACTCCTGCCCCCATGGATCCTCAGGGCCTGGGACCCCAAGGTGGGAATCAGTGGTTTAATCATCCAACATCTGTTTTACTGAAGGGGAAGGCCCAGCAAGGTGGCCAGCCCAAGGTGACATGGCAAGTTGGTGGGAGAGTGGGACCAGAGTCCCACCAGAACACCCCAGCCCTGATGCCCCCTTCCACTTTTTCTCTGACTCCGGGAACCACTAGCCATGCCTGAGGGGCTGATTTCCCTCCCTCAGCACAAATCCGGGTGATTCTTCCCTCCCTAATCGGCCCCCACCCCTGCCCACTTCTGTTTCTTGTTCCCTGTCCCACCTCCTGGTATTGACTACATCTGTGCCATCCTCAGTCCCACCCCCACTCACCCCTCTGCGCTTCCCCCAGGAGGGGGAGGGGGCCCCAAGCTGGGGCTTCTGTACTGAGACTTTTGTACACCACAAACTTTTTGTATATTTTTAATTTTGCTGAGACATGAGATATTAAAAGTCATTTCAGTACGTGCTGTTTGTGTCCTATTGTTTTGGCTGTTCTGGGCCAGAGGAAGACGATGAGGAAGGAGGGACGGGGAGGACAGATACCTTCTACCACAATCCCTGTGGCTCCTTTAAGAGACAAAGATATTTGGTTGGGAAAGGCCAAGACGGTACACAAAGCTCCCTGTTGATTGGACAGAGCTCAATCAATGAACCAAAATCTCAGGGCCAAAGGTTTTAGGGATTATCTCCAAACTCTTCATTTTACAGATAAGGAAAAAAAAGAGATAGTGGTAGGGGTGGACCTGCCAGAGGTCACAGAATGAGTCCATGACAAAATCAGGAACCGGACTGAAGTTCCTAACTCCATTAAAAAATATATATATATATATATATATATATAATTTGTGTGTGTGTGTGTGAGGAAGATCAGTCCTGAGCTAACATCCGTACTAATCCTCCTCTTTTTGCTGAGGAAGACCGGTTCTGAGCTAACATCTATTGTCAATCCTCCTCCTTTTTTTTTCCCGCCCAAAGCCCCAGTAGATTATTGTATGTCATAGTTGCACATCCTTCTAGCTGCTGTATGTGGGACGCGGCCTCAGCATGGCCGGAGAAGCGGTGAGTCGGTGCGCGCCCGGGATCTGAACCCGGGCCACCAGCAGCGGAGCGTGCTCACTTAACTGCTAAGCCACGGGGCCGGCCCCAAAACATATACTTATTGAGTACATACTTGTGCCAGACACTGTTCTAGGCACATTGAACAAGAAAGATATAAAACAGGCATGCTCCCTGCCCTCATGGAACTTACTTTCCAGAGGGTAGTGCCTCTAAAATGTGTCCCTGCCTCCAGGGTTTCCACCCTCTAATCCAGGGGTTCTCAAACTTCAAAGTGCATCTGAATCACTTGGGGGACAAGGGGCTTGTTTTAAACGCAGATTTCCATCTCCATAACCAGAAGGCAGACAGAGCATGCCTGGGAATCTGCATTTTGAAGGTTCTCCAGGGGATTCTAGTGCAAAGGCTCTGAAGATCTCACTTTGAGGACCACTGCTTTAATGCAGCCTCCCACAAATCTGATCATGAGCTTTCGTTGCTTTAGAACCTCCCATGGCTCCCAAGGACCCTCAGGATAAAGACTAAACCCTTTGCCTGATGCTGATTTTTCACAACCCGGGCCCAAAATACCCCTTGAGCCTCATCTCCTACATAACCCTGCTCGGTCCTCATAGCCTCTCCAAACTACCCATCTTCCTGTGTGTGTGAGCCTCCCCTGATTGCCACCCACCAGCCTTTCTCACCATTCTTTCATGCAGGTAGAGCCCTATTTCCTTAGGGGCCCCCAGCCCAAATGCTCAGGGAATATAGCCCCCCACCTGACCCCAGGAAGCTGGTCAAAATTGGCCTAAGACAATGGCTCTGAAAGTGGGGTCCCCAGACCAGCAGCACCGGGGAACTTAGAAATGCTGCTTCTCAGGCCCCATCCCAGACCTACTGAATCAGCCACTGTGAGGGTGGGGAGCAGCATGTTTTTATAAACCTTCCACGTGATTCTGATGCACACCAAAGCTTGGAAACCATTGGTCCAAGATCATTCCCCTGACCGAGGATTGGTGGAGGCAGGGGCATGTGACCCAAATTTGTAAGGCAGAGACTGCTATGTGTCCTCAGTATCTATGATCCCTTTTTTCTGCAAAGAGATTTTTAGCTGGGCACATGGCCACCTAGAATAGAAGACTACATTTCCCAGCCTCCTTTGTAATTAGGTGTTGCCATGGAAACAAGTTCTGGTCAATGAGATATGAACAGTAGAACTTTGTGCTACTTCCAGATCATCCCTTTAAAGGGAGGAGTTGTGCTCACCCCTGGGTCAGTTTACCCTTCCTACTGACTGCACTGCGGCTGTGTGGAGAGCCATCTTGAAGTTGAGAGCAGAACCTTAGTATGGTGGAGTGACAAGACAGGAAGCCCCTGGGTCCGGGACATACGGAAATGTCATACCTGCCCTCGACTGCTTATGTAATGGAAGAGAGAAACTTCTATCATGTGTAAGCCACTGTTATTTGGGTCTTTGTTACAGCCGAAATATATCCTGGCTAATACATCTGGTTCCTAGATTCCTAAGGGAAGTCTTTTGAAGACTCTCTGGGAAAGATTTTCCTTCACAATGAAAAGACACACAAGAAGGGGAAACCCTTGGCCTCTTCAAGGGTTGATGGCATCAAAAGCAGGATGGTGATGGATGGCATCATGTCTGTATTGCTCCTAAAGCCACTGCAGCCTTCTCACTAGCTGTGTTCGTTTGCTAGGGCTGCCATAACAAAACACCATGGACTGGCTGACTTAGAAATTTATTTTCTAACATTTCTGGAGGCTGGAAATCCAAGATCAAGGTGTCAGCAGGATAGGTTTCTTCTGAGGCCTCTCTCCTTGGCATGCAGATGGCCGTCTTCTCGCTGTGTCCTCACATGGTCTTTCCTCTGTGCGTGCGCACCCCTGGTGTCCCTCTGTGTGTTCAAATTCCTGCTTCTTATAAGGACACCAGTCAGAGGAGATGACAGCCCACTCTACAGCCTCATTTTAACTTAATCATCTCTTTGAAAGTCTTATCTCCAAAAACAGTCTCATTCTGAGGTACTGGGAGTTAGGACCTCAACATATAAATTTTGGGAGACACAATTCAGCCTATTGCAGCAGCAAAGTAGAAAATGTAAGTAACTTGATTCCATTTTTGAGCTGCTCAATTAGCCAGCCCTGAAATCACTTACCATTGGACTTCTTGTCTTGAGAGAGAGTAAATTTTCCTTATTGTCTAAGACACCTTTGATCAGATAGTCTATTGTTTGCAGCCAAAAGCGTCACAATTCTGGCACTGTGTGTTTGCTCAAGCTGTTCCCTCTGACTAGGGTGACCTTCCTTTCACATGCCCTTCAAGGCTTCGCGTGACTGCCACAGGCTTGGTAAATGGCTCCTGATTCTGCCTTCTCCAACAAGTCGCTTGTCTTATATCCGAGTTCTCTGCTTCTGTGTCTCTCTCTCCAAGCAGACCATAGTCAGCATATGCGCTGTACACCTGCTACCTCATTCCCCCCTCCTGTCCCATGGCAGGCATTGATAATCAATCCGTTTTTCATGCTGGGGGTAGATCTGGTTTTTATAATCCTCTACACAGCACTCAGGCAGCCCCTGCCAGTCCACTGGAGGTGGTTCAAAAGAGACGAATGTTATTTGCCACACTGTTAAGTCTTTGAGAGGGACTTTATTTTACTCATCTCTTTTTTAATTCACGAGCTAATTTTAATAATAGGTGTTACCATTGTATGCTTCTATTCCCATTAATCCCTGCAGCAGCCTTCTGAGGCAAGCACCGTCATCATCCCGCTTTTGACATGAGACTCGGGGGTTTCGAGAGATGAACTACCTTGTTCAAGGTCATACACAATTGAACCTAGGTCCACCTGTCTCCACCCACTTCCACTGACTTTTAATAAGCGCTTGATCTGTTCATGGCCCTGGGGTGGGCACTGCAGGGAATACAGAGGTAGTTTGCTATTTCTAGTGGCATTTGGAACACTTCTTGTCCTATTTGAGATTCTCAGCGGTTCAGTGAGGTTTGGAGTTAGTCCAGGAGTAACAGAAGTCCCCATTTTACAGATAGGGAGACTGAGGCTCAGAGAGAGGAAGAGGCTTGCAAGAGCAAGAGACCACCTTTCATTCCCTGCTGCCACTCTGAGGGTGGGAATTTGGGACTTGCTCAAGGGGTTAAGTGGGAGTTTTGATATCCAGAGCACAGCCAGGGACTGGGTTGCACATCCTGGCCTCTTCCTGTTGGCCCAGCAGGCTGATGGAGAACTCACTTCCTGCTGCTGGGGGGTGACTGGCAGGATGTAGGGAGCAGGGGGGAGTGGCTGTGTAAGCTAGCACTAAACAGCCTGGGCCATTCCCCTCCCCAAGGAGGGGAGGAGGGAGACATGGAAGAGAGAAGGCTGGTGACTGGGAGTCCCCTGCGGCCCTCACCCCTAGAGGCAGTGGGGGGCTCAGACCCTCCCTCCAACAGGCACTGACCTGGCACACCAGCTTTCAGAAAAAACTTTGAAAACAATCTTATACGCTGGCCCCTGCGCTTCACAGCTTCCAGCTGCTTTCTCATCCATGCCTGACGTCTTGCACGCCACACCTCTGACTGCAGGGCGGGGCTTTGGGATTCTTGTTCCCATTGGAAAGATGAGGAAGCTGAGGCCCAGAGAGGTTACAATGAGCAACCTGCCCTGGATCATACAGCAAGTCAGTTTCAGAGCTTGGGTCTCCAGAACCCAGGTATCATGGCAAGGGCAGGAGGGGTCAATCAGAACCTTTCCAACTGTCCTCGGTGGGTCCTGCAGAGCACATAGGCCCTAGAAGTAAGGAACGAGGCCTCAGATCCAGACCAGGCAGAGATCTCAGGTTCTTCTGTTCTTCCCTGTGTGACCTCCTTGAACCAGTCTCTGCAGCTTAGCCTGTTTTTAAAATCTTTAGAATAGGTATAATAATGGCACACCAATGTTATGAGAAATAAGTGAGATGAAGTATGTAAAGTGCTCAGCACAAATCCGCAAAGGGACCCTAGTCTCCCTAATATTCTCCCAAGATAGTAAGAGAGATAGTAAAGAGATAGTAAAACAGCCCACGACACACAGACACACAGATAGGTAAATGGTTAATATTTATTGAGCACTTCATATGTGTCAGGAGCTCTTCTAAGTGCATTTAGTCCTTACAAGGTCACCAGGAGGTCAGACCTGGTACTATGTCCATTTTATAGATAGGGAAATTGAGGCACAAGAGGTTAAGGGACTTGCCCAAGCTCATAACCTTAGTAAGTGGCAAAGCTAGGCTTCAAACCCAGGCAGCTTGTCTCCAAAGCCCACGCATACTGCCTCCCTTAATAGTAATGATTAATTTTTTTAAATCATAACTTGCTTGGACACACTATTCCATAGTTTATGAAGCATTTTCCCACCCACTCTTTCATTTATTTCTCACCACAGCAGCCCAGAGAGGGAGGCAATGTTTACTCCCTATTTATAGAGGGGAGGGGGAAACTGAGGCTGTGAAAGGGGGAACTACTTCATTGCCAAGGTCACAGAGCAAGGTCAGTGGCTGAAGTAGGGGTGGAATTTGGGATTTTCTCACTCCAAATTTGGGGTACTCTTCCCCAGCCTTACTCAACCCCTAAGCCCCCTAAACAGCGAGCCTTCTGGCTAGAAGCTTGAGGCTTTCTCCCCAGGGCGGTTGCTCTAGCTGGGCTTCCACTTTTCAGCTGGACGGTCCCAAGGCTGGTCCTCCACCCCCTCCCACCTCTGCTCACTATCAGACGGGAGGAGCAGGAACTCCAGGGCTGGTGGAGTTTCCGACCAGGCAGGAAAAAGAACAAAGGAACTGCGTGGGGGGAGAGCGTGGAGGGGGTGACCGGGAGGGTGGCAGGAGTGGAGGGGACGCTTCGCCATGGAATATGAAGTCAAGAAAGGGAAAAAGGTAGGTGGGAGGTTGGGAGCGATGCAGGTAGAGATGTGTCCCCGGAGCTGGGGAAGCGGGAAGCCTGGAGTGGGGGGTGAGCAGTGAGGGGCAAAGTAGGACCTTTCTTCTCATTTGGAAGGATCTTCCTCCTGACCCTTGGACAGCCAGACATTTGGGCTCCAAACTCCCTCACCTGTCCTCCTACCGTTAGTGGCCTCTGCCATCCCTGGAATGGACAGACAGACAGGTACTGTCCAGGGAAACTCAGCCAGATAGATCCATCAGAAGATACTCCCAAACTGCTTTCCTAGTGTTCTTGGTGGTTCCTTCCTGCAGCTTTTCAGACAGAGGGACAGACAGACACCCAACAGACCCATTCCCCTGCCTCCCCAGACAGAAGGACCTCAGCCAGGGCAATTCTGTGCCCTGAGGCTGCCTGCCAGGCTTCACACGCCTACGTACTGCCCTGCTGGGTTCCAGTCTAGCCTGCGCCTCCCCATCTTTATACAAGGGGGCTGCTCTAAGGCCTCAGCCTGGGGGTCATTCCGCCACCCCCTAGGTCCTCACCCTTTCCTGACTCTCGGAAGTTTTCTAGTCTGCTCCTCTGGGCATCTCACCTGGTTGTCTTTGCGGTTCAGGGAGCCCCTCGGATTCCAACCCCACCCCCACCCCACCCCCACGGAGCCCTCATCCCCCAGGAAACCTGGGTCAGACTGTTCTAAAAGGCTGCCGTGTGAATCAAGAGGGCTCAGAAGGGAGCCAAGATGTACGTGCATGGTCTCTCTCTTGGTTCCTTCCTTCTATGGGTATTTACTGAGCACCTATTAAGTGCCAGGCTCTGTGTCTGGTACTGGTGATGATGCAGTGGTGAGCAAAGTCAGACAAGGTCCCCACTCCCTCCTTGGAGCTCACAGTCTAGTAGGGGAGGCAACTACTAATTTTTTTTTTTTTAAAAAGCAACTAATGTAAAATTGCATAAAAGTCTCCTTACACAGTGCTGGGGGACAGAATATTAGGGGACCCAGCCCTAGACTGGTCAGTCTAAGCTGAGATCTGATGGGTGGAAGGAAAGAGGGTAGGGAAGAGTGTTTCAGGCAGAGGAACAGCTTGTGCAAAAGCCCATGATGGGAAGGAATGTAGCAAGGAGGAGGGCCTGAAAGATGGCCCTGTAGCTGGAGGGCAGGAGTGAGGGGCAGTGTAGGGTAAGATAAGGCTGGAGAGGTGGGCAGAGCTGGACCATTCAGGGCCACAGACAAAACATTTACCTCCCCACCCCACTCACACAAACACACATGCTCATACACAGGATAAAGCTCCGGCTCCATAGCTGGCTTTCAAGGTCTCTATGACTTGTTCATCTCATAATTCAGCCACAACTGTCTACACACAGCTTCTCCAGGCTTGTGCTCATAGGGCCGTTGAAGCCTCCAGGGTTTTGCACATGCTGGGCCCTCTGATTGGAATGCCCTTTCCAATGAGAGGGTTTCTCATTTCTCAGAGCTTCCACATACCTCATCCAGGCTCTATGATATTTGTTTTAAAACTTGAGCTGGTCGTGCAAGAGAATCACCTGATTGCTTGTTAAAACACAGACCACTGGGTCTCACCCCCACGTTCTGATCCATTAGGTCTGGGATGGAGTGCGAGAATGTGCATTTCTCTCAAGTTCCCAGGTGATGCTGTGTGGCTGCTGCTGGGGACCCAGGCACCACGCTGAGAACTGCAGCTCTAGAGTAGTGCTCAAACTTTCCTGCAAGAGTTAGATTCTGTCGGGCTGGGCTGGGGCCCTGGAATGTGCTCCTTTAACCTTCCTCCATGCTATCTTTATGCAGGTGCCCACTGGATTACACTTAAATGTACTTATTAACTGTTTCTAATTTTTAGGAAAGCACCGAGAATAGCTTAACAAAGACCTTTGCTCTTACCACCCAGCCACACTGCATCCTAATATTTTCTGTACTTGCCCCAGCCTGGGCCCATTCCTTAAGTCCGAGCCTGGGCCTTCGCAGGGCCTCCACCCTCACCTGTGTATTTAAAATGGGGTTTTTGGAGCCAGGCTGCCCAGGGGTAAGTATTGGTTCTACCGCTACTAGCTGGTGAACGTATCAGCTAGTTCTCTCTGGGGCTCAGTTTCTCCATCTGTAAAATGAGGATCACAGAACTCCCTTCCGCAGACCTTTTGTGAGAATTAAATTAGGTAAGTAAAACGCTAAGCATGGTAAGTGCTCAATAAAGTCTGTTGCTGTTACTGACTTTCTGTTATCTCCTTGCCTCCCCGGCCCACCCCTAGGGCTTCGTATCCCCCATCCGGAGGCTGGTGTTCCCCAAGGCCGCACGCCGAGCAGCCTTTCGGAGCAGTGTGAGCCGCCGGCCCCTGCACTCCATGCCCCTCTATCCCCCCGACTACCTCATCGACCCCCAGATTCTGCTGTGTGACTACCTGGAGAAAGAGGTCAAGGTGCGTGCGGGATGAGGAGAGGGTGTGGGAAGAATCTTGGGGTGAGGAGTGTAGAGGAAAAAGTTTTCCTCGACCCTCTTAGGGTCCCTGGCTGGGTCTGAAAATTAAACTGACAGAGAGAGTAACAAGAGAAAAGCATACATATTTTATTAAATTTTTACACGTACATGAGAGCCTTCACAAGAGCATGAAGACGCCAAGAAGTGACCAGAGCAGGAGCTTTTATTCCTTTTTGACAAAGAAACAATAAATTTGTGTAGAACTGGCAAGGCAGAGTGGTTTGGGCTTGGGGTAGTAAATGGTGAAGAAGTAACAAGGTTTGTTTATACAGCCTTCTCGGCCCTAAATTCCCTGTATCTGGTGGTAAGGATGTCCCTCTTCCACCCAGTACCAGGGAGGGTACCTTTCACACCGGAGATTATTTCCTGCTTTTCAGGGAAGAAGGGTGATGAGGGGGGTGGGTCAGAGTGACCTTCCTGCTTTTGACATTTTCTCAAACTCCTACAGCTTAAGATATTCAATAGGCCAAGGTGCCATATTTTGGGGTAGCATGTCCTGGACCCCATCAGGAGAGACCTTACCTGTCCCCCACACCAACCCCTAACCAGCCCTGTCTCACACAGGGGAGGCTCAGGGGAAAGAGGCCTGGGTTCAAGGCAGCCTCTTGGTCCTGAGGGTGTGGACTCTCAGCAAGTGTTCAGGCAATATAAGCTAGCAGTGAGGTTGTGGGCTCTGGTGTGTGGAGTCCAGACTTTCTGACTATATAATATTGGGCATGTTATTTAGCTTTGCTGTGCCTGTTTTCTCATCCTTAAAGCAAAGATAAATGAATGAACATGCATAAAGCTCTTAGGACTGTGTCTGGCTTCTATGACGGCCTTAATAACAGTTATTATCAGGTTATTACTATTAATTCAGATATTTCTAGCTCAGTCTGCCCACACTGCCTCCGGGAGGAGTCAGGGTCCTCCAAGGCTTCAGGGTGACCTCTCTCTGCCCTTTTCCCACCCCCACCCCATCTCTCATCCAGTTCCTGGGCCACCTCACCTGGGTCACCTCCTCACTGAACCCCTCCAGCCGGGACGAGCTCCTGCAGCTGCTGGACACGGCCAGGGTGAGGCTCTGGGGAGAGGGATGGGCAGGGTCTTGTCCCCTTGTCCCTCTCCCACCCGAGGCCGCCGGGCACTCAGGCGACCTGACCCACCCCGCAGCAGCTGAAGGAGCTGCCGCTGAAGACCACGGCGGAGCAGGACAGCATCCTGAGCCTGTCGGCCCGCTGCCTGCTGCTCACCTGGCGCGACAACGAGGAGCTCATCCTGCGCATCCCCACTCACGAGATCGCCGCCGCCTCCTACCTGCAGGACGACGCGCTGCACCTGCTCGTGCTTAAGACCGGTACAGCGGGCGGGGCCTGGCCGGGGGCAGGGCCGGGAGGCGAAGAGGGAAACGGCCAATGCCTAGCTTTGGGAAGGGGCATGACCTGGGGCAGGGGCGGGGCCTGAGACTGGGTGATGGGGTGATGGAAAAGGCCTGACCACACTACCCTAAGACTAGGGACAGGCCATATGCAGGAAGACGGAGCCCAAGGTTGAGGATGAAGGGTGGGCGGCCTGACCCACCATCCTGAGGCCAGGTGGCGGAGCCGGAGAAGGGTGGAGAAGCCAGAATGCTAAGACCTGAAGTTAAACGGCGAGGTGAAGGGGAGCGTGGCTGCGTCGCCCTGAAGCTGGAGGGAACCTCGGGCGAGGAGCGGAGTCCGATCTAGGGGCGGGGCCACAGGCCGGGGAGGCGGAGCTCGTGGCCAGGGTAGCTGGTGGGAGGGGTCGGACAAAGCCAAACTAGGGGCGGGGCCTGAGACCGGGGGCGGGGTTGAGGGGAAGCCGGAATCCAAGGAGGGGCCCTGAAACCAGGGACAGGGTCCGAGTCAAGGGTACAGAGGTAGGGGAGAGGTTGACCACCACCCTCAGACCAGATGGTGGGGGTCGGGTGGGCTGGTGGGAATGGCCTGCGGAGCCAAAACAGGGGTGGAGCCTGAGGCCGGGGGCGGGGCCCAAATGTAATAACGCGACGTGGGGGTGGGTCTGGCCTCAAGACTTTGGAGCCAGGGGCGGGGCCAGGCGCGGGTGGACCTCTGGGTGGCAAGGTCAGTCCCCCCAGCTGGCCTCGGGAGGGGGCTCTTAGCCCGGATCGCCTGCGGCTGACGGCCACCCGGCCTCTCCTAGGTCTGGGCGTGGACCCGGTGCCGGCCGGCGTAGACGCCAGCCCCGGCGGCGCGGGGCGCGACCCGGGCCCGCCGGGCGCGGCGCCCGAGAAGCGGCGGGTGGGCACCACGGAGCGGCGCCACACCATCTGCAGCCTGGACTGGCGGATGGCGTGGGGCGGGGCCGCGGGCGCCGAGGCCCGGGCCGGGGGCGGCGGCGGCGGCAGCCTGGAGCGCCAGCGCGCCGGGGCGCGGGCGTCTGGCAGCTGGGAGCGGCGGCAGACGTTCAGCGGCAGCTGGGAGCGGCGGCACGGCGGCGGCGGCGGCGGCGCGGGCAAGCCGGGCGGCAGCTGGGAGCGGAGGCAGGCGGGCGGCGGCAGCTGGGAGCGGCGCCACCCGGGCTCCAACCCCCTGGACCCGCAGGACCCCAGCCCCGACGCCTACTGCAACCTCGTCATCCTGGCTGTGGCCAACAGGGTGAGCCCGAGGGCACCTGGCGCCCCTGCGCCCTGCCTCCCGGGCGCCCTCCCACCCTCCTCCCAACCTCCTCAGGAGGTTCCCGAGGTCTACCCTGACCTCTTTCCTTCTCCCTCCTTCGGGCCTGCCCAGGACTCCAGGTACTACCTGTGTCCATGACGCCAAAAGGCTTCTAAACTCCAGCCCTGGACACCTCCCCCTTGCTGCCCCAATGGGATGAAAACTCAGAATGGCCAAAACAGCCTTGATCTAACCCCTCCTCCAGCCCTGCTCCTTCTCCAGTGTCGTCAGTGTCGGCACTACCACAGTAACAATCATGAGGACACTAATCACCAGCATGAACCAAGTGCCAAACCATGCCCGACACAGAACCAGCATTAACTTATTCATTCTCACAGTAACCCCTAGAGGCAAATATTTCAACCATCCCCATTCTATAGAGAAGGAAACGGAGACCCAGAGGCTAAGTAACTTGTGCAAGGTCAGACAGGAAGCTGGTGGTGATTTCAGCATTGGGACCCAGGAAGTTCAGAGCCTGTACTCTTGGTAACTATGGTGGTCACTCAAGACAGAAGCCTTCCCAGCCATTCTTGCCTTCCCTACCCCAATTCATGTTTGCTTTTATTTATTTGACCATGTTTATTGAGCACCAACTTTGTGCTAGGCATTGGACTAGGTGCTATGGATACAGAGAGGAACGATGAACAAGACATATTTGGTGTCCCCCCTTAGGGAGCTCACAGTCCAGCAGACACCCTCAAGCCCTGAGCCTTCCAAGCTTTTCCTCTGACCCAGGGCCCCCAGCTCCCTCTGTATGCACACTGTGGTGAGCAAAACAGACAGACGTGCGCCTGTCTAGAGGCAGAGATGGATAATAACCAGAAATGCGGACTCCAGAGCTGACTGGCTCCCCCTTGAAACACTTTCTCACTTGGCACCCAGCTCTCCACATTCTCCTGGTTTTCCTCCTGCCTCCCTTGCTGCCCCAGCTCGGGAGCTGGTTCCTCCTCTTCTCTCCAGCCTCTTAAGGTTGGAGTGCTCCAGGCTTAGTCCTTGATCCTCTTCTCTCCTTTACGCTCGTTTCTAGGTGATCTCTAGTCTCATAGCCTTTAAAACACTGAGAACTCCACATTTATCTCTCACCAGATCTCCAGATACATTTCTCCACTCAGCCTCTCATTCGAAGGCCTAATGACCATCTCAAACCTAACACGCCCAAAGCTGAGCTCCCATCTTCTCCCCCAAACCTGCGCTTCCTTAGTCTCCCTGTCTTGATTAATGGCAGCTCTGTCCTTCCGTTGCTCAGACCAAAACCTTGCAGTGATCCTTGGCTCCTCTCTCTCTCACAACCCATATCTACTCTGTCAACAAATCCTGTGGGCCCTATTTTTAAAATATAACCAAAACCCGTCTACTTCTCCCCCTTGTCCCCACCCGGGTCCATGCCCATCTTCTATCACCTAGATCATGCAGTCACCTCTCACTGATTCGGCCCTTGCTTACAATCTGTCCCGCACAGGATCAGAGCAGCCCTGTTAACACGTAAGTCACATTGTGTCACTGCTCAAAATCTTCCAGTGGCTCCCATTTCACTCAGGGTAAAAGCTGATGTCCTTACAGCTGCTTATAAGGCCACTGACTTAGAATGGTGGCTCCAGCCACTATGCCCACTCCCTCTCTGGCCTCATCTCTTTCTACTGTCTTCTTTATTTCACTCCACTCCAGCCAGACTGGTCTCCTTGGAGAGTGCAAGAGACTTGTGTGTTCTGGATGTTTCATTGTGGTATCTCCAGCACTGGAACAGTGCCTGGCACACAACAGATGCTCAATAAATAGTGAATGAATGGATGAATTAAGGCATATTATATTATTATGCTTTGCAATGGGGACCAAGAAGAAAACAAGAGGGTTACAGTGATGATGAGGGAGGAGATCCATTTTCCACAGGGGAAACGAGTTGATGCCTTTTAAACTGAAATGTGAAGGAGAGGAAGGAGTCAGCAGGGCAAAGAGCCAGGAAAGTGAATTCTAGGCAGAGGGAACAGTGTGCCCTGTTTATCTCAGTGGACTGTGAGGGCTTTAGGGTACAGACCTCATCTAATTCACCTCTGTGGCCCCGGAGCCTAGACCAGTGCCTGCCAAGCCATAGGACTAAATGAGAATGTGTGGAATGAGCAAATAAATGAAGAGTTGTTTTCCGGGAGTGTCTGAGCCTCTGGCCTCCTATCCAAGGCATCGTGGTCCCAAGGAGGGTACAAAAGTTAGAGTCAAAAAACCTGGATGCGGATATTTACCAATGCTGTGAACCCGCTGTGTGAGCTTGGGCAAGTCACTTAACTGCTCTAAGCCTCAGCGTCTTTTATAAAATAAGAATCCTCTCTTTTCTGTCCGTTTTGTAGGGTTATTGTAAGGATCAATCCTGGTTTAATGTTTAGTACATTCTGCCGTCCCAAAATGCCTATCCTGGGTTACATTTTCATTTACACCCAGGGCTTCTTTAGAGGCACAAAATAGGAAACGGCTTCATGCAGATGGTCTCTTCATCAGTTATTGTCTTTCTATGTCTCTTGCTTAAAGACATAAAGAGGTAAATTAAAGAGGCAAATTCCTCTTCACGTTTGCAGTCTCAAAAAAGTTTCACCCAGGAACTTAAATTCCTTCCTTCTATCAGAAACTGAAGTTCATATATTCATCCTGCTTCCATTTTTGCCCTGGGTACCAGGAAGCTCATGTCTAAATATGGCATCCAGTAGTAGTAACCATGTTGAGCCTAAATCATACATTTAATTCTTCCTCCTCCTAGTAGGTATTAGGAGACCTGGGTTCTAGTCCTGGCTAATCACTTCATCTCTCTGGGCCTCCGCTTCCTACCTATAAGTTAAACTAAATTAGGACTCATTTTAGATAAGCTTCAGGAGGGCCCGTGAATCCCCCAGAAATTTGGGGTGCATGTGCACATTTTTCAGGGCAAAGGAGTTAGAGTTGTTGCTGGATTTTATAAAGGGGTCCAAGACCCAGAGAATGGCCATATAATTTTGATGGGGAATGTCCTCAAGGTCAATGTAAAGGGATCCATTGGGTACTTGTGTATGTGTGTGCGCGCGCCCCTGTGAGCCTCCTCACGCTGTGTTTTAGGAAGCAGGGGCATCCTGGTCACTGGTGAGGGCCTGAGCTCTCTGTCCTCCTCCCTGGACCAGGATGCTGCCGAGGAGTCCTGTGCCCTCATCTGTCAGGTCTTCCAGATCATCTACGGGGACCAGAGCATCGAGTGCGTGGACCGGGCCGGCTACCACTACACGTCCACACCCGAACGGCCCTGGCTCTGCAGCCGCAGTGAGTACCCGAACCCCTGGCCGCCCCTCCTGTGAAACATCCAGAAAGGCTGGGGGAGGGGAGATGGCCCAGGACCCGGGCTGATGAAAGCCTTTAGGGGCCTGATCTCTACCACAGTTACAGGGTACCCCGCTACGTAGTTAAAATAAAATGTTGATTTTCATGATGACGTCAAACCTCGCTTCTTCATACATGTGCCGGTTGCCAGATTCAGAACGAGCCCCTCAGAGCTGAACTGCTCTCTCTCCCTTTGGTTTTTGGAGTCTCTGCTTTGCAGAAACCTAAGACACGCATTGTCTGTTTACTGAGCCATCTAGGTCCACTAGGACTCTATGTCAAAATCAAGATTTCCAGACCGGAAATTGAAGGTTTCCTTGAAAGCAATCAAGGGCTGGAATGAGAATGAGACCAGTAGAGGCATTTATTGAACACGAACTATGTGCCAAGCACAGTACTAATGTGCTCGTAGCAACCTTTCCTATCCTGTTTGCCACTGTATCCCCTGTGCCTTGCATGAGACCAGGGACATCACAGATGCTCAAGAAGTATTTTCTGAACAGATCAAAGAACTCTCTGAGGCCTTATGATTCCAGTTTTACAGATAAAGATATTAAGGCTCAGAGTAGTCGATAAATTGCTCAAGGTCACACAGCTGGGAAATGGCAGAGTCAAGATTCAAATCCAGGCGTCTCTGACTCTAAAGCTTCTATCTGCAACAGCCTCACTCCCCATGCTGCCTTCAAGGCCGTAAGTGAACTTCCTCAGCCACAGCCCCCTCAACGTGGTCCCTGTTTGCATAGGTTCAGCAACAGGGAGCCGGCTCCTTCCTTCTGGAGGCACTCCCGCCTGTGGGAAGTTGGGATAGTTCATTGACTCTCACAGGGATGGTGGACAAGTAAATGCAATAATTTAACAAATATTTCAACAAACTCACTCATTCAACAAATATTTATTGAGCACCTACTATGTGTTGGATCTTGCAAATCACCAGGATATACCGGTGAGCAAAACCAGACATGACCCTGCCCTCACCTGCTTTATTGAGGCAGGCCGACAGTCATTACATCGCTACACAAATGCAGTGTAACCACACGCTGTGCTGTGAGGACGGATAATGAGGAACCTCCTCCCCTGGGAGGGTCCTGAGGAAGTGACACTGAGTGAGCCAAGGTCGGAAGGGTGAGGCTCGTGGATTCAGTGAGGTAACAGGGCCAGGTGCAGAGCAAGTTCTCTGTAAATGTGCTTCTTTCTTCTCAAGATTTTGAGTTCCTTCCCCCTTATAAAGTTCTTTTTTGTCTCGCTCAAACACACACAGTTTACAAAACCCTCCCTCACCTGTTCCCTAGCCTGCTACCCCCAAGATCCCCATGAGGTAGGCAGGAGGCCGTATTGTCCAGTGTTGGGGAAGTTGAGGGCCAGGAGAGGGGAGGCGAGTTGCCCCAGGCCAGCTGTGTGTTGGTGATGGGGGCAGGAACCATGGTCAGAATCTTCCGTTGGCTGCCCATTTCACTCGAAGTAAAAGCTAACACACTTACCATTGCTTCCAGTGCCATCCATCCTCCAGCCACCATCCCAACCTCAGGGTGGGGAAGAGGGTGGGGCCTCAGGGAGCCAGGGATGCTGGTCCCTCTTTGCTGCCTCTGACAGCCCCTCTGTCTGCTGGCCCAGGTGACAGCTGCCGCACGGACGGGACTTACGCCTACGACGCCGACTTCAGCTGCTGCAGCTCCTTGTGGGTACCACCCTTGCCGGGGACACGACTCTTGCCCACCCTGCCCACTCCTGCACAAACAGGGTCACCCTTCTCGGCATTCTTGAGTCCCCTGTGGGACTCAAGAGAGGGTGGGAGAAAGTGACCCTACCTAGATTTGTGCTGAGACACTGGGCACTGAGGGTGGGAGGTAGACTGGGACCTAGGAGCTCATGGGATCCAGACCTCTGAGAAGCCCGGGGGACAACCAGGACCTAGAACTGGGTCCATGTAGGCCTGCGGTTCTCTCCCAGTCGTCCTGACACCGTGGCCTGTGGAGTCCAAAATCACAGCTAATGCCAAAAAATAATTTTGGTTTACTTTAGTTTTGGTTCCATGTAATAGAAAACCCTAAAATAGAAGCTTAAACAAGAGCTTTTTTCTCCTGTCTCTTACATAAAGTAGACCAGGAGTTCACGACCTTATGGTCATCAGGGCCCCACGCTTATCTTTTCCTCCCTCTTCAGCCCTTGCTTCCATCCTCAGGGTTTCCTCAAGAACCAAGATGGTGGTTATAGCTCCAGCCATCACAGTAGCATACCAGGGCCTCTTTAAAGAGCTTTGCTGGGATTCCCACCTGACAATTTCTGCTTACACCTCATTGGCCAGAACTTGGTCACATGGCCTCAACTAGCTGCAGGCAGGACTGGAAAATGTAGGATTAAAAAAAAAAATTTCTCCACTGGGCACATTGTCCAGGGTTCTATTTAGTGTGACCGACCACACCCCAGTTTGCCCAGGATTGAGGGGTTTCCCAGGGCACGGGATTTTCAGTCCTGAAGCCAGAAAGTCCCAGGCAAAGCAGGATGAGTTGGTCAGGCTACTTCTGTTACTAAGGCCTTTCGCTTGACAAGTAGCAGTCTCTGCCAGTGGTATATGCCCTCCTTTTCCTTTTTTTTCCTTTTTTCCTTTCCTTTACCTTTTTAGTGGCAATATATTTGCCCTCCTGATATTGTGTGCCTTGGACCAGTCCTTAAACAACCTGATATTTGCTGGAGAGATGACAACCATGATAATGACTAATTGAGCTTGCTCTGTGCCAAGTGCTGTCCTATAAAGCACTTCGTTATTTTTTAATCAACATAGCAACATTACAGTGGCTACTGTTTATTTATTGCTTATAGTCCATGACTCTAAGTGCTTTACATATATTAACTCCTCTAATTCTTATGACGCCAATTTTTCTCATCCCATTTTACAAATGGAGAAACTGAGGAATAGAGAAGTTAGGTAGCTTGCCCAAGGTCAAGCAGCTAGTAAGTTGTAGGCCTGGGATTTGAACCCAAGCAGGCTGCCTCCAGATTCCACACCCTTAACCACTAAGCTACACTGCTTCTCTGTAGGTAATAATGGAAGATGCTTCTGGAACAATTTAGAGACCAGGAAGCAGGTTGACATTTTATTAGGCAATATTTATTGAGTACCTATCATGTGCCAGGCACTGTGCTGTGTGCTAGGATCACAGTGGGAACAAGACAAAACGAGACCCACGCTTGGCACATAGTAGGTACTCAGCAAACGAAGAAAACACCAAGGTCCCTGCTCTTGCATGGTTCAGAGTCTAGCACAGGAGACAGTGAAGTCATTATTTAATGGTAACAAGCATTAATGGTAATAAGCACTAAAGAGAAGCTCAGAGTCCTGAGAGAGAGGCTGTGGGGACCCTGCCTCATCTGGGGAGTCAGGAGGGCCTCTCAGAGGTGATGACCCTTGAACTGAGACCTGGAGGAGGGAAGGGGCAGAGCAATGTGTGTAGAGGGAACAGCATGTGCGAGGATTCTGAAGCTGGATAAAGCTTGGTGTGTCAGAGGAGCAGCCAGGGGGCCGCTGTGGCTGCAGCAGAGGGTGTGAGGGACAGAGTGGTCAGGGAGGACGTTTGGTGGGGGATCTGGAAAGGCCTTGCATGTCATGCATAGATCTATAGACTTTATGACCACATTGGACAGAGTGTTTAATGCAGTCTGGGGGGATCAAGGAAAATTTTCCTGAGAAGGTGACATTTAAGATCCAAAGATGAATAAGAATGACTTGAGCGAAAGACAGGGAGAGAGGCATTCCAGGCAGGGGGAACAGCATGTGCAAAGGCCCAGAGGTGAGGAAGTACTTGGAGTATTAGAGGAAAAGGGAAAAGGCGGGGTGGCCTGAGCATAAAGAGCAAAGGAGAGCACAGCAAGAGATGAGGCTTGAAAGACGAGGCAGATCATGCAGGGCCTTGAATCTGGGCTGAGGCCCCAGGACCAGCGCGTTGGTAGCCGTGCCCTCCCACCTTCAGTCTGCCACAGGGAGAGGGACTGGAGGGAGGAGAGTGAGGGCCCGTTTCTGCCTGCCCCTGCAGCAATGGCTCCCAGGACACATTTGAAGCGTGTTACAGCGGCACGTCCACACCCTCTTTCCATGGCTCCCACTGCAGCGGCAGCGACCACAGTGGCCTGGGCGTCGAGCAGTTGCAGGATTACATGGTCACGGTGAGTTGGGATAGGCAGGCAAACAGCACAAAGGCCTGGAGGCTGGAGAACACATGGGAATATTCAGGAATCGCCAATAATCCTGCACGTAACTGAAGCGTAGGACCTCAGAGGTCAGCACGGGACATGGGGTTAGGAGAGTAAACTGAGGCTAGCTTCTCAAAGGCCTTAACTAATGTCAACTAGCATTAATTGAGTGCTTGCTGTATACCAGGCACTGTTCTAAGCCCCTTTTGTGCATCATTTCTTTTAATCCTTTCAACAACCCCAGAGGGAGATGCCATCATTATCCTCACTTGGCAGATGAGGAAAGCAAGGGTCAGGGAGGCTGTCACCTACCCAAGATCACAGAGCTGGTCAATGAAGGGGTCAGGATATGAAATCTGGCAGCTTGAGTCCACATCCCATTCTCAGATGCAGCCCAAGGGGTCTGGATGTCCCCCAGCAGGCCATGGAAGGGTCTTCAGAGGGGGGCTGAGACAAATATGCCCTTAGAGAGGGCTCTGGGTCTTTTAGGCAGGGGTTGGGTGGGGGAGCTCCCCGGGATTGATCTCGAATGGTGTCCCCACAGCTGCGGAGTAAGCTAGGGCCCCCTGAGATCCAGCAGTTTGCGCTGCTGCTGCGGGAGTACCGGCTGGGGCTGCCCATCCAGGACTACTGCGCCGGCCTGCTGAAGCTCTACGGAGACCGGCGCAAGTTCCTCCTCCTTGGTGAGTTCTCTGCCCCGCCCCCTAGGGTCAGCCGAGGCCCCTCATGGTCCATGACATCCCCCGTCAGGCACCAGGCTGGGAGTATTCACTTCTTACCCCGCAGCCTCCAATAAGGCCAAGATGGTGAGATCCGTGGGGCATATGAGGAGACCAAGGTGCAGAGAGGGGAAGGGACGTGCCTGCCAATAAAAAGAAAGCACTGGTACAGCCATTTCATCTTCACAGCAAAGCTGGGAGAGGGAATAATTCTTCCCATTTTACTCCATGAGGAAGCTGAGGCTCAGAGAGGCTAAGGAACTTGTCCAAGATCACACAGCTAGTAAGCAAAGCTAATAATAACAGGAATAATACTATTAATAAGCTAACACGTATTTGGCAGTTACCGTTTGCCAAGCATCATATCAATGAATGCCCTTAGTTCTGGGAAGGAGAAATTATTATTTGCCCCCATTTTGCAGATGAGGAAACTGAGGCTCAGAGAAGCAAAGTACAGAAGTCACATAGCTAGTAAGTAGAGATGGAAGCAAAACGAGCTACCTTCTGTGGGGCACTTAGTGTGGCCTAAGTACCTTATTTAATCCTCACATCCCTACCGGGAGAACAGGGAGGTGCAGTTATCTCAATTTTACAGGGGAGGAAAGTAAGGCTCAGCGTAGTTAGTTAATGAGAGTCACACGACTCATAAATGGGAATATAACAATTGTGATAATAATAATAACAATAATAAGCGAACATGTAGTGAGCATTTACTGTGCGCCGAGCATCGTGTCATTCTCTGGCTCAGAGAGTCGAGGAACTTGTGCAGGGCCACACAGCCCGTGAGTGGCGGGGGGGGGATTTGAACTCAGATCTCCAGAGGCGGTGATTCCTCTGGGGGAGGGGAAGGGCTGAAGGCCCAGGATCACGCTGCCCCTCGGCCCGCAGGGATGCGGCCCTTCATCCCGGACCAGGACATCGGCTACTTCGAGGGCTTCCTGGAGGGCGTGGGCATCCGCGAGGGCGGCATCCTCACCGACAGCTTCGGCCGCATCAAGCGCAGCATGAGCTCCACGTCGGCGTCTGCCGTGCGCAGCTACGACGGCGCGGCCCAGCGGCCCGAGGCGCAGGCCTTCCACCGGCTGCTGGCCGACATCACGCACGACATCGAGGCGCTGGCCCCTGACGACGACGAAAGCACGGACGAGGAGGCGCGGGGCTCCCCGGGCCAGGGCGACGCGGCCGAGGACAACTACCTGTAGCCTGTAGCCGTGCGGGCCCGCAACCCTGCCTCTGGGTCCCTCACTCTCTCGCCTGTGGGCCCCATCCCCAGGGCCCCCTCTTGACACCCGGACGCCGGGCCTCCACTCCCGTCCCCGCCCTCGGGGCTCTGGCCCCTGCAGTACCGAGAATGTCCTGCAGGGGGCGGCACCCTAAAGTCCTGGGCAGTCGCCCGAGGCTCAGCAGGCCGCCCTGCCAGGTGCGGGTGGGCTGCGTCCTTCTTTGTCCCGCTAGTCTCGAGGCTCGGCCCCGGGACACCGCCTCCTCCCCGCGACTCTGCGGCTTTCTGGAGGCCAAGGGAGGGATGAAGAGTGGGCTCCACCTGCTGGCCGACTGAGAAAAGAGTTCCTAGAGCCCAGAGACGTCTATTCCCCCTGTTTTACAGTGGGAGAAACTGAGCTTCACAAGAGGAGAAGGGACTTGAGGGAATCTCTTATCTCATTACCTCAAACTGACCATACTAAATAGTGTAGAGGGTCTTTTTAAGCCTCTAAATGGCAGGGTCTCCCCTCCCCTGATGGCAGGAATTGGATTATCAGTGTGGAATGGAGGTTTTTCTCTACTGGGAGTTGACTCAGGAGTTCTGACCTGGGTCCCAGTCCTGGCCCTAAGACTGAACAAGTTGTTTGTTCAGATCTTGGATTGGGAGCCACACAGACCCAGGCCTCCTGTCTAGTTAGTGTCCTGGCCTCTCTGGGCCTCCCGTTCCCTCATCTGTCTGATGAGATGGGCCCACCTACCTCCCAGGGTGGTCGTGGGGATTAACCAAGGCCAAGACCTTAGTGCTGGGTCTAGCACAGGATAGGTGCTCACTAAATGCTGTTCCCTTCCACATCTCACACTTCCTGACTCAGTTTACCTGTCTTTACCCTGTGTGCACTGGAATGGGAAATGAGATGGGAGTGAGATGTAAGAAGACCCTCAGGGAGCTCATGGTTTGGGAAGAAGAAATAGGACTTGCCCCTCACAGCTCTGTTACAGCCTGGCTCCATGCTCAAGTCCCAAACAAAAAGTACCCAAAATTCCACAGACAGCTATCTCAGGGATCTGGGGTAGTCAAAGAAATCTGAAGGCAGGGTTGGAGAGGGAGAGAAGGCAGGATAAGGACACCCTGAGTAAAGGCTCCGAGGGTAAAAGAAATAAGCCCTGAGAGGAGGCCGGAGACTCTCATAGAAGAGCTAAAATTTGTAAAACTTTACAGAGACTTCCGTGGCCAGAGACAGGGTACATACCATGAGGTAGGTACTATTATCATCAATTTTAAAGTAATATTATCGGGGCCGGCCCTGTGGTGTAGTGGTTAAGTGCGTACGCTCCTCTGCTGGTGGCCCGCATTCAGATCCCGGGTGCGCACCGACGCTCTGCTTGTCAGGCCATGCTGTGGCGGCGTCCCATATAAAATGGAGGAAGATAGGCATGGATGATAGCCCAGGGCCAATCTTCCTCAGCAAAAAGAGGAGGGTTGGCATGGATGTTAGCTCAGGGCTGATCCTCCTCACAAAAATAAATAAGTAAATAAAGTAATATTATCATTATTAGGGCTTCAGGTCCAGAGAGTTCCATGATTCATACTCAGTTTGTGGCAAATGACCATACCATCATAACTGGTCCATGCAAGGCCCTTCTGATGTTTTGTTTTATCTTCCCCTCCATCTATACATTCCCCATACTCCTTCCACTCCCCACCATGCGCACCCACTCCTATGTGTTGACATATGTCCCTGGACGTACAATTCACATGCTATGTGTATGTGTTTACCCTGCATAAATGCTGTTTGTAAGGGTCTCATTCTGATGCTTCCTTTTTTCAGTCTATAATGTGGTTTTAATAATCTATGTTGCTGTAGGAAAATCTAGTTTAGCGCATCAAACTGCTGCAGAATAATCTAAGCTGAGCATCTACTGTTTTATTTATCCATTCCCCCAGTGTTGGACACTCAAGTGGCTTCCAGTTCTCTCTTACAAACAACACTGTGATAAACATCTTTGTACACGACCTTTATGGACCTATGTGAAAATTTCTTTGGGCTCTATACCCAAGAGTGGAGTTACTAGATCACAGGCATATATGTTTTAAATTTCACTAACTTCTGCTAGAATGGCTCCATTAGCAGCGTGTGAAGGACGATGTCTCCACCCATTTTCATCAGCTTTTACGTTATCTGACTTGGTAATTTTTGCCTACAGTTTGAGTGTAAGGCGGCATCTCATTGTTGTTTCAACTTGCATTTCTCTGTTAATCTTGAGATTCAGAACCTCCTTTTTGACGTGTCAGGCATTTGGGCTTCACCTTCAGTGAATTGCCTGTTCATAAGTTTTGACCATTATCTGTTGGGTTTTCCTGTCTTTTTCTTGTTGATTTGCAGGAGTAGCTTATAAATTTTAGATATTAATCCCTTGTTGAATGTAGATGTCCCAAAGGTCTTCTCCCAATATGTTGCCCATCTGTTCAGTTTATCTATGGCTTCAGTTCTCAAATTTTAGCATGCATCAAAATCTCCTAGAAGGCTTGCTAAAACACAGATACGTGAGCCCTGCCCCAGAGTTTCTGACTCAGTAGAGCGGGAGTAGGGTGCGAGAATTTGCATTTCTAACAAGTACTCGGGTGATGCTGATGGTCCAGGGACCACAGTTTGAGAACCACTGGCCTATGGTGCCTTCCTTTGAACAAATTTGTTCCATTGAACAAATCCTTAATTTTGATGTTTTCAAATTTATTTGTCCTCATTTTATGGATGAGAGAACTGGAGCTCAAGGAGGTGAAGTGAATGACCCCAGGTGACACAGTGAACTCGGCTTTGGACCCTTACCTGGCTAACCCCAGAGCCTGTGCTCCTAGCCCCTCTGCTATCCTGTCTACCAGCTTGTGGGATGTAGTGATCACAGGCTGAGGCATTTGGACCTGAGGCTAGGGGAGCCTTAATAAGTTCCTGAGTGAGGCAGCCAGAGAGGCGCAAGTCAGTTGCCTAGGGCCAGGGGCCAAAGAGACAGGCCTAAGGGCTTTTACAAGAGGATCAAGCTCAGAAATTGCCCTCAGTCCCAGCCAGGGCACAGTGACAGGGCTGCTGAAAGGTACCAGGACAGTTGTTACCCCACAGCTCCGGGTGAAGCAATTTCCCTCACACCCTGAGGAAGTACCCACCCACCCTGGAACTACCCTCTTACCAAAACTGTGTAACTCCTTGGTTTCTGAGGGCCAAAAGGGCCCTGGCTAGGGTGGCCCAGGGTCTGAGCATGCGGACCCTGGCCGCACTTCCTCCTGTAGCATCTGGGGACCCTGCCAGGATCACTTCCCATCATGGTTCTGTTCCTGGCACTGCAAGAGGGGAAAACCCCTGGTTGTGGGACAGCTGATTCCCAAAGACCTCTAGGGGTAGTGTAAGGACGGAACTTCCCTACTGGCTGGGTCCGCTGGGGACACTCCTGACACAGGACAAGTGGTGAAGTTAGTGAAAATGTCTCCAGCTGCCCCTTCACATGGAAGCCCCTCCCACTTGGGGGCCCTGCAACTTCCTACTCCCTCCCAGCCTCCAACTGGAGACGCCCAGCAATCCTTCACAACTGGGTTGTGGAGCAGTCCTGGGGCCACTGTCATTCAATCACCATCATTTAGAGAGCACCCACTCTGTGCCAGGCATCGCACTAGACACTAGAGGGTGATACAGAACAACCCCTGCCCACTGGGGGGCTCCGAGCCTCATGGGAAAGACAGGTCCCCAAATTATCACGGCACAAAGTTGTCAACTGTAAAATCAAACAGTGAGAAACTAGCTCTTTCTGGGTAAGCTGGAAAAGGCTGCGAAGAGGAGATGATGTATGAGTGAGACTTTGAAGGATGGGCAAGATTTTTGGCAGGTAGACAATAGAAGGGAGAGCCCTCCAGGAGGGGCCAGCATGAGCAAAGGCAGGGAAGCTGGAAGGAGTGTGACACACTCTAAGACTAGTAATCGGTTAGCACATGGTTAGGCTTTCTGGCCCTGGGGTCAGACTGAGTTTTGAATCCCAACTCTGTCATCTGCTAGTTGGGTGATCTTGGGTAAGCCCCTAAATGTCTCTGGGTCTTGGTTTCCTCATCTATAAAATGGGGCTAATAATAGCATCACCCTCATAGATCTCAGAGATTGTTGTAAGGCTTCAACAAGATAATCCATGTAAAAATACATACAGTAAGTACTCAGTAAATGTGACCATTATTATTGCTGGGGGAACACGGGGTGTGAGGGGAGCAGGACTGGTGGGAGAGGAAACCACAGAAGTGGGCAGATTGAGAAGGCCCTCGAAGGGCAGGCTAGGAAGTGTAGGCAATGGAGGGGTGACCTAATGGGCTTGCATTTTCTTGAAGTGAATCTAGCTGTTTGAAGAGGAGGGTTGACTGGAGAGCCAGGAGAGCCTGGGCACTGGGGGAATGGGGCAGGGGGCTGGGACAAGGACCAGATGAGAGACATTAAGACCTGACTCAGATGGGGTAAGAGGAAGGAAGAGGGGAGGGCAGGTTCCAAGGAGGAGGGAGGGGAAGAGGGCTCCCTCCTGGCTCAGAAACAGCAGCCTCTCACATCCTTTGATTAGACTCATTCATTCATTCATTCATTCCACAACTATTTATTTAGCACTTGAACCCTGGCCTCGAGGAGTTTACATTCTAGGGAGTTTATATTACAATTAAATAATATTACTTGGAGCTTCCAGGTGCAGTAACCACCCACTCAGGCCTAAATGATCAGAAATTGACAGCCCTGGGGCCCGCCCCGTGGCGTAGCGGTTAAGTGCGCAAGCTCCTCTGCTGGCGGCCCGGGTTTGGATCCCAGGCGGCAACAACACACCGCTTGTCAGGCCATGCTGTGGTGGCATCCCATATAAAGTGGAGGAAGATGGGCACAGATGTTAGCCCAGGGCCAGTCTTCCTCAGCAAAAAGAGGAGGATTGGCATGGATGTTAGCTCAGGGCTGATCTTCCTCACAAAAAAAAGAAAAGAAATTGACAGCCCTATTGGTGTGTCTTCCCATTTCTCACTTGTCTATCCTCAGATGTTTCAGGTGATGGGCAAAGGGTCTTAGAGCCAGGCCAGCCTGTCTTGCCCATTTCCTGTGATGGGGACTTCACTGTGTTCTGTGACAGCCCTTTCCATCTAGTGCAAGAGCTGACAACTGCCTCCTTGTCTACATCACCTCCTGCACCCCCCACCAGGTCCTAGCACCGCCTTCTAGAACTCTACATGGCACAGCTGCTCCCTTAGGCCTTGGGCAGCCCTGCAGTGATGTGCACAGATGATGTGATATGCAGAGACTTCTCATTTCTATCTAAAAGCAACTAGTTAAAAAAATTGTTTTTGAAGCTTATCATGCAAAGGGATAGTGCCCTTGATGTGTAAAGAGGACATTCAAATAAATAATAAAGACTCACAGCCCAATAAAAAAAAATAGGCAAATTATCTCTATAGTCCACAGAAAAGAAAATACAAATGACTGAAACGTGTAACAAGATGTCCAACCTCACTCAGAAGAAGAGAAATGCAAATTAATACTACATTGAGAAACCATTTTTCAATTACTAGATTGGTGAAGTTTGGAAAGTTTGGTAACTTACCATGTGGGTGCAGGTGTTAGGAAACAGACGATCACTCATTTTGTGGGGGAGGGTGGTTGGCATAAACCCTGTTTAGAAATATCTACCAATATTTTAAATGCACTGACTGTTTGATGCAACAATTCCACTACCAGGAATTTCTGCTACTTTTATACTCACACAAGTGGAAATGATGAATGTGCAAGGAAAATCATTGCAGCTTTGTTTCTAGTAACAGGAGATTAGAAATACACCAAATGTTTAGTGAACGAGGGCTGGTTAGATAAACTGTGGCACGTGCAGACAAGAGAATACCATGCAGCCATAGATAAGAACAAGATAAGCTCCCTATGTACTGTATGGAATTCTTTCCAGGATACAAAGTAAGTGGGGAAAAAAAAGTAAGATGCAGAACAATGCACTTTGGAGAGTGTTGTCTTTCTATTTAAAGGGGGTAGGAGGATGTCTTTGTGTATACGCATGGAATCGTTCTGGAAGGATATACAAAACGGGTTATGGGGGCCAGCCCCGTGGCTTAGCGGAGTGCGCGCGCTCCGCTTCTGGCGGCCCGGGTTCGGATCCCGGGCACACACCGACGCACCGACGCACCGCTTGTCCGGCCATGCTGAGGCCGTGTCCCACATACAGCAACTAGAAGGATGTGCAGCTATGACATACAACTATCTACTGGGGCTTTGGGGAAAAAAATAAATAAATAAAAAATTAAAAAAAAAACGAGTTATGGTTGTTGCCTCTGAGTTGGAGGCGTGTATAGCTGTATAACAAGGAGGGAAGGAAACTTTCATGATGTGTCTTACATATAGTGCCATGAATATGAATTACAGAGAAGCAATTTTTTTAAAAACCACTATTGTGATATTTATTGTACTCTGTAACACCATCTGTTTTCATGTCTGTCTGGCCTCCCCACCCCCACCCCCAACACACACACACACACACACACACACACACACACACACACACACACACACACAGAGATCTTGTGAGGGGAAGGAGGAGGGCTGGTTCTGACTCATTCCCACACTCCTTCAGCCCAACGCAGAACCCAGCACAAAGCAAGTGCTCAGAAAATTTGAGTACATATTCATGATGACAACCTTCTCCAAGAAGACTCCAGTTAGTCTTGTCTGCTGGTATTCATGCTCATGTGTAGACCCTTCCCACAGTGAATAATGATGACCTGTGTAACTAGAGTGATGCTTTGCCTAGCCCTCCTCGATCATTCTCTCTGGAGAAAGCCAGCCCCTATGTCAGGAGCTCACTCAGGCAGCCTTATGGAGAGGTTCACGTGATGAGGAACTGGGGCCTCCTGCCAACAGTCACGTGAGTGAATCATCTTAGAAATGGATCCTCCAGCCCCAGTCAATCCTGCAGATGACTGCCGAGCAGGCCGACCTTGACTGAAGCCTCGTGAGGAACCCCAAGCCAGAGCCACTGAGCTAAGCTGCTCCCAGATTCCTGACCCACAGAAACTGTGAGATAATAACTGTTTATAATGTTTTAAGCTGCTAGATCTTAGGTAATTTGTTACACAGTGATGTATAACTAACACAATCAATAAGTCTTTATTAAGCGTTTACTGTGTATCATTTCTGTGGGGAGCAGGCCACATGTGCATTCATTCCTAGACTCATTTATTCCTTCAACCAGCATTTATTGAGCACTTACTATATACATGGCCCTGTGTTTAATGCTGACTCAGAACGTTAGCAATTAAAATACCCTGTAGAACAAGAGGGAAATTTCTGGAGTGATGGAAATGTATATCTTAATGGGGTTGAAGTTACATAGTATCTATCTATATATATGTCTATACATATAATGTATTTGTAAAAATTCAGCAAATGAACGTTTAATCTTGCGTACTTTGTTGTATGTAAATTTTACATTAAAAATACTGTAAACAAACAATGAACTCTAGTTAATAATATGTGTGCTGAAGTAATTTACTTTGAAATATATTTTTAAAAGATGAATTGATGGACAGCTAGATGGACAGACATGTGACAAAGCAAGCATAATGTTAATGGTAGAATGTAGGTGGTGAGTATAGGGGTTTTGTTTTGTTGTAAAAATCTTTCAATTCTGCCATATGGACATTTTCATAATAAAATTTTTGGAAAGAAGACCCTCAATAACCATATATACCAATCCTTTCATTCATTATTATTATTATTTTAATTACACAAATAAAAACAAATACAGTCTAGTTTAAAATTTAAAAAAAATAGAGAAAAAGTCACCATCTCTTTCCCCCTGATTCCCTTCTTCTTCAGTGACCACCTCTGTTCTTGTAGGCTGTGTAGTTTCCAGAACTTTCTCTATGCATTTACATACATATATAGGTAAATACAAAACCATGTTATTTTTTTAAATGAATGTACCCTCGATACTATTCTGCATATATGTCTTGGGGATCTCTCCGTGTTAATTCATGCATATCACCTCAGTTTTAAAGTGCTGAGTAAGAATGTGCCTCTCCATTCAAGACGCGAGGCTCAGGGAGGAGGTCTGCTCAGGAACACGCAGCAAGTTAGAATTGCGGGGACTCGACCCCATTCTCCTAGTTCCCAGGCCTGGGCGCACCCTGCAGGAGCGTGGCCGCCGCTGAATGAGGGCCTGGCCGGGGCGGGGCTCTTTTTCCCGGCAGAATGATGGAGGGCGGGCTGGTCCCGCTCTGCCCCGCCTCACCCCAGTCGCCCGGACCTGCTCGGGCTCCGCGCACCCGGACCCAGGAGGAAGTCCGCTAAGCGCTTCCTCTTTTCTTGGCCTCCGGGGACCCCGGGGGAAGAAAGGCGAGTTGTGAAACCGAACCGTTCCCCACCCCCCCGGGGGGACCCGTCAGCTGGAGGTGGCCACGCAGCTGGAAGCAGAAAAACAACTTTAGGACAACCCCTAGCACTTCCATGCCCGCCACACCCTTGAGCAGGAGGTCCGCTGCCTCTAGGGTGGTACCTGGCGTAGGTAAACTTCCAAGACACCCATAGGCCAGTCTTCCTGGTTACTCACTTAAGAAAGCCCCAGCTCCTTATCGCCTGCTGCTGCTGCCGCCAACTCCAGCCTCCACGGTTGCCTGTCTATGCCTAGGGCTTCAGGCACCAACAACACAGATCTGTGGTTCCTCAAACTGGCTGGCCTGTTCCTCCCTCAAGCCTTTGTCAGGCTGTCCCTTCTGTCTGGAATGCCTTTGCCATGATCTTCTACTAGCATCCCTTAAGCCTCAATCCATCACCTCCTTCAAAAAGTCCTCCTTGATCCACCCCAGGCTGAACCCGTGTCCCTCCTACTTGGTCCGGCAATATCGTGGGCCCCTCTCTCTCTACCACAGCGTTGTCCTTTCTGTATCTAAGTTATTGGTCTAAGTTTTTGTCTCCCTAATTGAATTGGACATTGCTTGAGGGCCAAGACTATCTTGTGCTCCCCGCCCCTGGCAGAGATGCGTATAGTAAGCCCTTAATAAATTTTAATAGAATTAATCAAAGAATGAAGGGTTTGGATGCCAGCACTATCATTTACTGGCTGTTCGTATAAGAGCTTCAGTTTCTTCATCTGTAAAATGGACATGTGAATAGTACCTGCATGGAACTTGCAAAAATGTAGAAGAGACAGACAATGAACAGATTAACATATAAATATGTACTATGGTGCCTCGTGGTGACAAGTTCTCTGGAGAAAAATAAGGCAGGGCGGGGGGGAGGGGCTGGAGAAGATGGAGGTTGGAGAAGCTTTTTAAGCAGGAGGGTCAAGGACCTGCTGAGGGCTGTTGTGAGTTTCTCAAGGGCTAGGCTCAGATTTTCATTGGCCTCTCTTGGAAAATGAGGGCAGCAGTGACCAGGCCTGGGAGGGTGTAACTGTGAAATGAACATTGGCTACTTTGCAAATAAAAGGGGAAATTTCTGAGCCCTGAAATAATGATGTGGCTCTCTTCCCCATTCTCCATCCTGTTTTGAATGCAGAACAATCAACAGTGGTCCCAAAGAATTTGAAATATGAAATGCAAATGCCCCTGGAAATAGGAAAATATATTTTTAAAAGAGGCAGCCTCTGACCCACTGTAAAGTGAAGGCTGCATTGTTCCCTAGCTCCTGCTCTCCCCTCAGGCCTGAGCCCTGTGCCGTGTCCTGCAATCAGCATCTTTCTCTCTACTCTTCCATCTGCAGAGCACTCGTACTGAGTTTGTGTAGTTACAAGCCTTTGGAGGCACACTGGAGGCTCACAGACCTGGGTTTGAATCCCAGCTCTGTCGTGTGCCATCTGTGTGACCTTGGGCAAGTGTCTTTACCTCTCTGAGACATCTATTTATAATCATCCCTATCTCAAAGAGATTAGATGAGATGATATAAGTGAGGGCACCATAATAAGAGCCTTTGATGCAGTCATTCAATGACCTGGTGAGGTAGGTACTCTTATCATTCCATTTTGTAGATGAGAAAACAAGTCACAGGTAGTGAGAAGCAGCCAGTTTGGTCTCCATGCCTTTGCTTCCATTGTTCCTCCACCCTTGACTCACCTTCCTCGACTTTTTTCAGCCTCTAAAAATCCTACCCAGCCTCAATTCTATCTTGTCCATGAAGTCTCTGATTTTTTTTAATTGACTTTATTTTATTTTTGAATAGTTAATACATTCAGGTGGTTCAAACTTCAAGAGTACAAGGGTATATTAGGACCAGCAAGTCTCCCTCCCTCCTCTGTCACCCAGCTACACAGTTCTCCTCCCAGGAAGAAGCCATCGAGACTGTTTCTTGTGTGTGCCCTTCCCGACAGCCTAGGCGTGTGCTGGTAAACTCGCACACGTTTGTTCTCTTGTTCTACACACGTGGTAACATACAGGAGAAGCTATCATGCACCTTGCCCCCCTGCCCCCTTACCTGCTTGTTCTCTGTTAATACATAAGGAGTTTCTTCATTCTGTTTAGAAAATGTGTTTATTGAGTTCTGATTCACACAGCACACATTCCTCCATTTAAAATGTACAATTCAGTGATTTTTAGTATATTCACAGAGTTGTGCAACCATTACCACAACCAATTCTAGGACATTTTCATTACCCGCCCTCCCAAAAAAACCCCATACCCATTAGCAGTCACTCCTTATTTCTCCCCAACCCCCAGCCCTAGGCAACCACGAATCTACTTTCATTTCTGTAGATTTGTCTATTTTGGACATTTCATGTAAATGGAATCATATAATATTTGGTCTTTTGTGATTGGCTTTTTTCATTTAACATAATATTTTCAAAGTTCATCCATGTTGTAGCACGTATCAGTACTTCATGCCTCTTTATTGCCAAACAATATTCCATTGTATGGATAGACTACATTTTATTTATCCATTGATGGACTTTGGAGTTGTTTCCACTTTTTGGCTATTATGAATAATGCTGCTATGAAAATTTCATATACAAATTTTTGTGTAGACATATATTTTCAATTCTCTTGGGTGTATACCTGGGAGTGGGATTGCTGGGTTTTATAGTAATTCTGTGTTTAACCTTTTGAGGAACTGCCACACTGTTTTCCAAAGGGGCTGTACCATTTTACCATCCTACCAGCAATATATGAAGGTTCTAATGTCTTCATATTCTCATCAACACTTGTTATTTTCTGTCTTTTTGATTATAGCCATTCTAATGGATGTGAAGTAGCATCTCATTGTGGCTTTAATTTGTATTTCCCTAATGACTAACGATATTAAGTATCTTTTCATGTGCTTATTAGCTATTTTTATAGCTTCTTTGGAGAAATGTCTATTTAGATCTTTTGCCCACTTTTCAATTATGTTATGTTTTATTGTTAAATGTTACTTATATATTTAGGATACCAGTCCCTTATCAAAGCTATAGTTTGCAAATATTTTCTCTCATCTGTGGATTGTCTTTTCATATTCTTGATTATATCATTTGTAACACAAGTTTTTAGTTTTGATGAAGTCCAGTTTCATCATTTTTCTTTTGTGCCCGTGTCACACCTAAAAAGACTTTGCCTAATCCGAGGTCATGAAGATTTACTTCTAGGAGTTTTATAGTTTTAGCTCATACATTTAGGTCTATGATCCATTTTTGAGTTAATTTTTGTGGATGATGTGAGATAGGGGCTCAAGTTTATTATTTTGCATGAGGACATCCAATTGTTCCAGCACCATTTATTGAAAAGACTATTCTTTTTCACACTGAATTGTCTTGGCATGCGTATTTTGAAAATCAATTAGCCATAAATGTGAGGGTTTATTTCTGGATTCTCAATTCTGTTCCAGTGATCTGTATGTCTATCCTTATGCCAGTACCACACTATCTTGATTACTGTAGCTTTGTATTAAGTTTTGAAATTGGGAAGTGTGAGTCCTCCAACTTTATTTTACTTTTTTAAGGTTATTTTGGCTGTTCTGTGTTCCTTGCATTTCCATAGGAATTTTAGGATGAACTTGTCTGTTTTTACGGAAAAAAAAAAAGACATCTGGGGTTTTGATAGGGATTATATTGATCAATTTGGAGAGTATTGTCATCTTAACAGTATTAAGTCTTCCAGTCCATGAACGGATGTTTTTTCCATGAGATGTCTTTCCCATCCCATGAGATGACTATTTAGGTGTTCTTAAGTTTCTTTCAAGAATGTTTTTTAGTTTTCAGAATATCTTTCACTTCTTTTGTTAAATTTATCCCCAAGTATTTTATTCTTTTGGTGATATTGTAAGTTAAATTGTTTTCTTAACTTTATTTTCAGATTGTTCATTGCACTATGTGAATAAAAGAAGACAGACATAAAAGAAACATACTGTATGATTGCATTGATGTGAAAGTCTAGAAAAGACAAAGCTAATTTATAATGACAAAAAGCCAATCAGTGGTTGCCTAAGGCAATGTGGAGAAATTGACTACCGTAAAGTATAAGTGAACTTTCTGGAGTGATAGAAATGTTCTATATTTTGATGAGGATGGTGGCTACACAGGTATATACATTTGCCAAAACTCATCAAGCTGAATATTTATAATGGTGCAGTTTATTTATAAAATTAGGCCACAGTCAAGTTGATAGGAGCTTTGGAACATGGACAAGGGTTTTTATTGTAGCATTATTTTAATAGCAAGAAAAAAATTGGGGGGAAATTGGCTGTTAACAGGAGAACGTTTCAGCCACCTGTGGTCCTTTGCCATCAGAATAGCAAACTTGTGGAAGAGGATGTAGCTGATGCTGATGATGATAGCTGATGCTGATGATGACCCTCTCACGTCCCCAGAGCCTACATCTCTCTTCCTGGATGCTCTTTCTGGTGGCTGGGGCATATGCATGGGGCAGGCCAGAAGTGCTGGAGGATTAATACTCCCGGGAACACCCCTCGTCCACCGTCTGACAGGAGTTGGTGTATAAATGTCCCAGCTCCCTCATCTCTCAGGTGGGATAACTCTGAAATGGGTATAGTATGCTGTCTCCAGAGTTCCCTCCGCTGAAGGACTGAGCTCCAGGAGTTGACAGTTGGAACTTGCTTGATAATGCTCTCTTCATTGGCTTCCTTCCCCTCCCTGTCTCATTCACCCACTGCCCTACCTGTGTTGTCTGCATCTCCCAAATAACCTACTTTCAGCTGAATCTGTGTCTGGGGTCTGCTTCTCGAGAACTCAAATTAAGACAAGTGGATGATAACAAGGATTGGTCAAGATACGGGAAAATGGTGGGAGAGGAATTGGGGCAGCGCCGTTCTGCAAGCATCTCTAATTCTTGGCAAAGCAAGTCTTGATAAACTTCTTACGCAGGTGCATAAGAGGACATGGTAGTGTGAAGTTGTGTGTAGTCTAGGTATCCGTGACTAGGGGAATGGATAAGGAAACTGCAGAGGATGTAGACAGTGACCTTCAGCAACGTGCCTAGATAGATAGTAACAACAGTGATGGAGTGGGAAACAAGTACAAAATCGAGTAAGTACCATTCAAGTAAATTAAACACACAAGTAAAACATTATTTTTTAAAGTGCATACACGTATTTACACGCGTATACCAAAACATAAGAGCAGGGTCGTTATCCTTCTCATTCGTGGTTTTGTCCCCCCAGGGGATATTTGGTCATGTTTGGGGACATTTTTGGTTGTCACAACTGGGGAAGGGGGTTGCTGCTGGCCTCTAGTGGATAGAGTCCGGGAATGCTGTTCATCATCCTACTGTGCACAGGACAGCCCCCCACAACAAAGAATTATGGGGCCCAAATGTCAATAATACTGAGGTTGAGAAGCTCTGCATAGCCCAGAGCCAGGCACAGCGTTGCTGAATGAATGAATGAGAGGTGGGTAGCCTGAACCGGCTTGTAGCAGTGGGAACACAGAGACCCAGCAGGATTCCTGTACATTTTGCGGGGGTGTTTGGCAGAATTTAGGGTGACAGTTCCTTTTCTTTTCCTGGAGTAGGTGTGCTCTGCCCTTGCCTGGCCCTGGGCACATCTCATCTCTCATCCAAGGCCTCCAGCGGCCCTCCAGCCTGACTTCCCGCCCCCTCAATTTTCTGAATCCTCTGAGCCGCCCGGAAACCGGCCAGTAATGAGCCCGGGCGGTTCCTGCGGGCGAGGAACTTTGCATGGCGTTTGACCAGCGAGGGGCCTGTGGAGCGGAAACCGCTGACCACAGAAGGGCCCGAAGGCTTGGGACGTGGCGCGGGGGAGGGGCCGGGCTGGAAGGAGGGGACTGGAATGGTGGGGGGAACTCATCGGAAGGCTTGAGGGGGCAGTTAGAATCCTGTGAGAGTGACGATGGTGGGGTTAGGATCCTCAGACGGGGGGGGGGGTTAGAACCTGTGGGGGGCAGGTTTGGAATCTTTGGACCGGCGGAATTAGAATCCTGGGGGGCAGATTAAAGTCCTGTGGTTGTCTTCCACAGGTTGATGAACAAGGTTGTCATCACCCAGGAGCGGGATTAGAAGCCCCGAGTTAGGGTTATAAATTGTGAGGGCTGGGTTAGAGTCCTCCGAACAGAGGATCAAGATCCTTCGGTTGGCCGGTTTAGAATCCTGAAGGGCAGGATTAGAAACCTCCGGTGGGCGAGGTTAAAATTCCTTCAGATGTGGGATTCAAAATCCTTTGGGGCAGAACTAGGATCTTGGGAGGAGGGGACGGGCGTCAGCATTCTCCAGAGGGCAGGTTAGAATCCCCGGGGCAAGGTTGGGGGACAGTTAGAATCCTTTGGGTACCAGGTTAGGGCGTTGGGAGGCGGGATTAGAATATATTAGGGGAGGTGTTAGGATATTCAGAGGAGGGGGATAGGGTTAGGATCTTTGGGAGACAAGTTAAAATTCTTGGGGGCGAGGTTATTATCCTTGAGGGACGGGGTTAGGTTCCTTGAGGGCAGGGCCTAAAAAAAAAAATCCTTAGGCAGCGGGATTAGGATCCTGGGAGGTGGGGACGGAGATAAGCATCCCCGGGGTGGGGTTAGAATCTTCGGAGGCGGGGTTAGGACGCTTGAGGCGGGGTTAGCATCGTTCAGGGCACGGCTAAGGCGCCCAGATGGCCCGTGGGCGCCACCGCGTCCCTGGTTCCAGCCCGAGAGCACCGGCGAGGCCTTGAGGCCAGTGGGAGGGGACCCGGACGGTTGAGGGCGAGAAGAGCCCGAGAAGACGCGCGGCACGGAAGCCCTGGCCTCTTCTTCTCGAAAGTCAGTCCATCTTCCTCCCGGACGGACTTCCCGGGACCCCGGGGGCTGCTGAGCTGGGGGGGCGCTCGAGCTGCGAGGATCCGGGCTGCCCGCAGGAGGAGGAGCGGGCACCCAGGTGAGTGTCGCGGGCGGGCGAACCGGGGACACCGACTGGTGAGCTCGGCCTGGGGGTCTTCGGGCTGCTAGGGGAGCCGGGGTGGTGGGCACGGCTGGCTGGGGTGCAGCGGGGGCAGGGAAGGGAGAAGGGACCGTCGGGGGAGAAGCGGACGGGCGGTGGGATGAGGGGCCGACCGCGGGTGGGGGCAAAGGTGCCTAGATGAGAAGCAGAACTGCCGGGCTGGGAACCTGAGAAAGCCGGAGGGTGTGACTTTATGCTCTGAGCCGCCACTTCTCTGGGCCGTCCAGGTTCCCCTTCTGCAAAAGGAAAAAAAACAAAAAAAAAAACAGAAGGAAGGGATGGAGCTTCACGGAGCCTGGGAGGGGAAGGCCCTTACGGTTCTCGGCGGGGGTGGGTGACCCGTCACGGCGGGTTGGCAGCGGTTGTGGGGAAGGGGACAGCTGGCCAGAGGCGTGACGTGCGAGTCACACCCAAGCGGGGCTGCAGCTGGGTCCCCTCGCTGCGCTCCCTCCTCCTCCCCCACTAGGCCGGATCCCCAGCAGGTCTAGGTCAAACCCCAACACCTCCCAACAGACACAGGATGTCTGCCCCATCACTTTCTGTGAGAACTTGGGCAAGTGACTCTCCCTCTCTGAATTCCAGTTTCCTCATTGGTCAAATGGGGCTATTAATTCTTTCCTCCAAGGCTGCAGTGAGCTAGTGTAGGTGAGAGAAAATTGAGCGTAGTGGTTCAGGAAGGGGGCTTCTGGGAGCAGCCTGCCTGTAGGAACTTGGGCAGGGGATTTGGCCTTTCTGTGCCTCCTTTCCACAGCTGTGGGATGGGGATAATAATAATAATGGCTCCCTCTCAGGGTTGTTCTGAAGGTTAGATTGAGCTACTGAAGGAAAGCTCTTAGAGCACTGCCTGGCTTATACATGCTGAATACCTGTTAGCTATTGTCATAGCTATTACGGTCTAGCCCAGTGGGTCTCAAACTTGAGTGGTACATCAGCATCACCTGGAAAGCTTGTTAAAACACAGATTTCTGGGCTCTGACCCCAGAGTTTCTGATTCAGTAGGTCTGACACAGGACCCCAAGAATTTGCATTCCCAAATGATGCTGATGCTGCTGGCCCAGGGACCACACGTTGAGAACAACTGGTATGACCTTTGTCCCGCCCAGGCCTCAATAGATTTCGGTTCCCTTACCCCCGGTTTTCTCTTCACTCTCCTTTTTGGAGGTCGGGGGTTAAAACGCAGAAAAGTGAAGAGAATAATAAACTAAATATCTCACGAACCCACCACCCAGAATTAACAAATGTGAGTGTTTTGTCATGTTTGCTTCAGATTTTTTAAAAATAAAATTGTTAAAAGGAACAGATAAAATTGAAGCCTCCCCACCTTGTATTCCTTCAGTCCTGTTTCTCTCCCTCTGCAGAGGCAACTGTCAGGAATTACAGTCCTTCCAGTGTGGGCCTCTATTAATTTTTTTTTTTTTTTTTTTTTTTTGTGAGGGAGATCAGCCCTGAGCTAACATCTATTGCCAATCCTCCTCCTTTTTTTCCCCAAAGCCCCCCAGGAGATAGTTGTACGTCATGGTTGCACATCCTTCTAGTTGCTGTATGTGGGACGCGGCCTCAGCATGGCCCGAGAAGCGGGGCGTCGGTGCGCGAATGGGATCCGAACCCGGGCCGCCAGTAACGGAGCATGCGTACTTAACCGCTAAGCCACCGGGCCAGTCCCAAGGGCCTCTATTAATTTATTGCATATGTATGGAGACATAAACAATACATAGAATTGTTTTCTCTATTTTGAAGATCCACAGAAATGCTATCTAACTCTGAGATTCTTCTGCAATTTCCTTTTCTTCCACCTTTTTATCGTTAAGTTGTCAGGATCTAGCCAGGATGAGAAACAGAGGTCTAGTTCATTTCTTCTAACTGCTGTGGACTGTCCCAGCAGGTGACCACTGTACCTTACTTCTCATTCCCCTGTTGGTGAACATCAAGTTGTTCCAGGTGTTCACTACAACAAACAGTACTGCTGGGACCATCTGGATGTATGGCCTTGGGCACGTATGCAGGTGTTTCTTGGGGAAAACGCCAAGAGGCCGGATGGCTCTCCAGAAGGGGCACCTGTGGCCCTCTCCTTTTGTGTGACAGGAGGACCGAGGTCTGGAAGGGTCATCCAGGGAGTCTAGGGCAGAGAAGAAAGAAGCATCTGCTTCTGCTGACCCCCAGCTCTCTCTAGACTCAGGGCCGCCATCCCAGGTCTCATGTTCTCCACTGCAGCGGGGCAAAGATCTTCACCTGCCTTGTTCACTGGGCCTGACACTTAGTAGGTACTCAAACAATGGAAAAAATTGAACAACAAGCATTTTAGTTTATTTTTATATAGTCTTCTTTTCTGTGTATTTTTAATTTAACATAATTAGTAAGATGCTGCATATAAAATTTTTATCCTACTTATTCACTTAGCATTACATTGTAAGCATGTTATTTAAAACATCCTTGAGTTTTTAACGGGTGCATAATATTCTACTGTTCAGATGCACCATAATTTGTTTAACCACTCTAGCAAAGCCCTTTTATGGAGTTTATAATTTTTTAAATATTCTTTGAGGTTAAATTCACATAAAATTATAAAATTAACCCTTTTAAAGACAACAATTCGGTGACATTTAGTACATTCACAATGTTTGCAACCACCACCTCTATGTAGTTCCAACAGATTTTTGTCACCCCAAAAGGAAACGAGACACCGTTCTCTCCTCCCCCTCCCCCTTAGCAACCACTAATCTGCTTTCTGTCTCTATGGATTAATTTATTTTGGACATTTCATATAAATGGAATCATACAATGTGTGACCTTTTGTGTCTGACTTCTTTCACTTAACATATATGTTCAAGGTTCATCCACATTGTAGCAGGTATCAGTATTTCATTCCTTTTTATGGCTGAATGGTATTTTATTGTATGGCTATACCACAATTTGTTCATCCATTCTTCTGTAGATGGAAATTTGGGTTGTTTCCACCGTGAATAGGGTGGCTATTGTGAATAGGGCTGCTGTGAACATGTGTGTACACGTATTTGTTTGAGCACCTGTTTTCAGTTCTCTTGAGGTGGAATTGCTGTGTCATATAGTAATTCCAAGGTTAATTTTTGGAAGAGTGGCCAAACGGTTTCTCACCATTTTACATTCCCATCAGCAACATATGAGGGTTCCAGTTTCTCCACATCCTCACCAATATTTGCGATTTTCCTTTTCAAAAAATTATCATTGTTATAGCCATCTTAGTGTGTGTGTGAGGCATGAATCTTAATCTCCCCTCAACCAGGCTGCTCTCTGGGGGCCCTTACCCCAGAGGGTGAGGAGAAAGGTGTCTGCATTCAGGTCACCAGCCAGGGCTTGGACTTTAAACTCTTCTAGAAGTAAGTCCCATGAGGGCACAGACATGACTGTCTTGTAAACCCCTGTATCTCTAAACCTGGCACCTAGCACATAGTAGGGCCTCAAAAATATTCACTGTACGAATGTTGAACAACCTCTCCCCTCCCTCGCCTGAGATATTTCACCATACAAGTGTATTACAGTTGGCCCCACACAGTGATTCTTTTTAATTAGATGCTAACATTTAAACTCAAGAGAGCTCTCATAAATCTGGAGTTCTGTCTTCTCTTGACAAATTGGAAGACTTGACAGCCCTGGGTCTAGAGCCTCCATCTCCCAAGCTCCTCTCCTGTTCACTCGTGGCAGCATGGGTGAAGCTATGTAGGAGCTGGCCTGTGGACTGCACCTGAGCTGTCCAGTTGGGACCACCCTCGCTGGGGCCACTTTCCACACGTGGCTGACCCTGTGGGCCCCTATAGCCATTTGAGTTTTCAAAACCTGCCCTCCAATCATGACAAGGCCTCCTTTTTATAGAAAAGGAATGTCAGGCCTGGAGAGGGTAAGTAACTTTCCCAAAGTCACACAGCAAGGTAGAGGTACAATCTCTCTTAGCCTCTGTCTTTCTAAACAAACTTTGATCCCCACCCCATTTCTCCCATTTCCTCCACCCCAGAACTGGGAATTTTAATGTATTTTCAGAGCCATGGTAATGATGCAGAAGAAACACTTGCTCGAATGTAAAATGTGCCCTTGTTCTTGGCCAGTGTCTGTGGCCAGACATGCTGCACTCTGCCTGTCTCTGCGCCCTCTGGATGGCCCTGCACTGGGGCTTGCATTCCTAATTCTGCCCTAAGACACCCGCCCAAGCTCCCACCACCACCCTGCAATCCTTTAGCCCAGGAGACATAGGTGCAGCCGAGAGAATAGGAGTCGGTCCCTCATCTCTGCCGGAGACGTGAAGAATAGTGGACGGAGCCCAGGAGACCCGAGTTTGGGCTGCCTCAGACAAGTTGTGATGTGCTGGGCAAATCCTTTACTCTCCAAGTCTCAGTTTCCTCATCTGAAATGTGGGAATAAGAAGGCTACTACCTCACGAGCCATGCGGTACAATCCCTTTGATGTTAACACACAAAAAACAATTGTCCATATTTTTTATGGGTATATATGTCTTAGCTTGAGTTTCCCCAGAAGCAGACGCTAGAAAGATTTCAAATGCGTTTACTATTTAGTTTTTTTTGGGAGCTGATCCCAGAAAACCCTGGTAGAGCAGTGGGGAAGGGAGAGAGAGAAGAGAGGCAGCCAGCAGAGGTGTGTTAGCAAGCCAGTCACCACACTGGGCACCGGGAGCTCATCCCCGCTGGGAGCTCTGGGAGCCTCTCTCGAGAGGTGAGGGAGCTGGGACACTTATCCATCTGCTCCTGTCAGTCAGTGGTTGAGGGCTGCTCCCGGGGCGATGGTATTTTTCTAGCACTTCTGCTTGCCAAGCTCACGGGCAGAGCAGGCACCACTGGCCACAGAGAAATCTCTCGGGCAAAGAGGCACAGATGCCAGCAGTTGGAATCCAGCAAGCGAGAGTTCTGAAATGGTACAGGGTGGAGTGACAGGGCGGGGCGCCGACAGCATCTGCTTCAGTGGACGTGTCTGTAAATGCAGGGGCAGGGGCTGCCTGGAGAGGCGAAAGGAGGAGTCAGGGGTACCTAGGTGTACCTGCAATGTCTTCATTTTTCACAAGGACGATGTACTATTTTTCTAGGTGATGAAAGGTAATTTTAAAAACAAAACGCATACCCTCCAAAGTAGAAAAGAAACTGGAGTTCTGTCAGCTCTAAAAAGGTAACCGTGAAAGGGTCAGGGCTTGCATTGTTGAGGTTTCCATTTGTGGACGACAGATTGGGGGCAGCTGACCTTGGAGTTCGATGGGAGGGGAGACTGAAGAGTTGCCCCTGGGGCGAACTGGCCACCACATCCTATCTGAAGGGGGCGACCCCACTCAGCGCCGATCAAGGGAAGACTATGCTCCTCTGCAAGCAGAGACGAACAAACATGGATCGCCCTGCTCAGTTTACACACACATTCATAACTATTGTTTAGATGGGGAAACTGGGGCACCCAGGAAGCTAAAGGGCCTTCATGCAATTATTCAAGAATTTATTGAGCGCCCACTGTGTCCTAGTTTTCCAAACTGGGATACAGCAGTGTACAAAACAATCCTTACCCTCATATGTCTTACAGTCTATGGGGAGACATGATAAATCCACAGATAATATATTAAGTGGGTTAGTTCAGGTTCTTGGAGAAGCAATTCTTAGAGATGTGCAAGAAATTTATTAGAGGGCATGCCTGTGGGAGAAGCTAGGAGAGGCTAGGAGAGCCATCAGATGGGAAGGCACATCTGACTCTAAGCAAATAAGAAGGGAAGGAGGGAAGGTGGGAAGGAAGGGAAGGGAAGAAGAAGTGTCTTAGACTGTGGTGCAGTTCTAAGGAAGACTTGGCAAGGCTGTCTAGGAGCCTCAACCAAAGTTGCCCATCAGAGTCCCCCTGGCGTGGGCCTGCCTCGGTGTCCCTGCCACACTCAGTTATTGGCTGGGAGCAGCCATGGCAACAGTGATGGACTTCAAAGCATGGCAGCTGGGGCCGTTGGTCAGTTCCGCTCTCTGCAGTTGGAGATCTGAGAGGCCCATCCTCGCGGCCACCGCATTAGGTGGTGGCTAAAGCCGTGAAGAATACAGCTGGGAAAGGGCTAGAAAGTGATGGGAATTGGGGGCAGTTGTTCCTTTCTTAGCCAGGGTGATGAGGGAAGACCTCTCTGAGAAAGTGAGATCTGCAAAGAGACCCGGTAAAGTGAAAGAGGCTTTCTGGGTGAAGAACATTCCAGAAAGCAGCATGTGCAATGGCCTTGAGGTGGAAGCGTGGTTGATGAGGTGAGGAATAGCAAGAGGCTAGTGTGGCTGGAATAGAAAAATCAAGGGAGGGCTTGAAGGAGACAGGACTATGAGTTTGAGGGAGCCCAGATCATGGTGCCTTGCCAGTCCCAGAGGAGACTTGGGCTTTTATTCCAAGTGTGATGGGAGCCCCAGGAAGTTTTGAGCAGAGAAGGAATGTGACCTGACTTATGTTTTAAAAAGGTCTCTTATATGTAAGAGGCAGAATGGGGATTCAAACCCAGCTCTTTCTGACTTCAAATCCCATCCTATATTTTCCAAATGTCCCTGCCCCTGCCTACCTTAGAGAGAAGCTTATTCACAGGAGGATCAAAATTGCCCTTGGATTCCGGAGTTGACCCAGTGACCCAGAGCTCACATTGAACATGCTAAGAATTTACTACATGTCTGGAACAAGTAGTTGGAATACGTGCATCTCAGAGCCAACCCTCTGGCTGGGTCAGGCAAATGACCAGAGGCCCAAGTTCCTCTTCAGTGTGTCGCTGCCACTTGCTGTTGTGTAAACCAGGCACGACATTCGCCCTCTCGGGGGCTGCTGCTCCCACCATATAACCAAGTTCTCTCTAATCCCTTCCTGTTTGCAAAGTCCAAGTTTTGAGTTCTTTGATCAGAAAGAAGCTGAGAGTCAGTTAACGGGAGAGATGAGGAGTCAGGGGTGACCCCCAAATGTCCATTAGGGACAACAGTCACAAAAGTCGGGGGTTTGGGTGGTTCATTCAGAAGACAGTCAGGGAACCCAAAGAGAAGGAGCTGCAGGGCTCTGCAACCCTGGAAACTCCTCCAGGAATGGGCTCCTGATGGGGGCAGACTTTTCCCCCACCCCCATGGCTGAGCTGTTCCGAGAAGGGAAAGTTCCTCTAACTGGACAGTCTTGAGCCCTGGGCCCCCGGCGGCCTGCCTCTCTGAGCTTCCTGTTTGGGTTCCTCATCCCTTCTTACCCTTCCCCCACTGCAGCCTCTGGGGCTGACCCCAGTGGAGGATGAAAGGCAGGAGAGTGGGTTCTCGTTCTACCTGCCACTGACCACCTGGGGAACCTGTCTGCCATGGGCCTCCATTTCGTCATCTGAACAATGGGTTCTTAATTCTGGTCCTGCTGATGTCAGCCAAGTATGCTCAGGCCTGTGGAGGGTTGAACACAATATATTCACTCCACAATTGTATATGGAGGACCTGATGCCAGGCACTTCCTAGATGTGGCTTCAGTGCCATTGGCTTCACGGGGCCTGTAGTCCACACATCCTCACCTACTCTAATGGGTCTAGTACCTTCTTTACTTCTCTTCTGTCAAAACCTACTATCAAGAAAGTCTTTGCTGTAAGCCATTTACACTTGAGCATGAATTACAATCCCTTGTAAGAATTTCCTCTGCACTGGGGAGGACTCTTTGAGGTTTAAGGGGGCGGAAATCCAACTCAAACTGGCTCAAGTAGAAGAGGGAGGTTATTGGAAAGTCCATGAGCACATCAGCTTCAGGCAGGGCTGGGTCCAAGGACTTGGGAATCTGAATTTCTCCATTTCTTGGCTCTGCTTTGCAACTGCAAGCCTCTTTTCCAGCCAGAGGCCAATGGATGACTCTCATTGGCCAGGATTGAGTCACATGCCCATCTCTGATTCCATTACTGCCTCTCTGATTGGCCAGACTTGGTCACAGACCCACCCCTACAGCCGGGGGTTGAAGTTGGGTCTACCCCAAGCCATGAACTGAGAATGGAGGAGAGGTGGTTCCCAAAGGAAATTTCTCTTGTCAGAAGAAGGGGGAGCAGATGCTATGCAGGAAAGAACTACAGCTGTCTCCTTCGGAGAACTTGTTATCCAACATCTTACTTCCTATTTGGAGAAACTGAGGCCCAGAGAGAGGTTGGGACTTGCCTGAGGTCACAGTGAGCTTGTGGCAGAGGTGGGACCAGAATCCAGGGCTCCTCACCCCCAGCCCTCACAGGCCTCTGCTTGAGCCTAAAAGCTCCCAGAAAACCATCTCCTGCCCACTCCGCAGGATGCTCAGGCAGGGCCCTGGCTTCTCCTTCTTGGGCTTGACTCTGAGAGGCCAGGAGGAGTCTCCGAGCCCTCCGCAGCCGGCATGGTGACCGTGAGAAGCAGCCAGGGCAAGCAAGCTGACCTTTCTTACCTCCCTCCCACACAGTGCCTGCCGACACTGAGGAGGCGAAGGGCGGGTTTCAGGTTCCAGGAGTTCAGCAGTGACCTGAGGAAGTGTCTTTGGCAGGGGTCAGCAGTTCTAAGCTAGTTTGGGGCCAGGCGGGGCACTTCTGCTCTCAGAGCCTGGTTTTGAACCATATTACACAAGAAACACGTGTTCAGAAGTTTTAAAAATCCTTTCATATCCCTGTCACGCAGGACCTTGGGCCAAGCCTGAGAAGCAAGTGTCTCCTATTCTAAAGGGGAGAAAATGAGGCTCAGAGAGGGGAAGTGACTTACCTAAGGTCACACAGCCAGTCAGTGACAGAACCGGGATCCAAACCCAAGTATTCTGACCCCAAGTTCGGCCCTCATTCTACTACATTGGTGGGTCTCAAATTTTAGTGTGCATAAAAATCTCCTGAAGAATTGTTAGAAATGCAGATTTCAGGCCTCATCCCCAGAGACTCTGGTTTATTCAATCCAGAGTGTGGCCCAGGAATATGCAAGAATCAGTGAGGACTATTTGGGTGCAAATAGCAGAAATCCAACTCAAATTGGCTTAGGCAAAATTGAGAATTTATTTGCTCATGAACTGGAAAAATCCTGAGGTCGAAAAGCTTCAGGCATAGCTGGATCCAGGTGCTTAAACATGTCTTCAGGAATCACTGTGTCTCCGTTGCTCAGCTCGGCTGTCCTCTGTGGTGGCTTCACTCTAAGGCAACCTCTCCCTTCATAATGTTAAGGTGGCTCCCAAGAGCTCCAGGTTCCCACATCTCAACAACCCTTGTAGAAAAGGAGTGCCTTTTTCCTAATTTTTCCAGCAAAATCCCAGAGCAGACTGTGATTGCCTCAGCTAGGATCACATACATGACAATAGGCACAGCAACCACTGTTGGATGCCAGGGGGACATGGAATTCTCTGACTGGCCAGGCCGGTGTGAGGTTGTCGATCCCTGAAGGCAAGGGGAGAGTTAGGCCCCTGAAGCACCATGCACGAGTGGGAGAAGGCTGGTTTCCCAAGGGAAAGTCCAGGCACGGTTATCAGAGGAGGAATGGTTGCTGAGGAAGCCAAAGCCAAGCTGTTCACTACGCCAGTGCTTCTCAACCAGAATGATCACACGAATCACCCGGGCCTTGTTAAAATGCGCGTTCTGACTTGGGACGTGGGCCCTGAGATGCTGCACTTCTGACAGCTCCCTGTGATGATGGTGCTGGTCCTCACGCCGGCCATGCTCTGAGTAGCCAGGCACCCTGTTACATTTCTAAACTCACTTTCAGCCACTCTGTCACAGGGCATCTGCAGTCCCCACCCTGCAGAGAAGCCCTGGGCCGTGTAAACCTCTTCCCTCATCCTTTCCCCCCTCAACCCCATCCTGTGGTTCCCAAACCCATCCAAACATCAGCACCGTCTATTTGGAAGCTGCTCATCAACATGTTGCAGACTCTACTGCCAAATCACAGTCGGAGAAACTGTCCATTGTGTTCTTCAGTGACCTTCATATGAGGATCCACGTAATAAATCCTCTTTTGAATTTAGTGCTCAAAAAATATTTGTTTCTACCAACAAATTGCCGTGCTTCCTGGAATTTTATGGTGACAGTGTACAAGTTCCCATTTTTATCTTGGCCACTAGGAAGCTCAGAGATTCCCAATGGCAGTAAATATAGTACCCAATGGCAGTAGTGGTCACACCCTGGGCTCTGGTTCAATAATCTTTCCTTTCTAAATGGTGTAGCATAACCCTTTGTGAGCCTTGAAGTGCTCTGCATATGGTTTAATAGTATAAACTCCCTCAAATCATGTGTGGAAGTCAGTGCCTCTTTGGAACATTTTTGACTTTCCCCAAATCTATATTCAAATCCTCTCCATTCTTCAAAACCCAACTCATTATCCTGTTGCTCAATTTCTATAAACAGGTTGCTTTTTCTATGAACACTAACATACACATATTAGTGGCAGAACCGGGATATATGTTCATTTTACGAAAACGGCTTGATATTAGATATGTTTCGCAGTTTGCTTTTTTCTCTCGATTAGTATCTTAGCTATCTTCGCATTGCTCTGACCGTCTTTGCCAATCCTTAACAGCTTCTTTGTACGTAGCTTTGGAATGTAATTCTCTCTGTCCAGTCTTCCCTTCTCAAGTCAGTCCCTGGAGCAGGGACCACGTCCTGATGCTTTCCCTTTGGACTGACTACACGGAGCGTGCGCTCTGGGCATGGATTTATTTACTAACCGTGCATTATGCTCCTACTGTGTGCCAGGCAGACGCTGAACTAGGTGCTGGGGGACACAGACATGAGCAAGACCAGCCTCTGCTATGCTGCAGTGATGGAAATGTTCTGTATCTGCACTGTTGAATGCAGTAGCTTTGAGCCACACACGGCTATTGCGCAGCTGAAACATGGCGAGTCCTAGCTGAGATGTGCTGTCCATGTAAAATACACACTGATGTTACCGCACAAAAATGGGGTTCTCCTACCCGATGCGTGTAAACGAGCCAATAAATTACGGCATCAGTGTTTGGGAAGAGAATTCAGCTTTGTTCTGCGAGATCGAGCTGCAGAGAGACAGGCGCTGTGTGCCCTCAGATCTGTCTCCCCGAGTCGGGATATGGGGTGAAATTTAAGAGGTTAGGGAGAACAGGCTGGCACACGGAAACACTGACAGGACAGGATTTGATTGGTGGGTTTCAAGCATTTATGGCAAGGTTCTAAACATTTATGATGAGATCCTAAACTTTTATGGTAAGGTGGGGAAGGAATTTTAACACTGGGTCTTCCTGAATGATGGACCCCTTGCTTCTGGTGAGAGTCTGACTTTTAAGTCCCAGTCATGTCCCAGTCCTTTGGTTCCATGGGGAGGAGAATCTTTAGTTCTGCAGTCATTTCAGGTCAAGAATTCTTCTGCACATGCTCTGGCTACGTGACTTTGCAAATTTTCTGAAAGACCATTTCTTTTTTTTTCTTTTTTTTTTAAATACTCATTCTCCTTTCGTTTGATCTACAGTTTTATTTTACTCCACCTATGAAACCTATGATTTTATTTTTTTTTCCCCCAAAACCCCAGTAGATAGTTGTATGTCATAGCTGCACGTCCTTCTAGTTGCTGTATGTGGGACACGGCTTCAGCATGACCAGAGAAGCGGTGCGTCCGTGCGCGCCCGGGATCCGAACCCGGGCTGTCAGCAGCGGAGCGCGCGCACTTAACCGCTAAGCCACGGGGCCGGCCCTGAAAGACCATTTCTTAATTACTCTGTTGATAAGATGGGGTCAGTAGAACTGGTCCTGGAGGGCCTGCGGTTACACTGGGATTTAAAGACTTAGTATGAAAAAATAGAATGTAAAGTATCTCTTTGATAATTTTTATATTGATTACATATTAATAATAATTTTGATGTACTGGGAAAAGTAAATATATCTTAAAATGAATTCATTTGTTTCTTTTCACTTTGAAAAATATGGCTGTAGGAAATTTTAAATTATGTACACGGCTCATGTTACATTTCTAAGTCTAGCGATCATGAAGATGAGCATTTCTGAGGCCCCCTCCACACCAGGCAGCAGAACGGTTCTCTTGGTTTAGGAGGATAATCACATTTTATGTAAATTTGACTCCCCCCCCCAACCCCGTATATCACTTTGAAAAACCACACATTATTGTGCAAAAATTGAGCTAATGGGAATTCCTATTTTAAAAAGTTAACTTCCCAAATGTTGCAGTATCTCTAAGCTTGCGGGCTAAAGGAATTGGAAACTGCTTGCTTTATGCTCCAGGGCAATGCCACGTTAGCTGGTAAACAGAAACGGTGATGGTTAACGTTTCTAGAGCACTTCTGTGTGCTGGGCACCTTACGTTTATTAACTCACTAGGTGCTCACGACCACCCTGTGAGGTAGAACCCCACCATCCTTTTTCAGAGGTGGCCTTGGATCCTGAACGAAAACAAGGCCTTGGGAGACCCTCTGAACCCTGTGGCCATCTTGAATATGGACATTGATCATGTAAACGATGCTTTAATATGTGCTCAGAGAGGTGGAGAAAGTGGCCTTATATCACACAGTGGTGCTCTTCCCAGAGCACCCTTACGTTGATCAAACTATATGAAATGTAATATAATTATATGTCATACAAAACCACACAATATGCTGTTTTATTTCCCGGAAGTGTAATACATATTTATCACAAATCAGAAAGGTGTGGGTTTCTGTTTTAAAACGCATACAAGTTCATTATAAAGCAGTGATTAATTGCAATGATTTTTCAAATTAATGATCCAGCACTCCAGGAGTCTGAATTGGTTCCTTACTTTATTCACAAAAGGCAAAGAGGCAGACACCGCTTCAGTCTTGAGGAGGTAAATTGTTCCCAATTCCCACCAGGACAGACAAAAACATCCTTGTAAGTAAAAAGAATCTTTTTTTTTTTAAGTAACTCCCCTAAGCCTAGGAATTTGGGATTTTTTTCCCTCAAACCACAAATACGTGTTTAACAAGATAAGTATAACTGAGTTCTAATGCTTTAAAAGAAAATTGCAATTGTGCAGAATGAGGAAAACAATCACTTCCTTATGTGGTGGCTCACAGCCTGTCTTCTCAGCAAATACATGTGTGCGTTTTGAGAAAAGAAATGAAATATTTCTGTGGCTTTTACAATTAAGTTTTGACTCTCATCAGGTAAATGTGTTTTAAGTGTCTTTAAATTTGATTAATCCATCAGCAAAGTCTGTGAGCTCTACTTCCAAAATGTCCCCTGGATCTGTCCACTTCTTACTTCTTTGATAGTCACCACCCCAGGCCATGCCACCATCATCTCATGCCCGGACAACTGCAGTGGACTCCTGCAGTGGACAGGGTTCCCTGCCCTGCTCCCTACAGTCACTCCCTACAGACTCCCTACAGTCATAATCCACTCAGCAGCCAGTGGGATTGTTTCAAGTGCAAACTGAATCCCGTCATTCTCCTGCCTAAAACCTTCCATGGTTTTCCATCATCCTTAGAATCAAATCCGAATTCCCCACTGGCCTACTTTCAGTGCCTCCTTCTCTCCAAGCACATTCCAGCCTCAGGGCCTTTGCACTTGCTGTTCCCTCTGCCTGGAACATTGTTCCCTCAGAGTGTTACATGACTGACTCGTTTGTGTCATTCAGGCCCCAGGTCCAACATCACCTCCTCAGAGAGGCCTTCCTCAACCACCCTGTCTAAAGGGGCCCTGCACAGTTGTTCCCCATCACGTCCTCTTTTATCATCCTCACACTTCGCTAACTAAATTTATCCTGTTGTGGATTTGTTTGCCTGTTTATTGTCTGTGTCTCCCATTCGTCTCCAGCATGAGCTCCCTTAAGGGCGTGAACTTGCTTGTCTTATTCATGGTTTGGAAAAGTGCTCAATAAATGTTTGCTGAGTAAATGAATGAATGAATGAATGAATAAATCTATGCGAGAAAGGAGAGAAGGAAAAAAGAAAGAAAGAAAAAGACAGAGGGAGGCAGAGAGGGAGGAGGGGGAGATGAGGGAGGGAGGGAGGAAGCTGTTATAAGGAGACTATAAAATGATACGAAGAATACAGTGCCTTGATGATTCAGCTATTGTTTGAGCCACATTATGTGACCTCATCCTTGTCATTTAATACAAAATGGTAATTTATTATGTAATAATAGTAGAGTTTTACTTGACTGTTTCTCTGAGGCTGACGCTGTGCTGAGTAGCACTTCCCCGCCCCCATGCTTTCTCACCCTTCCGTTGCCCTGCGAGTCGGTCGTGTTATTATCCCTACTTTGCTGAGGAGGAACTGAGGCTGGGAGCAGGGGGGTGATACGTGAGATGCCGGTGGGGTGGGGGGCCAAGCGTCAGCTCAGGCTTTCTGACCCGAGAGCCGGCTGCGCCCACCACCTGCTCTGCTCCGCGGTGCTACCTGTTGAGTTTCCACGATCCTCATGATTTATTCTCTGAATAAACCCCCCATCGCAGAGGTCCCTGGCACCATGACCGAGTCAACTTGTCAGCTCTGTGTGGGCGCATGGTAGACGTGGATGTGGGGAAGCCCAGAGGTTGTGGGTGGGGTGAGTGGGGCTGGCAGGGGGAGATACGGGGAGGGCAAGAAGGAGCCAGCCTGGGGCAGGGAGCCTGGAACCCAGCCTCAAGGACTCCCCTGCATGGGGCTCAGGGCAAGCCAGGCTCACCTCCCTTCTCTCCACCACAGGATGGGGTGCGTGAAGTCCAAGTTCCTCCGGGACAGAGGCAAGGTCTCAAAGACCGAGCCCAGTGCCAACCTGCACAGCCCTGTGTACGTGCCGGATCCCACATCCCAGGGCAAGCGGGTGAGTGGGGGAAAAGGGGGGTCCGGCGGCCTGGGGGGCTGCCCCATGCTCCCCCAAATGGCCCTAACAGCTTCTGTTCCCCAAGGGTGAGCAGGGTGTGTTTGGGGTGAAATGGAGCTGACCAGTCACCAGCAGCACCCTAACTCTCCAGGATCCGTCTGCACGGAGCACCCAGGACAAGACCGTCACTTCTCCTTGTCCTGCCGCCCAGGCCTTGGCCCATCAGTCTAGGCTCCAGGTCCCAGTGAGCATGCAGGCCTCCAGCTGGGCAGTAGCGTGAGCAGTGCTGAGTAACGAGTGACCAGACTAGTAACAGCAGCAGCTGAGGTACAACAGTAGTGACAGTGTCAGCATGATAGCGATAACTGTAGTAACAACCATAGAAGGATAGTAACCACAGTACCAGTGGGAGTACAAGGGCAGCAGCAGTAGTCAATAAGGGGAGTGGTGATACTGGCAGGGGTGCTCACTTACTCATCTTATGCTCATACGCAGCTTACGAGGAGCCGAGCACCAGCCTGAGTGCCTTATGGCCGTTAACACCTTTACTCCTCATGATAATCCTATCAGAGCTCGAAATTTTTATTAGCATACCCATTTTACAGATGAGACACAAGAGAGTAAATAACTTGCCGAAGGTCACATGGTTAGGAAGGGGCAGTGCAGCTTCCAAAGTACCGGCTGGGGGAGCAAGAGTAACAGAGGCAGAAGCCGATGCTAGGGACAGGCGCGGTAGTAGTGGTGGTAATGGTGGTGGTAAGCTGCGGCAGTAGTAATGCTAGCAGAAGTTGCCACGGGAGAGCACCGTGAGCGATGGTAGTCGTGACAGTGGTAGCCAGGAGAGCGGTACCAGCAGTAATAGTGGTGATAACAATGGTGAGGACAGTACTAAGGGCAGCAGTAACAGCTGGAATAATGTTACCATCTTGGAACCCCTGCTGTGTTCCAGGCACTGGAGTGAGAGGTTTCCACATCATTAATCCTCCAAAAGCTGGGAGGCAGGAGTTATGTCACTTTACAGCCAGGGTGACTAAGGCTCGAAGAGTCACCGGCTCCCCCGGTCACAGAGCTGGGGGTGGTAGGTAGAGCCAGGTCTGTCTGTCTTTTTTTTTTTTTTTTTGTGAGGAAGATTAGCCCTGAGCTAACATCTGTTGCCAATCCCCCTCCTTTTTGCTGGGGAAGACTGGCCCTGGGCTAACATCTATGCCCATCTTCCTCTACTTTATATGGGACGCCACCACAGCATGGCTTGACAAGCGGTGCATCAGTGCACGCTGGGGATCTGAACCTGCAAACCCCGGGCCAGCGAAGCAGAGCGCGCGCACTTAACCGCTGCACCACCGGGCCGGCCTGAGCCAGGTCTTTCTTGAGGCTGGTGCTCTCTCTACTCTGGGGTCCTTTAGTCCATCCCCTCCTCTGAGGTTGTCCAGGAAGCACAGCCTCACTTGCTGCCTCCAGAGGCAGGGGTGCTCTCCTTCCTGGGGTGGCCCCTTAGAAAGTTCTTCCCTGTATTGAAGGGAGGCCTGTTGGCCGGCCCCATGGCTTAGCGGTTAAGCGCGCGTGCTCCGCTGCTGGCAGTCCAGGTTCGGATCCTGGGCGCGCACGGATGCACCGCTTCTCCGGCCATGCTGAGGCCGCGTCCCACATACAGCAACTAGAAGGCTGTGCAACTGTGACATATAACTATCTACTGGGGCTTTGGGGTAAATAAATAAATAAATAAATAAATAAATAAAATTATTGAAGGGAGGCCTGTTACCCCATAACCCTCACTCCTTGAGACCAAGCCTGCTCCTCAGCCCTGCCCCAAACACACCCACTCCCTTTGCCCCAGGACAGCCTTTAGAGATTGAAGGCAAAGATCTTATCCCGACCCACCCCTTCCTGCCAAATTATCTTTCACAGGACAGGGATTCCTGACCTCTCTCCATCCTGCTTGCCCTTCTCCAGGCATGATGCCTAGAACATGCATCTGCAATTCTGGGAATGGGAGAATAGTGGAATAGTCACCTCCCTCCTTCTGACACTCAACCTCTACTAATACAGCCTGAGATTACGTGAACTTCTCACACTGGTGACATCCTAGCTGATGTCCTAAACCCTAAGTCACTCCCAGGTCTGCTTCTCTCCTAACCTGCATGACCCCGGGCTCTTTCTGTGGCTAGAGCTCCAGGTTCTCAGTTCTCTGAGACCCTCTAGCTTGTCGTCAGTGGGAGGCAAAGAGTTTTCTCCCATTAGTTTTTGGTTGTCCTCTCTGAGCATCAGATATAAGGGATGCTATTATCAACCATTCATTGTTCCCCTCCTCCACGGCATTAGTTTAGAGTAAGTTAGTAAGGGTTCCAAGGTCAAATCAGCTTGAGAAACATTGGGCACAACAGGCTCCTTCCTTGTAGGACTCCTCCAGGCTTTATGAACCTTTGCAATGGGCTTTGTGAGTCTCCTCAAAATGATGTACTTCCCAGCGGTTCCCAAACCTGTTTCTTCACATCAATGTTTACTTATGTGTGCAACACACAAATACATTCTCCTTGAAAATAAAAATCACAAATTACAGTTAAAGCTACAGTTTCTGCTGACCGATGCTCATCTCCCCAGGGGTATCAACTGTTGTCAGTTTGGCGTGGACCCTTGCTAACCCTTCTCCGTGAATGTACACTCACGTGTGTATAGGCTGTGTCCACAGAAGGTATTTAGGATGTATGTGTATGCATTTTATATCAATGTATCATATTTATCATTCTGAGGAACTAGCTTTATTGACTCAACAATGTATCTCTGAGGTCTAGTTGTGTCAGGAATGAAGCTCGGCCTCCCTCTTATGAGGGCTGCTTAGAGCACCACAGTTTAGGCGCCAGTTCCCCTTTGGATGGACACTTAGGTTGTTTCACAATCACAATGGAGCCTTTACTCATGGGACATGTTGGCAGACTTAGGGTTTCTTCAAACTTACCTTGGAAAACACTGATCAAGACCAACCCCTTTACTGTATGTCAGGGGGAAGGGACAAGCCAGTGTCCCCCAGTATGTCCAAGGCCAAGGGCAGAGCCCACAACCCAAGAGACCTGGATCCTTGTGGTGGCTGAGCCCCTAATGTGCTGTGTGACCTCGGCCACATTGCCAGCCCTCTCTGGGCCTCCTCCTGTGACACATGGGGCTGGGATGAGATGCTCTTGGGTACCCTTTTTGACGCAGACCTTCCATGACTCCCCACACCCTGTTGGATTCACCCCCTCCCCTGTTTCTTCCCTGCAGTGGCCTGACAGCAGCAGCGACAACCCACCAGGGTCCACGGAGGGTGAGTGTCTGGCGAGCACATGTGGTGGAGACTTGTGTTCTGTAGAGGATTAGGTTAGGTTCTCAGTCAGAGCTTGGGGCAAAAATCCCAGACAGTCAAAACCACCCTTGAAAATCCCCTAAATTGCCCCCAAAGTACTTAGTTCAGGCTATTGTGCTTCTGTTGAAGTGAATAAAACACCGTTAACTTTAAACTCTAGAATCGCACCCAGCATGGCAAGATGCTTACTTTTACCGTGAGTCCGACACATCAGCAGGTCCAGGGCTGGGTGCCAGGTGTTGGGATGGGAAACACCCAGGACTGTGGGTGGGCTCAGATCAAGCCTCACCATCCCATGTGTCTCTCTCTCCAGCAGGTTCTGAGGACATCATCGTGATTGCCCTGTATGATTACGAGGCCATTCACCATGAAGACCTCAGTTTCCAGAAGGGGGACAAGATGGTGGTCCTGGAGGAGTGAGTCCCCATCCCACTCCCCCTAAGAGATACCTACCTCTAATACTCAGTTATGCTCTTTCTGTGCTTCAATAAAGAAACTGATAGACTATCTCATACTAGGGTGTAAATGACTGATGAGAACTTGATCATAACAGGAGGAAGGGTTTGCTGTTAACTTGGATGAAGGCCACAGTAAAAGGGCTTGTGTACTAACTAAGGGTGCACATCCAAGCAAGGATGAACAGGTGAAAGCGCTTTCTCAGGGAAGCCTTCCTCGGGCTCTTAGGATCAAGCTACAGGCTTACCTATGGGCTAGACCCTGGTGAGGTGACTTTGCATTCAGAAATCCGTGGATCTCTGAGTTTTCTCCCCCTGATCTACAGTCTTCCCACTGGTGGGTATAGTGTCCAGTATGTGCTGGGGCCCAAGAATGGGAGTGGTTATGCTTGGCCAGACTCCTGAGGCACTCCCTCCAGCTCCTGGCCCCAGTGAACCACTCTGTCTGCCAAGGGCATTGCCCTACCTTGGGTACGGCTAGTAAGGCCAAGGCCGCAAGTCCAGGGAAAAAGAGTGAGGCCGAAGACCTAAGGCAGTGGGCTGTGAATGCAGGGGCAGGGCTTGATTCCAGATCCTCGGATGCTCAGTAGGGCCTGTTGTAAAGATCCCCACCCTGATCATGGGGTGCATGCTGGGGGCCAGGACAGTAGTGGCCCTTCCCCTCACCCTACCAGCTTCCTGGGGTTGGGGGTATTCTAGGCCAAGCCTGGGGGTCCCCAGAGGACCAGGGGTAGTCCTTCTGCCCCCTGACCCCTCTGCTCCCTCCTGTCCCTCAGGTCCGGGGAGTGGTGGAGAGCTCGATCCCTGGCCACACGGAAAGAGGGCTATATCCCGAGCAACTACGTCGCCCGCGTTGACTCTCTGGAGACAGAGGAGTAAGTATCCCATTTTCCTGCACTCCAGAAGGAAGCCTGAGCAAAGCCAGCCTTGTTCCTGCCTCAGGGCCTTTGCACTCGCTGTCTCCTCTGCCTGGCATGCTCTTCCTGGAGCTCTTCGCCTGGCTGGCTCCTTCTCATCCTTCAGGTCTCAGAGAGGCCTTCCCTGACCACTCTGTGTGAAGTGGGTCCCCTCTGTGACTCTCTCTCTCATAGAAACCTGTTTTAGTCCCTTCTGAATACTTCTCACTAGCAAAAACGACCTCGTTTCTTTGGTTGTCTGCATGTTCACTGTCTGCCTTCTCCGCTACAGGGCGAGCACATGAGGGCAGGGACTGTGTCTGCTGCTGTGTCCTCGGCACAGGCTGGCATGCAGTAGGTGCGCAATAAATATTTGTCAACTGAAGTATATGGTCGTGGCAAGGAGGGTCTTCTGAGAGGCACTCCAGCCCTCCTCTGGCCAATCATCCCTCATTTGATTCGTTCAACAAACACGAGCTTGAGCCTCACCTAGGCCTGTGCCAGGAGGGGCTGCAAGACAAATACAACGTATTCCTGCCCTCAGAGAGGTCCTGTAACCCATCATTCTTGGCTGCCGGTTCTTCTTTGTGTCTAACTTGACTCTGAAAACATAAACAGTCATACTTCATTCATTCATCCATCCATCCATCCATCCAATCATCCAACAGACACTTGTTGAGCACCTACTGTATCCCGGCCCTATTCCAGGGATACCAGATGACTCAGACAGCCTTCCTCCTAGAGATGTTCACAGCGGGGAGTGAGACTGACAAGTTAAAAGATGACTACACTTTAGGGGGGCAATAGATCAATTCAGGATCAGCCAGCCAAAAGTTGAAAAATGACGGTCCCCATAGTCTTCTCTCCTCTGCCTCCTCCCTCTGGCTAAATGGTATTGAGGGTTTGGGATGCTTGCCTGTTAAAAATTTAAATGTTTCGGCTTTTTCCCATCTTAAAGTCACTCCCTTCCTAGTGCACGTGAAACCTCTTGCCCTATGAAATCTCCCCTCTCGGGGCCATGAGGAAGCCGCCTCTCCCATGGCTGACCCTGCTGTTCTGGACCTTCCCCTAGCGCACCCCCACACACTGCAGGCTGCTTCTCTCTCCTAGGCTTTCTGCTGGGACATCCGTGTTCTGTTCTTCCCCTCCAGGCTCTGAACACTTAGAGAATCCCTGCACCGCCCTCACAGCAGCCTTGGAGGAGGCACAGCTGGTGTTACCCCTCAAAGGCAATATCATTGCTAAGTGAAAAAGGCAGGGTGCAGACCACATGTCTGGTGGGTTATCATTTGCGAACAAAGGGGATAACCTCAGTGGGTGGTTCTCAGACTTGAGCCATCAGCGTCATCTGCAGGGCTGGTTTCTGGGCCCCACTCCCCAACTGTCTGATGCATAATTTGCATTTCTAACCAGTTCTCAGGTGAGGCTGATGCTGCTGGTCCAGAGACCCACCTTGAGAACTGCCGACCTTAACACACACATCAGTCTTGCACCGCGCCCACGGGTTCTTGGATCTGCGTCAGGAAACTGCCAACGGAGGGTGCCCCCGGGGAGGGCAGCTGGGGCATTGGGAATCAGAGTGGGCGGAATCTTACTTCCTCTCCCGCCTTGATGTAGGCAATACCTTCAAGTGTTTCAAAATGCAAATGGTGCAGAAGGACATAGAATCAAAAGTGAAGTCTTCCTCCCACCCAACCTACCACTTCCCCTCCCCAGAAGCAACTAGTTTCTTGTGAGTCCTCCCAAGCTTTACACGTGGATAGGAAAATACAGACGTCCCCTGACTTTACACACCCGGCAGACATTACACACGCTATTCTGCTCCTTTTGTTCAGATCTTCCCAGCAGCACCTAGAGCATCCTCCTTTTTACAGCTGCTGAGTGTCCTTCACGTAGATGCCCCCCGTCCCCTATCAGTGGTCACTTAAGTTGCTTCCAGTCTCGTGCTGCACTGAGTCTCCATGTGTATATGTCATTTCTTCCCCGTGCAAGATCTGTGGGATAACTTCCTGCAGGTGGAATTGCCAGGGAGACCGTTCTTCCTGTGTACCCTCTAGCATTGCTTGAATGTTTTACCACCGCGTGAACCGCTTTACAAAATGAAAGCAAAGAAGGCAGTGGGCAGTGCAGCATGGTGATTAAGATCTTGGGCTCCAGGGTTAGACTGCCTGCATTTGAATCCCGCCTCCACCACTTCCCAGCTGTATGATGTCAGGCAGGTTACTTTCTCTCTTTGTTCCTCAGTTTCCTCATCTATAAAATGGGGATAATAAAGGCAACAATTTCATAGAGTTGTTGGGTAGAAACAAGAACTCGGTGAATGTTGGCTGTCTTTCTCCACAGTTGATACGGCCCAGAGAGGGAAAGAGACTTTCTCAAAGTCACTCAGCAGGTTTGTGGCAGGGCCAAGGCCTTTTTCCGTCACAGCACATGATCCACTCCTCACCCTACTGAGGGTGGGAACGGTTTCGGCTGCTGCTGTTTGAACTTTTCCACCCCAAATCTCAAATATCCAGGGAGAAAAAAGAAAAGGTCCAGAGATATGGTCCTGTGGGGGATCAGAATTGGCCACCCCAAAATGTGTCTCTTTGGCATGAGGATTATTTTGAGCTCCTTACTTTTAAATACTGCAGACATTGGGAGAAGCTCCGAGAAGTATAATTTACTCTCTGTAACAGACATTTACATTTGTAAGGGAAATCTCCATCTGTAAAGTTGTCTCTCTCTCTGTACCAGGAAGAAGGGGAGGATGACCTCATCTCTAGAAACTCTTATCGATGCAGAAGGCAAGGGCTTAAATCTGCATAATAACCTTACTCTTGTTTACTGTGCTTTTCTGGTAATCTCTCATAACTGACTCCCCCCACCCCCGACATCCTCCTCTGTCTTTACCTGAAGATAATATTCAAGATGAGAGCCTCCACCATTTTGGCGAGTTGCTCAGTTTTCCTGAGTCTCTCTTATGTACACATGTTATAAAGCTTTGTTTGATTTTCTCCTGTTATTCTGTCTCGTGTCAATTTAATTCGTACGCCAGCCAGAAGGACCCACAGGGTAGAAGATTTGTCTTCCTCCCCCGCAGTCCCAAGGATAAAATTATTTGAAATCTCACATTTTAGCTTAGAAACTCATGCCAACTTTATATTTGACTCTGTATACACAGAGGAGGATAAACAGTGAAGTTAACAAAGCCCCGACCCTCACTCACATGGACCTCCAAGGCCCTGAGAGGATGGTTATGTGTTCTTGCAAAATTTGCCAAAGTAAGATTTTGACCACAGTTGGTTAGGACCGCTGTATCTTCCCACTCAGTCTTTCTGTTCGTCACCGTATCCCTCACACTGGGTGGTGTTGGAATGACCTGTGGGCATTTTGTATTTGTAATACTGGATTATTTTTCTTAAAGAAAGCTCCCCAAGTTGCATAAGTTTCAGTCTCAGCAAACTGGATTCACTCCTGGTAAAACGTCTGTTTTAATATCAAAAGAATGGTTCTTTTTCCAAAAGAATCTTTGAGGAAAGTTGATGCTGCAGGAAGCCAGGGCCGTGGTATCCTGGTGCCTCAGGTGAGTAGGACAGGACTGCCCACCCCAGGTTCACACTCTACCCCCGCCCCTTTCCACCAGGTGGTTCTTCAAGGGCATCAGCCGGAAGGATGCGGAGCGCCAACTCCTGGCCCCCGGCAACGTGCTGGGCTCCTTCATGATCCGGGACAGTGAGACCACCAAAGGTAACCCAGCCCTCCCCACCCTGCGCCGCCCTGCAGGGGGCCCCAGGCATGAGTGGCCACCACCGTTCCCCGGGCACGTGCCCCGGGGAGGGCCGAAGGGCTCACCCAGCCCACCAGGGCTAGCAGGTTTTCTCCTGTGCTTTTCTCAGGCCTGGCGTGTGCCTGCTCAGCCCCCATGGGTGCCTGCTTAGGTCAGTGGAAGTAGGCCCCAGTGGTTATGGTCCCTGAAAAACATCCTGCGGAAGCTTGACCTTCACTAGCTTGTATCATTTAAAATACCCCTCACAGTGTGTCTAGTCCACAAACCTGATTCCCCCGTCTCTCCATAAAAACAGGTAGATCAGGCCACAGGAAGAGCCCCAGACCAGCCACACTGGGACTCCGCTTAAAACGGCTCCTTTGGGGAGCCTTTGCAAGTTTTGGGGTCGTGGCACGGGAGGCAAGAACAGTGCCCGAAACATCACAAAATTCAAACTGGCATCAACAAAGGAATGAATGTAACAGGAGCCTTGTGATTTCAGATTTCACACAAAGACACCTTTACTAACACGTTTGGACTCAAAACTACTTGGTTCAGATGAATCAAGTAGATTGCGTCAAGTGTGACCTCACAGTACCCTGAGCAAATAGTTTTGGGGCCATCGATCAAAAGCCCCTGTGTGGCCTTCTACTCAGGCCCTAGATAGCAGAATTGGTGCAGCCTGAACGTGGCTGGGATAACGTGTTTCAGGTCAGTGACTGTTCCAGCTTTATTTCCTCCCGCCCGACAAGCCCCCTCCCAGCCCCCAGGGGATAAGAAAGAAGACAAAAAGGCAAAGGTGTCCACAGCCCCTGGCTTCTCTCCCCCTGTGCCCAGGACAGCTGGGGGGTTGGGCTGGGCCATCCTGCAGACAGGGGCAGAGAAACCAAAGAAACAGTCGCAGACCTGAGGGGCAGGAGGTGAGCCTGGTCCTCCTTCACAGCCCTCAGAGGTGGGGCATAGTGGGAGCTTTAGCCAATTTAATAAAACTTGCAATGTGAGAGCCCTCAATCCTGTCCTACTGTGTCTTGGATTCTTGTCCCACCCCACCCAGCGTCAGCCAGGCCGGCCTCACCTTGGCAGGGCAGAGCGGCTAAGAGTGGGGCCCCGAGCCACTGCCTGGGTTCGAATCCCTGCTCTGCCACTTACCAGCTGTGTGACTGCAGGTGACTTACTTCACCTCCCTGAACCTCAGTCTCCTCGTGTGTAAAATGATGGTGATATAAAACCTCTATCTTGTGGGGTTATTCATTCTTCATAATTAATAATGTCATTATAATTCATATAATTATAATTCATAGTGAATATTATTCATATTCATTCATTGTTTATTCATACAAGTTCTTAGAATAGAGGCTAGCATGTATGGTCAATTGTTATTCATTTAATAATTTAAACCTTCTCAAAATCCTGTGATATAGTGCTATCGTGGTAGAGAAAAACTGAGAGACAGAGAGGCTAATAACTTGCCCAAGGACACATAGCTGGCAAACGGCAGATCTGTGGGCATGGCCTGAAAGACATGCATGGCCTGAAAGACTTATGTGTTTCTGGTCTACGTGATGCCATGTGTACTGGGTTCCTGTTAGTGCTGTAACAAATTACCACAAATTTAGTGGCTTAACCACATAAGCTTATTATCTTACAGTTCTGGAGGTCAGAACTCTGAAATCCTTCTCACTGGACTCGAGTCAAGGTGTCAGCAAGGCTGGTTCCTTCTGGAGGCTTCAGGAAAGGATCTGTTTCCTTCCCTTTTCAGCTTCTAAAGGCCACCAACATTCCTTGGCTCGTGGCCCTGCTGTCACATCTCTCCAACCTCGTGTTTCCATCTTCACACATCCTGCTACTGACTTTGGCCCTCTTTTTTTTTTTTTTTTTTTTAATTATTTATTTATTATTTTCCCCCAAAGCCCCGGTAGATAGTTGTATGTCATAGCTGCACATCCTTCTAGTTGCTGTATGTGGGACACGGCCTCAGCATGGCTGGAGAAGTGGTGCGTCGGTGTGCGCCCGGGATCCAAACCCAAGCCGCCAGCCGTGGAGTGTGCGCACTTAACCACTAAGCCACGGGGCCGGCCCTGACTTTGGCCCTCTTACCACCTCTTATAAGGACCTTTGTGATTGCATTGGGCCCGCCTGGATAATCCAGGATACTCTCACCGTCTCCAGATCCTTAACTGGGTTTTTTGCAGAATTACATCTGCAAAATCCCTTTTACCATGAGGCTAACATATTCACAGGTTCCAGGACGTGGACATCTTGGGCATCCATTATTCAGCCTACCACGTTTAATGTTTCCATCTCCATTTCCATTTCAATAATTGGACTGCGTTTCTTTTGTTTATCTTTTTGTTTGTTTGTTTTAAAATTTTATTTATTTATTTATTTTCCCCAAAGCCCCAGTAGGTAGTTGTATGTCACAGCTGCACATCCTTCTAGTTGCTATATGTGGGACGCGGCCTCAGCATGGCCGGAGAAGCGGTGCGTCGGTGCACGCCCGGGATCCGAACCCAGGCCGCCAGCAGCGGAGCGCGTGCACTTAACCGCTAAGCCACGGGGCCGACCCTGTTTGTTTGTTTCTGAATAGCCTGACTTTTTACCAAACTGGTGTGTTATCTTGGCTTTTGTGATAGATAGATAGATAGATAGATAGATAGATAGATAGATAGACAGACAGACAGACAGTTAGAGAAATAACAATGAAGAGGATGATAGCCGGCATTTACTGAGGTTACATCCTGAGTACTTTACAAGCATGACTTCTTTTAATCATCAGGTAATGTGATGAGGTAGGGAGCTATGATAACTATTCCCATTTTACAGATGAGGCAACGGAGGCACAGAGAGGCGACGGAGGCACAGAGAGGTGACGGAGTCACTTGTCCAAGGCCTCACAGTTGGACATGGAGGAGCCTGGACGAGAACCCAGGCAGCCCGACTCCACAGCCCACTCTTACTCTTGTGCTCCATTTCCCAGGTGCCAGGATGGTGCCAGCCAGCGGTGGCCTTACAGGGGTGTCAGGAAGGGGTGTCAGCGTGCTGACACGAGGTGGCAGGCCTCTGAGGTACCACTCCTGAGTGGTTTCTCTCTGGCCGATGCAGGGAGCTACTCTTTGTCTGTGCGAGACTACGACCCCCAGCACAGGGACACAGTGAAACATTACAAGATCCGGACCCTGGACAGCGGGGGCTTCTACATCTCCCCACGGAGCACCTTCAGCACCCTACAGGAGCTGGTGGTCCACTACAAGAGTGAGTCCTGCCCAGGGCTGCATCCCCGGGGGGTGGGCCTGTTTCCTGGGATTCCTGGTCTATGGTGCACTGCAGCCTCTGAGGGCCGCTGAGTTCCCCCCGACCCTCCCCAGACGATAGTTGCTTTGGCTTCTCCTGAAGTCTTAGGCCTGTTGAGCAGGAGGGCACAGGTGGCATTTCATCATGCTCTGCTCTCTTGGGAATGTCCCTGATGGTGGCAGCCTGTTGGAACTTTGGCCAGATGCAGGGGACCAGGCAGGGAGGCCTCCGAGGGGAAGCCCCTGGCTGGCCCGGAGCTGGCTGCCCTCGACTGACCAGGGGCTCTGTTCCAGAGGGGAGCGATGGACTCTGCCAGAAGCTGACAGTGCCCTGCGTGTCCTCCAAGCCCCAGAAGCCGTGGGAGAAAGACGCCTGGGAGATCCCCCGGGAATCGCTCAAGATGGAGAAGAGGCTTGGAGCTGGGCAGTTTGGGGAAGTCTGGATGGGTGAGGCCCTGGGGCCAGAGAGTGGAGGAGAGGTTGGGGGAGGGAGGTCATTGCTTCCAGGAACAGCCTGAGGCAAAGTGGGAATGCCACCCAGGGCAGACTGGAGGTTTGAATAATAACTATAAAGGAGCAATTCCTCTGATAGTAAACCAAATTGTCCTGCCATGCAAACGCTGATTTGCCTTTGAGGCCCGGCCTATTGGGGTCAAAACCTTCCTTCTGGGAAGCAGGAGTCCTGGGGGAGGAATTGGGTCCCTCTTATCTGGTTGAGATAACCAGAGGCCTCTTAGGATGATGAAAATTGAGAGTGGGGAAGTACAGCTTGGAGATTCCCAGGTGAGTTCAATGTTGGCATCTGATGAACAAGCTGTTCTGAGCACTTGCCATGTGCCCAGCATCATGCCAGGGCATTGTGGGGCACCAAAAAGGCATATTCCACCCCTGCTGTCCTGCCCCTAATGACTGAGGACAGCAATGCTTGCCTTGCAGAATTGTGGGGTAGACACAATGCCTGGCCCAGTGCCTGGTGCACCCCATTGTGTTTATAGTCCATCATGTTCCACTGCTATGTGCCAGGCACTGAATAAGAGAATGTGGCAGAGGAAATATGGAGAGGAAGGTAGACAGATCTGAGAAATGAGGTTGGGAAACAAAAAATATTATATAAGGCCTAGACTCTTCTTATGGGAAGATCACAAATCTGGATTCAAGCTTCCTGGTAGCCAAGGCAAAAAAGGCAGCATGAACAATTATGAGATTTACAAGATCCACAAGATGAAGCAAGAGGTGGGATGGGGAGAGGGAACAGCATGTGCAAAGTCCCTGTGGTGGGAGGGGGAGTTGGGTGCTCAAGGGACTGAGTTACACACAGGGTGATGGGTGTACAAAAGTCAAGGGTGAGTTTGGTGGATGACGAGGCTGGCAAGGGGGCAAGGGCAGATCATGCAGGGCCTTGTGGACCTTGATGAGACAGGTATTTATTTTGAGAGCAGTGTTAATAATATTAAAGCATTTTAAGCAAAGGTGGTGTTTGTGTGTGTGAGTGAGTGATGTTATCTGAGTGATGTTTTGAGGTTATTCTTTAATTTCTATAACAGCCCTTCAAAAGGAGTGCTGATCTTTTCCACTTTGCAGGTGAGGAAACCACAGCTTAGAGAGATTAAGTGGCTTGCCTAAAGGCACACAGCTAGGAAGTGGTGAACTGGCCCTCCAACCCACATCTATCTGAGGCCAAAGCCTCTGTCTCCCCTTCCCTCTCTAAGGGCCGATATGGGCACGGAAGGCACTCTGAAGGAGGCAGGTCTGCAGTGGGGCCTTCCAGGGCTGTGGGGAAAGAGCAGTGGATTCTGACCACCTTCCTGCTCCCTATCCTCTCCAGCCACCTACAACAAGCACACCAAGGTGGCCGTGAAGACGATGAAGCCAGGGAGCATGTCAGTGGAGTCCTTCCTGGCAGAGGCCAACCTGATGAAAACTCTGCAGCATGACAAGCTGGTGAAGCTGTACGCCGTGGTCACGGAGGAGCCCATCTACATCATCACAGAGTTCATGGCCAAAGGTGTGGTGTTCTGGGGGCTGGGGGTGCAGGCTGCGGCTCAGACTGGTCAATTGCAGACTCAGAGGTGACTCTGACACGGCTCTTGCCCTTGAGATGCCCCCCGTCTGGCCAGGAGCTGTTCCAACAAGTACTCATTGAGCACCTTAACTTTAACCGCCCAGCCCTCCTGGTTAGGGGTGAAATCATGGTGAATGCCAGGGGAAGGGGAACGCAGGGGCCACCGGGAGGAGGGAGTGGGGCCAGAACCCCTCGGGTGATAAGAGAAGAGGCTGTGGGCTCACTGTGAGCCTCAGGGGCCAGGGTGACCCCCACCTCCCCTCACCACCCATCAGCCACCTTCCCTGTGTGGACCAACGCTCTGGAAAAGAGAGTCGGCAGAGCGTCTGTTCCAGGCTGCCCCCTGCCTGGCCACAATCCAGGATTTCTCAGGGATTTTTCTAGGACGCTTTTTCACAGCCATTTTCAATCCCTGCCCATTTATCGATAAACAGAAACACCCCACACAACCTCCCCGAGTGTGATTTGAAATTACAATACTTTTTTTGTTTTCTAAATACGCAATTACGCCTGCCTGGCCCCAGTCCTCCAGGCTCAGAAAGCTGTCTCAGTCAAAGAACCAGTCTGGCAATCACAAAGTCATTTTCCAAACATTCGAATTCTGTTTCTCAAACACTAGGAGTGGTAAATAAATATTTTTCTTTAAATCCGTGACAATGAACAATTTTCATCATGCTCTAAAGCAGTAAGAGTAGCAAACGTTGCTTCTGCCTCCCCCACAGGGAGTCTGCTGGACTTCCTGAAAAGCGAAGAAGGCAGCAGGCAGCCCCTGCCGAAACTCATCGACTTTTCGGCCCAGGTGAGAGTCTAGTGGGGAAGTTGGGGCAGGGGGCAGGAAGGCAGTTATTTATTCAACAAATATTTATTGATCACATATTATAATAACAACCATAATAGCTAACATTTATTGAGTGCTCAGTATACTTTTTATATGTGCCTTACTTATACTGACTCATTTAGTGCTCACATCAAGCTTCCAGGGTGAGATTTTTGTTATCTATGTAACAAACCACTCCCAAGCTTAGTAGCTTGAAACAACAATTTATTATTTCTCATGATTCTGTGGGTCGACCGGCTGGGTGGTTTTCTGCTCCACATGGTGATACCGGGGTCACTCTCGTGGATGCATTCTGCTGAAAGCTTGTCTGGGCCTAGAATGTCCGAGATGCTGGTGCATCCTCCGGGGTCTCGCCCCACATGGCCCCTCCTCACTCAGCAATCCAGCGGGAGCTCCTTCACAGCGTGGCAGCGAGGCTCCAAGAGGGAGTCTTCCAGGGGACCAAGCCCTAATGTGCGAGCGCTTATGAAGCCTCTGCTTGCTCCCTGCTTGCTAATGTCCCACTGGCCAAGGGAAGTCACAGGGCCAAGCCCAGCGTCAGTGTGGGAGGGGATGGCACAAGGGCAGGGGTCCCAGGAGCCAGGTTCATTGGGGCCACTGATGTAACAGGCCACAGGTAGGTAACTGTCATCCCATTTTACAGAATAGGAAATTGAGGCATAAAGAAGAAGTTAAGTACAGATGAGAAGACTGAGGCCCAGCGAGGTTAAGTAGCTTGGGGCATATGGCAACATATCCTAAATTACATGTTAATTTTGGAGGATATGGCAGTGAACAAAATGGAAAGTATTGCTATCCTCTCAGAGTTCACAGATATTAAACAACTGAATGTCTTAGAGAGCCGTTACCCAAGTGGTCCCAGCTCAGCGTCAAGAGAATGCAGCATTCAGCAAAATAAATAATGGATGCAAATCACAGAAACACTTCTTACAACCCCATTTTCTTTCTCATCTTCCCTTCACTCTCTGCAGCTCCTCTCACCCCCAGCCTGAGTTCTTTGCACTTCTATCCTCTCTCATTTTCTCCTGTCTATGGGAAAACAGGGGAGGAAACGGGTGTGATGAGAGTATACAGCTGGAGGAACCTGGTCCAGGAGCAATCCAAGAAGGCTTCCCAGAGGAAGTGGCCTCTAGGCTGAGCCCTCAAGAAGAGTAGAAGTTAGGCAGATGAACAGGAGAGGGAAGGGTATTCTGGACAGAAGAAACAGCCTGTGCCAAAGCCCCAAGGGGAAAAACAAGAGCTCAGCCTGGTCAGCTGGAGCCCAGGGCTGGCAAAAATGAGGGAGGTGTGGTTTGCAGCCTGGAGGGTGTTAAGGGAGCTGTGCACCTGGGCATAGGGCTGGGCCTTCTGAAGATGCCTAAGGCAGAACTCGTTTGAGTATGCAAATCCTGGGGAGCCCAGAGGTATAATAAAGGCTTTACCTTTCAAGCCTGGAGTGTCAGAGGCACATGCAAATCAAGGGCTGTCGTTCTCCCTTCCGTGGGCCCTGTCCTCGGGGAAACAATAGTCTGGCCTGTTGCTACATTATAACCATCAAACTGGCAGAAACCTTGCTGGGCAGAGAGTCACAGACTAGGGCAAGAGCCACTCTCCCCATTTCACAGATGGGAAAACAGAAAGCGAGGGAGAGAAAGAGGTTCCAGACTCTTGGGCATCCAGGAGCAGAGGTTGACTCAGAGCCCAGGGACAGGAGGGAGCCAACCTGGGGACCTGGCCTGTGCCTCCAGCCCTAGACGGGCAGATTGGTGCAGTGGAGGGTGCCCCGGCCCTGTCACCAACTGGCTGTACCACTTCGGATCCACTCTGGGTCTCAGTCTCTCCATTTGTCAAATGAGGGAATTGGACCACATCTGTGGTCTTCAAGTTTGAAAGCTTTTTTTTTTAGCCATAACTCTGTTGGTCAAATGAATCTTACACAGTAGCTGAATATTTTAAAATAGGCCAAAACAGAGCTGCTCTGATTGAAGGGGGAAGGGGGTGGCCTTTCTTTTGTCTCTCCACCCCCAAGATGACCTTGAGGTATCAGTGGGATTCAGTTTGAAGTGCCCTGAGCTGGAATATCCCTACAGGCCCTTCCAGCTTGGATTCTCTGATTCCCTGACACTCTCAGAAGCAAACCCAGGTTCCAATGCCCGACATCGTGGCAGCCCACTTGGTGGTCATGAAATCCCACCACCACATCAACCCCCAGTTCTTAGATCAACCCTGAACCCAGTAGACCTATCCATTATTCGTTCAGTTGAGAAACCCTTGAGAAGCAACACTCTGTGTGCATATGGGCTTAGGGATCACGGAGAGTTTTGGTTTTGATCCCAGCTCTGTCTGTGTAGCTCTGAGCAAATTGGTGAACCTCTCTGAGTGCCGCTTTCCTCAACAGCATTAATAGCCACTATTGAAGTGAATACTTATATGCAAGACAGTGTTCTAAGCCCTTAATGTAGACTTAGAGTATTAATCCTCACATGACCCCTCAGAAGAAGGTTCTATTGTCCCCATTTTACAGAAAGGAAAAGTGAGGCACAGAGGGTGAAGCAGCTTGCTTGAGATCACAGAGCTATGAGGCTCAAGCTGAGCTGGTCCAACTCCACAGTCACTTAGCCACCATCCTCTACTGTCTCCTGAGTAGGGTTAGTCCCACCTGCCCCACTGAGCTCATGTGCGAATCCATAACAGGAGCGTCTGCCAGTGGGTGCTAAACATGGTAACTACCAGCCATCAGTGCCTGCTCTGTGCCAAATATGAGGCCAAGAATTCAGGTAGAGTAACGGACAAGCACATGGACCCTGGGCAGGGCTGTCTGATTTCCCATCCTGGTCTCCACTTGGGCCGGGTGCTTATTTCTCTGGAATTCAGTTTTCTCACCTGTGAAATAGGGCTGATAGCAAGAGTATCTCCCAGAAAGGGATAATTCGGCACATGTGTGTGGTGATGGGTTGTAATTAGTATTTTGGTGGTGAACATGATGTAATCTATGCAGAAATAGAAGTACAATGATGTACACCTGAAATTTTTACAATGTTATAAACCAATGTTACTGCAATAAACAAAAAATTAAAAAAAAAAAAAAAGAGTATCTCCCCCAAAGCACAGAGTAAATGCTACTTAAGTATCATAATAAATGAATAAATTACTGTCTGCCATTAATGTAATAACCATTGTTAACTCTTCATCTAAGGACTCCTTATAAATTTCCCACACCCCCCAGGCCAAGGCTCTGTCTCTCCCCACCCCTGGCCAGCTACCACAAAGGAAATCAGAAAGTCGTTTTTGTTGGCAAGTCTGGAGCCTCAGACCTCAGTTCCAACAGCCATGGGTGCCCCCTGCTGGCCACTTCCTGCAAGTGCGCCACCCTCTTGCCTCAGACCTCGAACAGGCTGGCGCCTTGGTTTGGTCTGTCTGCCCCAGCCCCGCCGCCCCCACCGCCAATAATCTCAGCAATTGCGCCCAGCTGCAGTCTCCAGAGCACTGGAGTTCTGGGTAATTAGAGGCAGCATGGGGCACTGGGATTGGAAATCCACAGAGTGGTTTGAGTCTGACATTCAGAATTTCCTGGCAATGTGATCTGGAACAAGTATCCCTTCTCTGCAAAACAGAGATCATGATGACACCTGCCTCAGGGAGATGGAAGGCCAGTTTGTAAACTAAGTGCAGTTTCCTGGGTGTCTGAGGGTGAATCTTAAATCTCTTTTGCACAAACCCTTGTAAGTGAAAAATGCCTCTAAGGAAAAAATCCCACATCTTTCCATCAGAGGCTGCGAGGGCCGCACTGTGAATAAGAATCTTCCACACAGTCTATTATTCACTCAGCAGCCACAATGACATTAAAATATACATCAGCCTGTGTCACATTCTCCTGCTTAAAACCCTCTACTATCTTCCCCTTGCACTCAAAATAAAATCCAACCTCCTCTCATAGCCCACAAGGTTCTTCACCGTCAGCCACCTCCCTCTCAACCTCAACTCCCCCCCGCTCCCTGTGGCAACTTCTACTCAGCCACCCTGGCCTCTGTGCTGTTCCATGAACACTCAAGTGCATTCCTACCTCCGGGCCTTTGCACATGATGTTCTTTCTGCCAGGAACGTTCTTATTTGATAAACCTACCGTCATCACTGAGATCTTTGCTAAAATTTCACCTCCTCAAAGCAGTCTTCCTTGACCACTCTACTCAAAAAAGCCCTCTACACTTCCTGTCCTGTTACCCTGCTTTATCTTTCTTTGTGGTACTTATTACCACCTGCAGGGGCTTTGCCTGGCTCACCACCTGTTCCAGTAACCTGTCTGGCACCTACCATATCTACACTCAGTAGCTATTTGTTGAATGAATATGAATTTTCCCTACTCAGGCTCGAGGATGAAGAAAGTATAAGAGATACAGCAGAATACGACATGAGCCTAGGTTTTCCCCAGACAGGGGGTTGGAAATGAAAGCTCTTCATAGTATCCTGGTGTGTGTGTGTAGGTCCTGGAGAAATATGCCACTGCTATTTCCTCGGTGTTCTCTGGAAGTCTCGGCACTCTAGAGAAGCCCCCAAACTAACCCAGGCCCTGAGGGTCCTCCCAACCTGGCTGGGTAGACAGAGGAATGCCAATATGATCCTGCGACCCTCCCACACAAAACGGGGAGCTGGCACACACGTTTTCCCATTTTCTCATACTCCCATTCCTCTTCTGCTTTTGGGTGGGGCCCACCTTGGGCTGGGCCAGATCTGAGGATGAGAGTGTCTCTGTTTTGGGTGGAGATTGCAGAAGGCATGGCCTTCATCGAGCACAGGAACTACATTCACCGAGACCTCCGAGCCGCCAACATCTTGGTCTCTGCGTCCCTGGTGTGCAAGATTGCTGACTTCGGCCTGGCGCGGGTCATCGAGGACAACGAGTACACGGCTCGGGAAGGTAGGGAATGCCGCCGAGGGCCCCGTGGGGCCCACTTGGGTGGGTGGTGAGTGTTGAGAGTTGAGACCAGTGAAAGTGATCGATAAAATTCAAAGGTCAGTCCCAGTATTAGCTGTGCAAAGATGGAGTCTTTCTGGATATAGTGTCCTGGTCTGCAGTCTCATCCAGTGACTCTGATCAATTTTAGATTTAGTTAGGCAAGTGCATGTTGAAATTAAAGGTAAGAGCAACTTTATGCATAATAGACAAAAATTGGGAAGAATCCAAATGTCCATAAATAGTAGAATGGATATATCAATTGTGCTGTATTCATACAATATAATATTATGCAGCAATGAGAAATTATAAACCAATGCTACATGCAATAAAATGACTCTTATAGGCATAATATCGAAATAAAAGAAATCAGACAAAAAAAGCAGATGCTGGATGGGTCCATTTTTATAAAATTCAGAAACAGGCAAACTTGCATGTGAATGTTCATAGCAGCATTATTCATAACAGCCAAAAAGTGGAAGCAATCCAAATGTCCATCAAATGAAAAACAGATAAACAAAATGTGGTATAGCCATACAATGGAATATTATTCGGCTATAAAAAAGGAATGAAGTACTGATACATGCTAAACATGGATACACTTTGAAAACATCATGTTAAGTGAAAGAGGCTAGACACAAAGACCACATATTGTGTGATTCCATTTATATGAAATGTCCAGAACTGGCAAATCTACAGAGACAGAAAGCAGATTAATGGTTGCCTAGGTCTGGAGTGGGGAGTTGGAAAGATATAGGGAGTGACTGCTGTGGGGATTTTTTGGGGGGATGTGAGGAAAATATTCCAAAATTCACAACTTTGTGAATATACTAAAAACCATTGGAAAAATTTTTGTGTGTGTGAGGAAGATCAGCTCTGAGTTAACGTCCATGCTAATCCTCCTCTTTTTGCTGAGGAAGACCGGCTCTGAGCTAACATCTATTGCCAATCCTCCTCCTTTTTTTTCTCCCCAAAGCCCCAGTAGATAGTCGTATGTCGTAGTTGCACATCCTTCTAGTTGCTGTACGTGGGACGCGGCCTCAGCACGGCCGGCGAAGTGGTGTGTCGGTGTGCGCCCAGGATCCCAACCCGGGCCGCCAGTAGCGGAGCGCGCGCACTTAACCGCTAAGCCGTGGGAGCGGCCCCATTGAAAACTTTTAAGTGGGTGAATTGTATGGTCTGTGAATATATTTCAATAAAACGCTTAAAGAAAAAAACAGGTGAAACTCATTTATGATGCTAGGGATCAGAATAGTGGTAACCTGGAATGGGGGTATTGACTGGGAGGGAGCTGTCTTTTTTTTTTTGTGAGGAGGACTAGCCCTGAGCTAACATGCCAATCCTCCCCATTTTTTCCTTGAGGAAGAGTGGCCCTGAGCTAACATCTGTGCCCGTCTTCCTCTACTTTATATGGGATGCCCCCACAGCATGGCTTACCAAGCGGTGCCACCGTGCGCGCCCGGGATCCGAACCTGCAAACCCCGGGCCGCCGCAGCGGAGCGCACGCACTTAACTACTTGCACCACCAGGCCGGCCCCTGGGGGGGGGGGGGAGCTTTCTGAAAGGCTGAAAGTGTGCTCTATCCTGATCTGAGTAGTGATTACAAGGGTATATACATATATAAAGATGCATTAAGTTGTATATGAAATATTTGTGCACTTTATTTCATGTTTGTTATGATTCAATAAAAACAAAATCTAAACTAAGGGCAACCGCTAAAAGAATAAGAGTAGAATGGATAATTTCTAAACCCGGGGGAGGGTAAGCAGGAATAAAGAAAACTCTCTCCCTCCCAAGGAAGAAAGGGATGGAGAAAAAATCCACACAGAGCATTTTCCAAACTTGACTGTGTACTCAGTCATAGAGCAGGTCTCACCAAAGTCCAAAGAACATGTATCCTATAGACCACGTTCACAAACCACAATGGAATTGAGAGAGAAATCACTAACCAAAGGTTAACCAAGCCCATCCCAGACCAGGCAGGAGGAGAGGAGCAGGGGGAGACATCCAGGGCCTGTGGAAACCTCAGAGGCCAAGGCCAAAATCTTCCCTTCCCCCATTGCCAAGGGTAAGGGGGCTGAGGCATCTGCTGCAGCCTGGACTCAAGGGCCCCCAAAGTCCTGCTGTCCCCAGGACTCTGACCTCTAGGCCTCCCCTCTTCAGGAGCTGTAGTTCACTAGGGAGTCAGCTGAATCAATAAGGTGGCCCCAGAGAGTAAGCTCCCTGCCGCACCCCAGAACCCTCTGCCCACTCCTCCCCACTTAGCCATCTGTCCTCAGGATGGACATTCCTTGCTTCCGCAGAAGCCACATTGAGGGAAATCGCAGCTGTGCCCCCGTCCTGTTCGCTCTCCCTGGCAGAGACTCAGCCCTGACTGCTTCCTGGAGTCCCCTGACTCCGCTCTGTCCAACCCCACAGGCGCCAAGTTCCCCATTAAGTGGACAGCTCCTGAAGCCATCAACTTTGGCTCTTTCACCATCAAGTCAGACGTCTGGTCCTTTGGTATCCTGCTGATGGAGATCGTCACCTACGGCCGGATCCCTTACCCAGGTAGGGAAGGGGGCATCAGCTTGGGGCTGCTTCCAGGGCCCAGCCTGGCTCCCTCCCTTTGTCAATCTGTCCATTTCATACTGAGTTCTTGATCCTGCCCCCACCACCTCCCCTGCCTGCCCCATCTCAGGTGAAGGCACCACCATCCACCCAGTTTCTTAAGCCTGAACTCTGGGGGCTTTCCTGGCCCTCCCTCTTCTCTCACCTCTTACTCCACATCCAAGCAGTCGCAGGGCTCTGGCCATTTGACTCCAGAACATATTCCAAGTCTGCCCACTTCTGACTCCACAGCCTCCCTTCACATCCAGGCCAACATCGCCTCTCACCCCGATGGTGCAGTGGCTCCTAGTCAGTCCCCCTGCTTTCTCTGCTCTCTCCTATAGGCCATTCTCCACTTGCGGCCAGAGGGATTTTTCTAAAGTTGTGAATCAGATCTTGTCCCTTCTCCATCTCTAATTCTTTAATGATCTCTCCACATAATTGGGACAAAATTCCAAACTCCTAATTATGGCCTGCAGATCCTGCATAATCCAGCCCCTGCCTACTTCTCCAGCTTCCTCTCATGCTGTACCCCACCACTCAGTCATCTAAAGTACCATACATGTCCCCGTCCTCCTCTTTCATAATACCCTATACTGGTCCATCATAGCATTCATCACAATTGATAACTCTATATTTGTTTACATTTTCCCCATCAGACTGAGCTCCATAAGGCCGGAAATCCTGTCTGGATTCCATACTGGTGCATCACACTGCCTACCTCTGTGCTTGGCACATGTGGGTGCTTAGTAACTGTTGAGTGGATGAATTTATCCCCGTGGTTATGGGAAGTACCCTACACTGAGTACACCATAAGGGTATGCAAAGATATACCCAACATGTAGATTGCTGGGACCCAGTAAATAATGTTATTCTCTGTCCCTTTTCGGTTGGGATGTCTCCTGGGGTATCTGTAGCCAGAACACCGGGCAGAGGAGGCAAGGTGGATATAAAGAGTCCCTGACTTTTTGTATAAACAGTCCTAAATTTGGATCTTGTCCCCATCAATGACTACACTTTGAGAAATTCCCTTCACTTCACCTACCCCAGTTCTTCACCTGTAAAGAATATAGGTAATGATGTCTACCTTGCAGAGGTGGTTGTGAAGATTAGAAATTAAAGACACTTGGTTGGTTCATTCATCAGTATTTATCACACTCCTGCTGTGTGTTAGGCACTGAGGATACAGTGAGAGATGAGGTCCTGCTGTAGGGAGCTCCTGCTCGTGAGGACATGTGAGAGGAAGAGACGTGGGGCTCCTGCAGACAGGGAGCACGTTTCAGAGTAGGTCATATTTGAGCTGAAAGACAGCTGAGTGAGGATCTAGGGAAAAGATTCCAGGCAGAAGGCACTGCTAGCTCTTAGGGCCTGGGGTGTGCCTGAAGAAGAGCAAGGAAGCCAGGTAGCTGGAGGCAAGGAATGAGCAGACAGTAGAGGATGAGGTTGGCAGGGACCAGATCAGGCAAGGTCCCTGGTCGTGGTGAAGAGTGAATGGATGCTAGTCTAAGTGTCCGGAAGCCATTGGAGGGTATTGGGCAAGGAAGTGACATCATCTGGTTTGCAGCTTTAAGGGATGCTTTGGTTCAGCGTGGAGAGTGGATTGGGGGCTGGGGAGATGGTGGCAGCTGCTGCAGTGGTGCAGGCAGAAGTGGTGATGGTGATAGAAATAAGTTGATGGGTGGGTACTACGTTTTAAAAGAAGAAAGGATATGACTTGCTGATATGGAAGGTGAGGGGGAGAGAATCAAGGATGATTCTCCTGGTTTTAATTGAACAACTGGGTGGGTGATGGTCTAGGGATAGAAACTCAAGAGTTCTGTTTTAGCTCTGGTAAATTTGAGGTGACTCTTACACATCCAAGTAAAGATGTTTGAAGAAGTATTTGGATATATGAGTTTGGAGTTCAAGACGGGTAATGTAAAATTAGGGGATCATAGACATTTAAATGGTTGTTCTTAAAGATAACTAACATAAACTTTACTTGAACAAGGAAATGGTCTCACTCATAGGGTGACATCAAGTCTGGCCACCTGACTGTCTTGTCTTGAGGGTACACCAGTGAAAACCAGGCAATGGGTTATGGAACCCTGTATCCATTAAGATGCATTAGTCTGCAAGGAAGAAAATAACAAACTAAGAGTGGCTGAAACAATAGGCAACTTATTATTCCCCGTAATAAGGAGTCTGGCATTGGTGACTGGTTGTTTCAGCTGCTCAACAGCTCTCAGGACTCTGGGTTAGTTTCTCTGTGAGTGTCTTCTGCACGTGGTCAGATGGCTGCTGCAGCTCCAAGGATCACGTTGTCTCACAGTGTCCGAAGGAAGGAGGAAGGGTGTGTCCCTCAAAGTTTCTTTTCATCAGGAGGAAAACCTTTCCTGGAAGTCTCCCAGGAGACTCCCCCTCAGCTCCCATTGGCCAAAACTGGGTGCCATGCCCCTGCCCTAGAGGCAGGGGAGGCTGGGGAAGGGGTCCTTGGCTTTCCCAGTGGGAGGGGCTCAGCTCCCATGGGGAGGTGGGGAGTGATGGCAACAGTGCCTGCCACTCCTGGGCTCCTGTCCCCGGTCCCTCCCTTGTTAATTCCATTGCTCCTTCTCAGGGATGTCAAACCCTGAGGTGATCCGGGCACTGGAGCGCGGGTACCGGATGCCTCGACCAGAGCACTGCCCGGAGGAGCTCTACAACATCATGACTCGCTGCTGGAAGAACCGGCCTGAGGAGCGGCCCACCTTCGAGTATATCCAGAGTGTGCTGGAGGACTTCTACACGGCCACCGAGAGCCAGTACCAACAGCAGCCGTGATGGGTGGGGCCAGGGCCGGCCGGCGCTGGGGCGAGGCCTGTGAGGTGGCTCCAGCGCCGTCTTCCCAGTGCCACTCACCCTTCCCGCTCCCAGACACCCGCCCTTGCTCCAGCCACGGCTCCTCATCTGTCAGGTGGATGGGTTGGACTGGACAATCTCTTTTTGACTCTAGCAATCCACAATCTGCCGTTCTCAGGAAACCCCAAGTTGACATTTCTATTGCCTGGGACAGTTGGATTCCAGTTACTGCTGTGGTTTGGATGGGAAACTTCAAAAATAATGAAATAAATATTTAAATAAAAGGTATGAATGCTAAAGGCTTTACTGACAGGCCAGGTTTTCTCGTCCTTCCGGTTCCTGACTGTCTATTTGCCTTTTTTTTTTTTTTTTGCTGAGGAAGATTGGCCCTGGGCTAACATCCGTGCCCATCTTCCTCTACTCTTTACGTGGGACGCCGCCACAGCATGGCTTGATAAGCGGTGCATAAGTCCGGCCCAGGATCTGAACCCGTGAACCCCGGGCTGCTGAAGCGGAACGTGCGAACTTAACCACTACACCACCAGGCCGGCTCCTATTTGCCTTTTTGCTGGATGACAAGTCAGAAAGGGGGAAGGCCCCTCCCAGAGACCAGTAGTGTGAAGAGACGTGGGGTTCAATGCTCAAAGTTTTCTCACTGCCAAAAAATAGTTGCTGTCTGGGTTAGTTTCCTATTGCTGCTGTAATAAGTTACCACAAACTTGGTGGCTTAAAACAACACACATTTATCATCTTACAGTTCCAGAGGTCAGAAGTCTGAAATGGGTTGGCAGGGCTGCATGCCTTCTGGAGGCTCTAGGGGAGAATCATTTCCTTGCCTTTTCCAGCTTCTAGAGGCTTTCACATTTCTTGACTGTTGGTTTCCTTCTGCTCGACCCTCCAAACTCTGCTTCAGTCATCACGTCTCCTTCTCTGACGCTGAGTCTCCTGCCTCTTTCTTTCACTTGTGAGGAGCCCTGTAAGAACATTGGATCCACCTGGATAATCCAGACGAATCTTCCATTGCAAGATCCTTAATCACATCTGTAAAGTCCCTTTTGCCATGGAAGGTAACATCTTCACAGGTTCTGGGGATAAGGACATGGACCTCTTTTCTCAAGAGGGGCATTATTCTGCCTATCACACTGGCGCTGGGACGCTGTATGAGAGTTTGTCTGCAAGGAGCTGGGTCTGCCAGGATGGTAGGAATGATTTTTCATGATCTGGGACGCTGACTCTCCTGACAAGCCACACTGCTGCGTGAGCTGGTTAGTCTGAATCACCACCAGGGCTGGGGGCATTTCCCATGGCCAAGCAGCCGTTGTGGTTGTTAAGATGGTATCCCCCACTGCAGGAATCCCGTGCTCTGGAGATGTGGCTGCTGAGAGGTATCTGGTACCCTGCGTGGGAAGCTCTCAGTGGAAGAGAGGGAGACCTGGGAAGGACGCAGAGAAGACAACGAGGTAGTGGCCCTTTCTGCATGTTGCCTCAGGTGAAAGTCCCCGGCAGTTAGCTTTTGTTGTAGGGGGAAAGATGACAAGAAGTGGACAGTGGGATGGGGAGCAAATGACACCTTTCTATATCATTGCATTCTCTGAAGGGTTTACATCACAGCACCCGCCAGGTCCCACGGAACCCTATACTGAACTGATTCTATACCCTAGATAGCACAGAGTCTGCGCTTAGGAACTGGCTGTAAGAACAATGGAAAATAAAGCTAGCAGTTGGTCATTAGATTGGTAGCTGGTTGGTAATTACAAGTTTCTCTCTTGCTTCCTGGTTTAAGATGTGTTTTGGGTATCTGAAAGCAGAGCCCAGGGTCCTGTGGTAGGAATTTGCACTCAGGATTTGTGGTGCATTGGATTGCTGTGTGTTAATCCATAGGAGGAGTACACTTCCTTGCCCCACTGATGTTGAGCTTGGCCATGCATGAGACTTGCTTTAGCCAATGGGATCTTAGCAGACGTGATATAATCAGAGGCTTGAAATGTGCTTGTGGGGCTGGGCTTGCCCTCCAGCCTTTTGCCCTGAAAAGAACATGGTCCAAGGAAGATGAGTGGCATGTGGAGCAGATCTGGACCCAACCTGCAGCTTGAAGTTAAACCCAGCTGAGCCCAGCCTCAATCAACTGAACCCCAGCTGACCATGGACATGTGAGAGAGAAGTAAATGCTTAATATTATAAGCCTTTGAGTTCTAGGGTTGTTTTGTTACATAGCATTACTATAGAAATGGCTGACTGAGACAGGATCTCAAGAGTTGGAGCCTGTTGCTATATGCGCAAGATAAAGAGGTCAATTCCTGCCCTCCTGCTCTTTCAGCTTACACTGCCCTACACTCTGATCTATCCCTCTCACAGGAAAGAAGAAGAAAACGTGGGGATAGATACAACACCAAAAGCAAAATCCATGAAAGAAAAAATTGATAAATTGGACGTCATTAAAATTAAAAGGTCTCTTCTGAGAAAGACACTGTGAAGAAATGAAAAGATAAGCTCCAATGTGGGAGAAAATATTTGCAAAACGCATATCTGATAAAGGATTGATATCCAAAGATATACAAAGAACTCTTAAAACTCAACAATAAGAAAACAACTCAATTAAAAAATGGGCAAAAGACCTGAACAGACACCTCACAAAAGAAGATATGCAGATAGAAAATAAGCACATGAAAAGCTGCTTCACATCATATGTCATCAGGGAAATGCAAATTAAAACAACGAGATACCACTACACACCTATGAGAATGGCCAAAATCCAGAACCCTGACAACACCAAATGCTGGCAAGGATGTGGAGCGACAGGAACTCTAATTCATTGCTGGAGGGCATGCAAAATGGTGCAGCCACTTTGGAAGAAAGCTTGTCAGTTTCTTACAAAACTAAACATACTCTTACCATTTGGTCCAGCAATTGTGCTCCTTGGCATTTACCCAAAGGAGTTGTAAACTTATGTCCACACAAAAACCTACACAGTAATATTTGTAGTAGCTTTATTTATAATTGTCAAAACTTGGAAGCAACTAAGATGTCCTTCAACAGGTAAATGGATAAACAAACTGTGTACATCCATATAATGGAATATTGTTCTGTGATAAAAAGAAATGAGCCATCAAGACATGGAAAAACCTTAAATGCATATTGCTGGGTGAAAGAAGCCAGTCTGAAAAGGCTACATACTATATGATTCCAACTATCTGACATTCTGGAAAAGGCAAAACTACAGAGACAGTAAAAAAATCAGCGGTTGCCAGGGGTTTAATAAGTGGAGCACGGGGGATTTTTAGGGCAGTGAAACTGTTCTGTATCATACTCTTAATGATAGATAGAAGTCATCATATATATGTCAAAACTCAGAATGTACAGCACAAAGAACCATAATGTAAACTATGGACTGAGGTTAATAATGTATCAATATTGGCTCATCATTTGTAACATACGCACCACATTAAGGCAAGATGTTAATAACAGGGGAAAGGAAGAGCTGGATGAGAGGGTATATGGGAACTTTGTACTTTCTACTCATTTTTCTGTAAACCTAAAAATGCTCTAAAAAAAATAAAGTCTATTAAATAAAACAAACAAACAAAAACATGGGGATAAATTGTGTGCCACCAATTCTATGGGAAAACTGCACGCACTCTTCCCCTAGAGGTTGGCGAAGGAAGGCGTGGATACAATGCTCTGTTCTAAGATGTTGATAACTTGCTTCAATCTATCCTCTAGCTGTAGTTTTGAGTTTAAATATAGGGAAAGCACTTGTTTCATTTTTTTCCCCGTGACTTGGAATAAAACTTCCTCCTTATTCCCTGATCTGGGCCCTCAATTTTGTCATGTGTCTATCCTCATCACAGTATTTTCTGACATAAGGCTGTAGCAATTTGCATTCTATTTGCATCCCTTCCCTTTTGGGGGTTGGCAATGACTGCTGGTTGTCCCCATAGCCATGTTCTCCCTTCTTCCAGAGAAATAGAATTTTTATCAGGGGCCCAGGACAATGCAGGATGAAGGCTACACTTCCCACTCTCTCTTGCAGCAAAGTGTGGCCATGTGATTAAGTTCTGATCAATGGGTTGGAAGTGGAAGTGTGGTTAGCACCTTCCAGGATCCTTTCTTAAAAGACAACTGATGTGAGCTCTTTGCCCTTTATTTTTCATCTCTTCCTCTATCTTGCTGCCTAGAATGTACATGTAAAGTCTGGAGCTTTAGCTCTATTGTGGACCCTGAGGGAAATGAATTAACTCTGGAGATGGCAAAGCTGGACGGAGCCTGGATCTCTGAAGATATTTTAGCCACAGCCACCATATCAGCCAGGACAGTCCTCCAGACTCTGACCTCAGAGAGTGTGGCATGTACTATCAGTATTCCTTAAAGTGGGCTGGACTTTTAGCTGCCATTATCTGCATCACTGTGCCTGTGGGCTCTTTTTCTAAAACTGCAAAAAGCCTCAGCTGGCAGTGTTCCCAGAGGGCCAAAAGTGCTAAGGAATTAATACCCTCTGAGATCGTCCTCAACAAATGACCTTTGGGAGTTGGTATATAAATACCCCAGCTCCCTTGCCTCTTGTGTGGGATAACTCGGAGGTGTGTGTTTTGCATTATTTCCCGGAGTTTCCCCACAGGATTAAGCTTCAGTTACCCACAGTGGTAACTTGCTTGACAACATACCCTCTCCAAGTATAGTTCCAACATGAATGTGGGTTGATAGTTTCATTTATATTCATGAATCAGATGAAAATGAAATAATGTAGATGTATATCACACCTTCACTCGTTAGTCGATGATATGAGCAACTCCTTTGCTAAGGTAAGAGTTTCAAATACCGTCAGATTTTTGTGCTAATCACAATGCAACAGACACAACACACTTAAAGTTTAGCCTGCATTATTAGCATTTTCTCCATCCCTTTAAGTCTAGACCAGGGTTTGGCAAACTATGTTTTATTGGAACTCAGCCATGCCTGTTATTTATTGTCTCTAATGGCTTTTGTACTACAAGGCAGAGTTGAATAGTTGTGACACAATCACGTGGCCTGCAAAGTGTAAAATATTTATTATCTGGCCCTTCACAGAAAAATTTTGCTAACAAAGCAAAACTTTGAGCCCTGATTTGTAGCATTTGCTGATTTTTGTGGTGTAAATATTCCCACTACGGCCAATTTCAAGTTACCAACCAGAACTACATTATGATTTTCATGGGCCTTAGGCACTTTTGCCTTTCTAGAACCCTCCCTCCATAAAATATATTTACAAATATAAATATAAATGTATTTTATTTATAAACATAAATTATAGTCAACAACTACATTGATATAAAGATGAATATATTAATATTATATATGCAAACTTTTCCTTTAACCCCAAAGTTCATTTTTGCCTTCTGATTTTAAAAGAAATTAATTTCTTTTAAAGATTTTTGTGGCCCCTAAAAGTATCATGGGCCTTGTGCACTGTGCCAACTGTGTTAATGGATAAGTTGGCTCTGCTACCAACCCAGCTCCACTGAACACAGAGCTGGAAGAGAGGAGCAGTAGCACACCATTTAACAGTATTTCTATCACACACATAAAATAGATGTAAATAACCTCAAGAACATAGATAATAGTAAAATATAGTAAAATGATTAGGAAGTGATGAGTTTTGAATACTGAATACTTTTGTTTTTAATATCATTTATTAATTTTAAATTTATATAATTTAGTTTTCAATAATGCCTATGTTTAATGATCGGCTCACAAAATTCCTGAAAATTTCACTATCGGCTCTTGGAAGCAGTACAAGCCGGCTCCTGCACAACATTGGCTTCTGGTGTCCCTTCACCTCCCAAATAAACTACTTTTGCTTGAGTCCTTGTCTCAGAGTTGGCCTCTGGGGAAAATCAAACCAAGACAGAGGAAGGCCATCTTGTCAAGCCATTGTTATTCCGGAGGATCTTCCTTACAGCTGGATCTATTGCCAACTGATAGAGTGAGGCCTGAGATTAATTCATAATGCGAGCATTCAACAAATATTTTTTGAGCACATACTTAACAGAGATGCAGTTGGGAACAACATAGGCCCAGTCCAGGCCTTCATGGGAGATAGACAATAGGAAATAACTAAACTATATCTCTATATATACGTGGCCAGGCAACACCTCTCTAAGGAGGTGACAGTTGAGCTGAGACCTAAATATAATAAGGAGCTAACCACACAAAATGTTGAGAGAAGAGTATTGCAGACAGAGGAACTGCAAGTACAAAGGCCTGAGGTGGAGGTGAGCTCGGCAGGGTCCAGGGAGGTCTGTGTGGCTGGAGCCGGGTGAGCAAAGGGGAGAATGCTGGGAGATGAGGCCAGATCATGCAGGGCCTTGCAGGCCATGGTGAGGACTTGGATTTTATGCTAATCGCAATGCGAAGCTCTCAAGAGTTTTAAACAGGGAAGAAACACGGTCTGATTCTTGTTTTCAAAACACTACTTAGGCTGTTGGATGGAGAACAGAGATGAGAGATGACAAGGGAAAAGAGAGGGAAGACCAGGCAGAAGCCTCCTCAGAGGCCTAGGTGAGAGAGAGGAGAGGGGACTGGCAAGGATAGCGCAGGGGATTGTTACAAAATGACCCCAACGGATCTTGCCTCCTTGAATTCATGCCCCTATGTGGTCCCTCCCACTCTGACTCTGGACTCACCTTGTGACTTGTTTCAACCAATAGATTGTGGCAGAACTGATGCTACGGGAGTTGTGAAGCTTAGGCTTTAGGAGGCCTTGTAGCTTTCACCCTCACCCTCCTGGACCCCTGAAACCACAGTGTGAAGAAGCCTAGGCTAGACTGGCCCCGTGGCTTAGTGGTTAAGTGTGCGCGCTCCACTGCTGGTGGCCCGGGTTCGGATCCCGGGCGCGTGCCGACGCACCGCTTCTCCGGCCATGCTGAGGCCGCGTCCCACATACAGCAACTGGAAGGATGTGCAGCTGTGACATACAACTGTCTACTGGGGCTTTGGGGAGAAAAATAAATTATAAAAAGTTTAAAAAAAAAAAAGAAGCCTAGGCTACCCTCCTTGGGGATGAAAGACCACATGGAGAGAGAGGCCTGCTGACAGCCAGCACCAACCACCCAGACATATGAGGCCACCTTGGACCCAACAGCAACAGTTGAGCCGTCAGATGAGAGCACATGTGATATCCCAGGCGAGACCATCAGAATTGCCCAGATTGCCAACCTGTAGAATCAAGAGAAATAATAAATCATTGTTGTTTTGAGCCACTAAGTTTTACAGCAGTGTGCCATGTAGCAATAGGTAATTGAAACCAGTGTGAGAAGAACACAGATTAGTACATCCTACCCTTCTCCTTGGAGACCTAAGGATCGGATTTGCTTCTTCTAAGCCCAGCCCCACCTTCCTATTTTCCTCAGAGAAGCACTTGCACAGGTGTCTGGAACTACAGGCCCTGATGTTACTGTAAGATCCCTTTGGTTTGGGTTTGGTTTTATTTGTCTGATTGGTCGTACAGCAGAGGCAAGGAGGCAACTCAGTGGATTTGAGTCAAGCCTTAGCCCCCTTTTGATTTGTTGGGTTACCTTGTCCCAAGTTCCTCAATGTCTCTTTATATTAATGTCTCCATCATTCCAGAAATAAGAAGGCCTGCCCTACTGACCTCAGAATAATAATAGCAAACATGTATACAGCATCTACCATGTGACAGGCGCTATTCTAAGCTTTTGACATATACTAACTTATTCAGTCCACAGAACCATCCTATGAGGTAAGGTTTTTTGTGATCTGTGCTCTACAGATGAGGAAGTTGAGGTTTACAGAGCTTAAGAAACTCGCCTATCTTCACACCCATTAGGATGGCTATTATTAAAAACAACACACACAACCACAGAAAATAACAAGTGTTGATGAGGATGTGGAGAAATTGGACACCTCATGCATTGCTGGTGGAAATATGGTGCAGCCACTGTGCAAAATAATATGGTAGTTCCTCAAAAAGTTAAACATAGAGTTACCATATTATTCAGCAATTCCACTTCTGGGTGTATACCCAAAAGAAGTGAAAGCAGGGACTCGAGCAGATATGTGTACATCCATGTTCACAGCAGCATTATTCACAAAAGCCAAAAGGTGGAATCAGCCCAAATGCCTTAAAAAAGAATGAAATTCTGATACATGCTACAACATGGATGAAACCTGAAAACATTATGCTAAGCGGAATAAGCCAGACATGAAAGGACAAATATTGCATAGTTCCATTTATATGAGGTGTCTGGAATAGGCAAAGCCATAGAGACAGAAAGTAGAATAGTAGTTCTACCAGGGGCTGGGGGGGAAGTATTAAGGGGGAGTTAGTGTTTAATGGGTACAGAATTTGGGATGATAAAAAGGTTCTGGAGATGGAGTGTGGTGATGATTTCACAACACTGTGAATGTACTTGATATCACTGAACTGTACACTTAAAAGGGATTAAAATGGTAAATTTTATGTGATGTATATTTTACCACAATAAAAAAAAATTTTAAAGGAAAAAAAGTAACTTGCCCATGCCATGGAGCTAGTGAGTGGTGGAGATGGGATTCGAACCCAGGCGGTCCAGCTTGAGGATTCTGAAATAGGTTACCAAAGGAGATTGGGATATTGAAAGCCCTTTGGGAAAAACACAAAGTTGAGGAGGGAAAAAATGGAAGTACTGAGAAATAATATGCTATTCATGGAGATTTGTTCCTTATCAGTCATCTCTCTTCAGGCATTCAGAAATGGTGGGCAACACCCAGGATTCGAGCTCCAGAAGAACTGGTTGCAAGTTTGGAATCTATGGCTTACCAGCTATGAGACTCCAGGCAAACCCTTCCTAGTCTCTCAAGCTTCCTCCCCCTGGGGGATAATATCTGTTCTACCACTCTTCACGATGGTCGTGCAGGTCACAGGAGTTAATGGGTGTGTGTTTCAATTATCCATTGCTGTGTGAGAAACCACCCCAAAAATCTAAAACGACTGGGCTCAGCTAGGTGGTTTTTCTATTCCACATGGTGTCGGATGATGTTACTCATGTGGCTGCATTTAGCTGGCAGTTTAGCTGGAATTGGAATGTCCAAGACGGCTTCATTCACATGTCTAGTGCTCAGCTGGCATTTCTAGAATTTCTTGAGGAGTTGGCTGGGCCTACCTCCCTCTCCATGTGGCTCTCTAACAGGGAAGCCAGACTTCTTTAGACCCAAGGCGGTGGAAGCCAAAACTGCCAAGCCTCATTTGTGACATGACCAGCCAGATTCAACAGGAGGAGAAAAGTCTACCTCTTGGTGGGAGAAACAGTATGCTCACGCAAAGATGGGAGGACTTGTTGGCAGCCATCTTTGCGGACAATCCACCACAGTGGTGCTTGTAAGTAGGAATCAGAATTTAACTGCCCCCTGCCAAGAGATAGGATTAGATGAGAGTCTTATGAATGGTTTTAGCGTAATGCTAAATGCTGCCGCACACAGTAAATGCTCAGTAAGTGCTTATTATTATTAATCATTATTATCCTTTTAAGAACTTTTTGAAATAGTCACAGGTAGCACTGTATTGTACCCACTTTACAGTGATACATGGACCAAATGAACTTGCAGGTCTCTCCCTATTTTAACACCATGACTCTGAGTCCTCTTTTCTGGATATTGGAAACTGAGGCTTAGGGAGGTTGAGTGACTTGCCTGAGTCACACACTTAGGTAACTAGCGCATGGTGAAGTCCACATTCAAAAATGTCTCCCTCCACTAAATATGCTGCTTTTCATTCATTCCTTTAGTAAACATGCAGTGTAGTATTTATTGGGCACCTACCATATGCCAGAAGGAGTATACATAAGCATATAATGACAATTATTTATTGAATACATACTATGTAACATTATGTCATTGGGTCCTCATCATAAACCTACAATGAAGGTATTATAATCAGCCCTTCCCCATTTTACAGGTGAGAATCAGGCAGAGTGAAGTTAAATAAACGAGAGAATCTGGCCCCCGTGGCGTAGCGATTAAACTTCGCGTGCTCTGCCACAGCGGCTGGGAGTTTGCAGGTTCAGATTCCTGGTACAGACCAACGCATCCTTATCAAGCCATGCTGTGGCAGTGTCCCATATAAAGTAGAAGAGGATGGGCACAGATGTTAGCCCAGGGCCAATCTCCTCAGCAAAAAGAGGAGGATTGGCAACGGTTGTTAGCTCAGGGCTAATCTTCCTCACAAAAAGAGAAAAAAGAAAACAAATTAAAAAAATAAAAGACAGTATCCTACCCGCATAGGGATTACAGTCTATTGTAGAGGATATAGGATAGCCAAGTAAATAATTAAATATACAATTACAAACTATTCTCAGTTAGGCAGGTATTAGAGCCTAGTACCCACCGCACTCCCCCAAATCACGCCTCAGGTAACCCTGGCAACGGGTCTTTCTGCCAATAGTAAAGATGGCGCCCAGAGAACATGCGCGTTGACGCACACCCCATTACCCACAATGCAGTGTGGGGGAGGGGAGGAGCAGTCTCTGCCAGGAGCTAATATGGCTCCTATAGTAACACCATCGTCTCTCTTCACCTAATCAGCGACCTGACTGCCCAGACCAGGCTACCGATAAGGAGCTAACTCTCCTTTGTCCCTCTGCTGACCGCTACTGCAGGAGTGATTGAAGCCGGGCAGCGCCTGGCAGTGTTAAACTCCGTAACCAGGGAAACACCACTTCCGCTGACGTCATTACGGCGACACGTGGATCCAAGATGGCGGCGGCGATGGTGAGTGAAGGAGACTCCGGGAGCCGGAGCTGGAGCGGGGCCCTCCGGGGGAATCCCAACACCTTCCGGCGCCCAGTGCCTGACCCAAGCCACCTCCGGGACCTCTAGCTCAGGCTTGAGGGACGTCTCTGACTGGGCTTGTCTCCTGTAAACTCCCCCTTCGCGGCCTAGCCCCTTACTTAGGCTTGTCACGGCCCGGAGTTTTGGGGGAGGCACTGGGTCGGAGGAAAGGTCTCAGTTACCGCCTCCGCCAGTTCCTATTCCTGCTTTGGTCTCCGCCTCCTGTGATCCCCGTCTTCCAGTATTCACTTTCCTAGCCCTGATCTCTCCGAAGAGCCCCCCATTTTTCCCCACCCTTGCTCCTCCCCCTCACGTCCAGACCTTGCTCTCTCCGCCTCCTTGCCTCCCCACTGTCCTGACCAGTCCGCGGATGCGACCTCACCTCTGACCAGCTTCCCAGCCCAAGCCCTGTCTCAGATCTTTTCCAGAGCCCTATCCTCACCTCCACCCACAACTGTTCCCACCGCGCACCCGTCTTGACTGCCGCTACCCCAGAGCATGCCCTTACTGCCCTCCACTTCCCCATCTTCCATCTCTAGACCCTTCCCTAACCATTTCTCCTGTCTTCTCTCAATCAACTCCCTGCCTCTCTCCTGGGGAGCTTTTATCCTACTGGTTCTCAAACTTTGCTGTGGTTAAGACTCAGGATATGTGTCAGGAGGTATGTTAAAAATGCAGTTTCCTGAACCACTCCCAAAGATTTTAAGTCCGTAGGGCTATGTGATGCCCAGGAATCTGCACTTTTATAAGCACTCCAATGATTATGATGGAAGTGGTCTGCGAACTACGTTTTGAAAAACAGTATACTAGCCTCCCCTGGCTGCCTTCCCTTCCCATGTCCCTACAGGGCCACATAGCTAGTTAGGGATGAAGGTTCATTAGGATGGAGCTCGTTAGGATGAAGCCTGTGTGTAGATAAAGGTACAGGTAAAAGACCTGTGCCTGGAAAGTGGGTCAGAACTTGCTCGTTTCTGGTACAGAACCCTGAAAGTAGATCTATGAAGGACTGGCCTTTCTTCCAGAAGCTCAGCTCACGTCCTGCTTGTCAAGAAATCAGAACCAAAATTGAAGTCACTTAGTCCAGAGTGATTTTCTAGGTCTTCCTTTATGTTGCTTCCTCAGTAGCTAATTTCCTCCTGGGAGTGAATGCAAAGGAAGAAAGAGGAAAGGAAGTGACATCTGACTTTAGCAAAGGAAGTTTCTTGTTTAAATTCTTTGGTGTTGGTTTTCTCCACACAAGGGTGGATTATTGGCTGATAATAAGTTTCCCTCCTGTCAACCAACTGATAGCTTATCCTTTTTATTTAGTGAGGGATTCCTTATTTAGCACCTCAGAGGTCAGGTAAAAGATTTCACAGCCTTGCCTGATTTCTCTGGTCTCAGACTTCAGTCTGAACCACGAGTGGGGAAAATCGCAAAAGTGGTATGTCGAAACCCATCTTTTTCTGGACAGCATTCAGAACGAGGATGGCGTAAGAACTTAACAGGAAAAGTTACACCCTCTCTTCCCATAGGGAAAAAGTTCAATAAAGTGGCATTTATAGCATTGCACTGGGAAATTCCTGCCCTGTTCAGAACTTTTTAAGAGATAATAAGTTAGCAGTACATGTTTCTGGTACACATTTATTTAATTGACAAATATTTGAGTGCCTGCTCTGTGCCAAGGGATGTAGTTGTGAATTAGAGGGTCAAAGTCCCTACCCTAGTTGAGCTTTTCTAGTCTGAGGAGACAGGCAGTGAACAAGTAAATACATTAACAAGATAATGTCAGATAGTGGTAAGTGCTTTGAAGACACTGTCACAGCAAGGTGAAGTGATAGTGACTGGGGGTGAGAAGGTAATGCAACTACTTTGGATTGAGTGGTCAGAGAAGTCTTTTCAGAGAAGGTGATGTAAATTGAAACCTGTTTGACAAGAAGGACCCAGCAATGCAAAGAATGTTCCAGGCAAAGGAAATGGCAAGTGTAAAGGACCAAGGTGGGAAAGAATGTTATGTTTGGTATGTTTGAGGAACACAGAAGGCTGGAGGGGCTGAAGCATGGTGAGGGTGGGAGAGATGATAGAAGATGAAATTGGTGAGAGGCGGCAGCAGCTGTGTTTGTAGAAGCACGCCTGTAATTGTGGTGGATTATAGACTACAGTTTGTAGTCTGTGGACCGCATTTTCACATAGACTGTTCTGTTAGGGTGCTCCCCCTTCCCACCTCCTCCAGAACATGACACTAGGGGCGCTGTTTGTTCTCAGCCTGCAGAGCTATGGGAAGGAGTTTGGGTTTTACTCTAAGCAGAGCGATTTAGCGTTTGTCATGTCCTTTGCTTTCATGGTGAATACTGTAACTGATTTCAAGAAACTGAGGATGTAATGTATACAGTGACCCAGAGAGGCCAGTTTAAAGGGTACATGTGAGAAATTTCACATGTGATGCAATAGTGAAAAGACTTGGAAACAAGTTTATTACAGGGGGATATGTGTAGCAGGCAAAGTGGGGTCACAGATAGACTTGAGTCTGGTCTGCGTCAAGCACTTTATTACACGAAGTCAGAACAGTCCCCACACCCTTGTACACATAGCATATGTCACAACCACCGGGGATGGAGGTATGTGGATCTGCTTTGGGGTGTATGGGTTTCTGAGGCAAGTCATAGAACCAAAGAGGAACTGAGCTAGTGGATTCAGTGACCGTGGGAACAGGCTGGATTTTGGGTTTGTTATTTTGTGTTGAAAGTTAGGGTTGTGGGTGCAAGTTTCAAGTGGTGTTTTATGGGCTGTTCCCTCCTTCCTTTTCCTTAGTGAATGGCTCTTCTTCCCCAAGGGCTCAGCTGCCACCTCCCAGGTCTGTGCTAGCACAGTGGGTGTTTCCTGAACCTGCAGGGCAAGACTTCTCCCATCATGAGAATAGATGGCTGGTGTAAACTGAAGCTCTCTCTAGTTTTCCTGCTTTCCTGTTGCCCTGGATTTGGACGACTCTATAAAGTTACATGGTACCAAATTGATCTAGCAGGGTCTGAGATGAGAAGCTGGCTCATATCTCACTCTTTATGGAAATATTGAGCATATGGAATATGCTTTGGGGAATATTATTTTGGTGGAACTTGGGAAATGACCATCGAGTACATTTGTAGGTATCTCAGGAGTCTAGAAACCTCTATTTGGAGAACAAAACTCTGTATACTTCTCTTCACATATATCATTGTTCATACTGTTTGGGTTTTACCTTTTTCCTTTTTTTATTGGTCATAATTCATATACCATAAAATTCACTCTTTTAAAGTATACAGTTCAGTGGTTTTTATAAGTATATTCACAAAGTTATGCAACCTTCACCACTATTTACTTCCAGAACATTTTCATCACCCCAAAAAGAAACTCATTAGCAGTTACTTCCCACTCCTCTTTCTCCCCAGTCCCTGGGAACCACTAGTTTACTTTGTCTGTAGATTTGCCTATTCTGGACATCTCATGTAAATGCAATCACATTATATGTAGTGTTTTGTGTCTGGCTTTTTTTACATAGCATAATGTTTTCAGAGTTCATCTAAGCTGTAGCATGTATCAGTATTTCACTCCTTTTTATGGCCAAATAATACTCCATTGTATGGATAGACCACATTTTATTTATCCTTTTATCCATTGATAGACATAGGGTTTGTTTCCACTTTTTGGCCATTATGAATAATGTTGCTATTAATATTCATGTGCAAGTTTTTGTGTGAATGTCTGTTTTCAGTTTTCTTAGGTATAGACCTAGGAGTGGAATCTGGGTCGGTTCACACTGTTTTGAGGTTACTTGGGTTTGATCCAGTCCAGAGGCAAGGGAATGGACTGAATGACCTCAAGGTTCCTTTGAGCAGATGGAGGCAGTGCTAGCCAGCACCCCCAGCCCCAGTTGGAGGTATAGGAACTGTTTTTAGTGGTGGAATCTGGATGGTAGAGTCCCAGAACAGGAGGTAAGAGGCCTGGACTCTGCCACCAGTCCGTATGTGGGAAGTTGCTATCTCCTCTGGGCCTTTCTTGTGGGTGGGCATCAGCCCATTGAGGAAGGAGCACTGGAGCAGGAGTCAGCAGCCTGGGCTTAGTCCCACACTAACACTGATCCACCATGTGGCCTGGGGCAAATTACTTTGCCTTTATTGATCTCTTTCCACATATGTCGTATGTGAAGTTACGGTTTGGACTTTATGATTTCTAAATTCCAGGTTGAAAATTCTGTGCTTTAGAATACTTGAATTTAAGGTGATTTTTTGCTAATATGCCTATAAAATCAGATTGATTTTTATTTCTTTCCATGGTCATAGTCCCGTGGTCTTTCCAAGTGCTGTCTGTTGGTTGTATTGTCTGTCTTATCTCTCGAGTTGCCCCACCTGGCACATATTCTGCAGGAGTCGCTGTGTCCTGGGAGCTGAGGTGCCAACACCAGGCCTTGGTTTGGTTCAAATGTGTTTCTCTGAGGAGTCCCTTTAAAGGAGTGCCCTTAATCCTGTCAGGAAGTACAGAGAAGGCAGAGCCGGCATTAAGTTGCCTCTTGGTTTCACTTTTACAACTTGGACAAAAGTTCCCCTTTGATCTTGGCATTAAAGAAGCAGGTTGCAGAATGTTGGAGAAAGTTGAGTTTTGATCTCTGGGCACTGGCAGGAAGGTGGGAAGGACTCAGGATGAACAGGGCCATCTGGCCACAGACGAATGATAGAAGCCGCCTACCACCCCCAAACCTGCTTTGATCCCTGAACCATTTGCTGACACTAGTGTTTCCTAAATGGGGCACGGTTGGGGACACAAAGGACTTCTCAATCCTGTCTCATTCCTCTTCATTGCTTCCTTCTCTGTCTTCGTAACATGATTTCTCACCTATGCCTGAGCATTAAACTGACAGACCTCGCAGGGTTTGAAATCCCGAGGTTTTGTATTCAGAGGGTATTCTAAATGCTACTAGCAGCTTTTACAAACCAAAATCAAATCACAAATTGGAACTGAATTCTTAAGCCAGTTTAGAAGGTAGTGTGCGTGCCCTGGCAAGTCACTTAATATCTTTGGGCCTCGGTTTCTACTTGAAGTAGATCAGATGCTGTAAATTGGCACTCCGGGGACCATATCTTGACATGGACTTGATTTGGGTTTTTTTTGACTAGCACAGGACTTTAAAAGTTTTTGAGTTAGTTGCCAACATTTAATAATTGGGAGGTTTCACATTAAAAAAATTCTAGATTTTCATTTTCTCTTGAAAATTCGGGCCCAGATTCCCTGTCAGGAGCATTCCCCATGCAGGGCCCAGTTTGTCCCTTTCTCCTCAGCTCTTTTGTCTTGCTTCTGAGCAGCTTCACCATTTAGGTCAATTACATGGCCCCTCTAGGTGGTTGAATTTGCAACCCCCAAATGAGATGATCTCTATATAAAGTTTTTCCTACTCTGACATTCTGATTCAAAAGCTGTTAAAGGTTTGTGGTAATCCCCTATGTTACCTAACTTCAAGGGAAAAATTTCTATTCACGTGATACATTTCAACTGATAAACCATATGCCCATCCATTATTCCATCGAATCCTTATAAAAGCCCATTTTACAGATGAAGAAACTAAGGCTTGGTCTAAGGACCTGGGCTAGAATCTGACATTGATGGATTTTATGACTTTGGGCACTATTTGCTTCTTTAAACCTCAGTTACCTTTTTTAAAACCTTTTTTTTAATCATGGTAAAATACGCATAACATAAAATTTGCCATTTTAACTATTTTAAGTGTACAATTCAGTGACATTAAGTACATTCACATTGTTGTGCAACCATCACCACCATCCATCTTCAGAACTTTTTCATCATCCCATACTGAATCAGTTTCCTTTTTTTAAAATGAGGATGATACTCTCCTCCAAGGATTGTTGTGGTGACTAAATGAAATAGAACTTGAAAATGCCTAGCACAAAGACAGCTCTTTTGTACTCCAAAGTTTGAAGTCTTCCAGACGTGAACCGTCTAAGCCTATTGCTTGGACTGAGACTTCTTTATAAATCCCCAAGAGGGAGAGGGAAGTGCCTTTCTTAGGTTTTATTTCTGCACTTTCTGGCCTCAAGGTTTAGCTCTGGTTGTCTGTTGCTTGGTGAGCATGGTTATTAGTTTCACCTGGCCTTCCACAGCCGGCTGTGGGTTTTTCCCTACCCCTGAAGAATAGTTTTGAGTCTTTTTATGTATCTCTGCTCAACAGCTACTCTGTGTCTATGAGCTCTGAAATAAAGGCTACATTTTCAGAGTCTCCTGTGGTTAATTTGGTTCTGTTTTTTTGCTCTGTGAGTTCTTTAGCTCCATGGGGGCTGCTTGGTAAGTGGTCTTCAGCATCATTAGCCATCCTGCATGTGTGGTTGAATTCTTAGCGAGCTTTAACTGATTGGGTAATTGATTTCAGTTAGCTGTTGGCAAACTGTGCCCCAAAGCCTTTTTCTTTTCTTTTTTTGCTTAATCTGGGGAGCAGTTACTGAATGATCTTAAAATGGTGACTGTATCTTTGAGAAGAAAAAAGAAGAATCTAGCTTACTGTTAAGAAAGGTGCTGCTTTTGCAGCAGGAAAGGCATGGAATGGGAACCAGCAAGGCTGTTCAGATTGGCCAGACTGTATCACTAGGTGATGCTATTTATAGGGAAGGAGGCTGCAAGGCAGAGGGCTCCAGAAAAGAAAAGGTTAACTTCAGGCCACAGAGAAATATGAGTGAATAAAATAATTTTCAGTTCTCAGGGGAAACTTCCTATTTTCTTGGGAAGAAGTTAATTGCTCACTCCTTTCAAACTGGGTGGGGCAAATTTTGGGGGGTGAGGGGTACTTTTCAGTCCTAGCAGTCCTTAACTGGGCTGTTGGGAGAGATTTTTCTGCATGCCCAGGCCCCAAGAATAAAATAGATGGGGAGGGCAAGACCTTGATTCTTGGGTCTCTTGAGCTTTATAATTTTCCAGGTTATCCCTATCTTTGCCAGTGATAGGGTGTTAGATTACAGCACAAAGAGCTTCTAGATTGCCATCACCGTGTTCTTTGACTTGCTACCTTTGCAGTCTTGTGGCTTGGAAACCAAGTAAAGCAAAATAATGTTGAATGGGCTGGTTTACGTCTCTTAGGACTCTCACTCCTTTTGTGGCTCTGAATGTGCAAAGGATGTTTGCTAAATACGTAATTGCCTTTTCAGACTGAACCTTGCATGGAAGTTCCTGTGGTGACCAATTAAAAATTAAAAGATACTATATAAAGGAATTTCCCAAGAAGCAAGTACTTTGCTACTCCCTAACTTCCTTACAGAAATGAACTATGGGTCAAACATCCTCTGTCAGCCTGTCAGGGCTGCAGAGGTAATGAAGTCAAAGACTCACAAAAGTTGTAATGGTATCCAGTACAGGGAGTCTGATCAGGGGCCCATGAACTTCTAGGTCCTAGATCCTCCTGGAGTCATGCGTCAGGCTCTGCGTGTTGGAGCAGGTTTTCTGGGAGCAGGGTCTGTAGCTTTTATAAGATTCTCAGAGAGGTTTGCATCACCCTCTCTGAAGTTAAGAATTGCTGATCTGGTCTGGTTACCACACACTGGTGCCAGAATCCCCTCTGTGTCTTTCTTACCTTATGTCTCCCATTTTCTGTATATCTTTTGGGAAACTCATCCAAGTATTTTCAGAGGCCGCCCATTTCCTTCCCCTTCTTAAAATCTAAATGTATTTATTTTGACTATTAGTGATCTGTGTACATGGAAAAAAATTAGTATACAAAAAGCTATAAATGAAAAGAAAGTTACTTGGCTACCCCCAATCCATTCATCAGAATTAAATAGTCCTTGATTTTTTAACAAATATTTCTCCAGAACATTTTTATACACATAAAAATGTCTATTTTTAAAAACTTTCTATTATAAAAACTTTTCAATGTACACAGAACTAGAAGAAATAGGATAATGAACTCCTGTAACCTATCACCCAGCTGCAACAATTACCATTATATTGCCAAACTTGTTTCATCTATACCTCCCTCTAGCTGGTTATTTCTTCAAGTTTATGAAGGTGTCATTTAACGCCATAAAATTACCCATTTTCAGTGTACAGTTCAATGATTTTTAGTAAATGTACAGGCCTAACTCATTTTATTGCATTTTACTTTATTGTGCTTCACAGATATTGTGTTTTTTCACAAATTGAAGATTTGTGGTAACCCTGTGTTGAACAAGTCTGTTGGCACCATTTTTCCAACAGCATCTGCTCACTTCAGGTCTCTGTCATATTTTGGTAATTGTCGCAATATTTCAAGCTTTTTCATTATTTTTTTGTTATGATGATCTGTAATCAGTAATCTTTGATGTTACTACTGTAATTGTCTTGGGGAGTTGTGAACCACGCCCATATAAGATGGTGAACCTAATGGATAAATGTTGTGTGTGTTCTGACTGCTCCACCAACCAGCCATTCTCCCATCTCTCTCCCTCTCCTTGGGCCTCCCTATTCCCTGAGACACAACAATATTAAAATTAGGCCAATTAATAACCCTACAATGGCCTCTAAGTGTTCAAATGAAAGAAAGAGCCACATGTCTCATTTTAAATCAAAAGATAGAAATGATTAAGCTTAGTGAGGAAGGCATGTCGAAAGCCGAGACAGGCCAAAAGCTAGACCTCTTGTGTCAAACAGCCAAGTTGTGAATGCAAAGGAAAAGTTCTTGAAGGAAATTAAAAGTGCTACTCCAGTGAACACACCAATGACGAGAAAGTGAAACAGCCTTGTTGCTGATATGGAGAAAGTTTTAGTGGTCTGGATAGAAGATCAAACCAGCCACAACATTCTCTTAAGCCAAAGCCTAATCCAGAGGAAGGTCCTAACTCTCTTCAATTCTTTGAAGGCTAGGAGAGGCAAGAAAGCTGCAGAAGACAAGTTTGAAGCTAGCAGAGGTTGGTTCATGAGGTTTAAGGAAAGAAGCCATCTCCATAACATGAAAGTACAAGGTGAAGCAGCAAGTGCTGATGTAGAAACCACAGCAAGTTATCCAGAAGATCTAGCTAAGATAATGAATGAAGGTGGCTATACTAAACAATGGGTTTTCAATGTAGATGAAACAGCCTTATGTTGGAAAAAGATGCCGCCAAGGACTTTCATAGCTGGAGAGGAGAAGTCAATGCCTGGCTTCAGAGCTTCAAAGGACAGCCTGACTCTTTTGTTCAGGGCTAATGCAGCTAATGCTCATTTACCATTCTGAAAATCCTAGGACCCCTAAGAATTATGTTTAATCTATTCTGCCTGTGCTTTATAAATGGAACAATAAAGCTCGGATGACAGCACATCTTTTTACAACATGGTTTACTGAATATTTTAAGCCCACTGTTGTGACTTACTGCTCAGAAAAAAAGATTCCTTTCAAAATATTACTGCTCATTGACAATGCACCTGGTCACCCAAGAGCTCTGATGGAGATGTGCAGTGAGATTAATATTGTTTTCATGCCTGCTAACACAATATCCGTTCTACATCCCAGGGATCAAAGAGTACTTTTGGTTTTCAAGTCTTATTATTTAAGGAATACGTTCTGTAAGGCTATAGCTGCCATAGATCGTGATTCATCTAATGGATCTGGGCAAAGTAAATTGAAAACCTTCTGGAAAGTATTCATCATTCTAGATGCCATTAAGAACATTCGTGATTCATGGGAAGAGGTCAAAATATCAACATTAACAGGAGTTTGGAAGAAGTTGATTCCAACCCTCATGGATGACTTTGAGGGGTTTGAGACTTCAGCGGAGGAAGTGACTGCAGGCAGATGTGGTAGAAATAGCAAGAGAACTAGAATTAGAAGTGGAGCCTGAAGGTGTGACTGAATTACTACAATCTCATGATCAAACTTTAACAGATGAGGAGTTGTTTTTTATGGATGAGCAAAGAAAGTGGTTTCTTGAGATGGGATCTACGCCTGGTGAAGATGCTGTGAAGATTGTTGAAATGACAACAAAGGATTTAGAATGTTATATAAACTTAATTGTTAAAGCAGCGGCAGGGTTTGAGAGGATTGACTTTAATTTTAGAAGAGCGTCTGTGGATAAAATGCTGTCAAACAGCATCACATGCTACAGAGAAATCGTTCATGAAAAGAAAAGTCAATCGATGTGGCAGACTTCCTTGTTGCCTTATTTTAAGAAATGGCCACAGCCACCCCACCCTTCAGCAGCCACCACCCTGATCAGTCAGCAGCCATCAACATCAAGGCAAGACCCTCCACTAGCAAAAAGATTACAATTCACTGAAGGTTCAGATGATGGGTAGCATTTTTTAGCAATAAAATATTTTTAATTAAGGTTTGTACATTGTTTTTTTTAGACAAATGCTGTTGCACACTTATTAGACTACAGTATAATGTAAACATAACTTTTATATGCACTGGGAAACAAAAAAATTTGTGTGACTTGCTTTATTGTGATAGTCACTTTATTGCAGTGATTTGGAACCAAACCCGCGTTGTCTCTGACATGTGCCTAGAGGCACAAAGGACTGACACTCGGAGTCAATTCCTGATCCTACAACCAGCCAACCACTGATCTGCTTTCTGTCTATAGATTTGCCTTTTCTGGGCATTTCCTGTAAGTGGAATTATACAATATATAGACTTTTGCATCTGGCTTCTTTTACTTAATGTTTTTGAGGTTCATCCATGTTCTAATATCAATTGGTAGTTCACTCCTTTTTATTGCTGAACAATATTTCTTTGTGTGGCTATACTACATTTTGTTTATCCATTCTCCAGTTGGTGGATGTTGGGATTGTTTCCAGTTTTGGACTATTGTGATCAAAGCTGTTGGGAACATTTGTGTATAAGTTTTTGTATGGACATATATTTCCTTTTCTTTTGGGTAATTGCCTAGGATTGGAATTGCTGGATAGTATGGTAAGTTTATGTTTAACTTTTTAAAGATACTGCCAAACTTTTCTGAAGTGGCTGTACTATTTTACATTCCCGCCAATACATGAGGGTTCCAGTTTCTCCATGTCTTCGTCCACACGTGTTATTGTCTGTTTTTTTGAGGTTAGCCATTCTAGTGTGTGTGTGGTGATACCTCATTGTGGTTTTGGTTTGCATTTCCCTCATGACAAATGATATCGAACATCTTCTCCTATGCCTATTAGCCATTCATGTCTTCTTTGGTGAAATGTCTCTACAAATCTTTTGCCCATTTTTAAATTGGGTTGTTTGTCTTCTGATTAAGTTGTAAGAGTTCTTTATATATTGTAAATAGAAATCCCCCTATCAGATATGTAATTTGTAGGTTTTTCTCCTAGTCTATGACCTGTCTTTCATCTTTTTAATGATATCTTTTGAAGTGTAAAAGTTTTAAATTTTGATGAAGTCCAATTTATCAATTTTTTAAATATATATATTGTGCTTTTAGTGTTGTATCTAAGACATCTTTACAGAACCCAAGGTCAGAAAGGTTTTCTCCTATATTTTCTTTTAGAAGTTTTATAGTTTTAGCTTTTCTGTCTAGGTCTATGATCCACTTTGAGTTAATTTTTGTGTATGATGTGAAGTTCCTTTTGCATATGGCTACCCAGTTGTCCAACCCCCATTTCTTGAAAAGGCTAGCCTTTCTCTATTAAATTACCTTGGCAACTTCATTGAAAATCAGTTTACTGTAAATGTAAAGATTTGCTTCTGGACTTTTAATTCTGTTCCATTGATCTTTATGCCTATTCTTAACACACTGTCTTGATTACTATAGCTTTTATAATAAGCTTAGAAATTGGGTAGTATGATTCCTCCAATTTTGTTCTTTTTAAAAGTTGTTTCAGATATTCTGGGTCCTTTGTGTTTCCATATAAATTTTAGGGTCAACTTGTCAGTTTCTACAGAAAGCCTGCTGGGATTTTGATAGGGATTGCATTGAATCTATAAATGAGTTAGAGAAGAATTGCCATCCTAACAATACTGTCTTCAATCCATGAACATGGAATGTCTCTTAAATTATTTAGATCTTCTTTCATTTCTCTTAGCAATGTTTTGTAATTTTTCGTATACAAGTCCTTTTTAAAAATTTATTCCTAAATATTTTATTCTTTTTGAAACTGTTGTGAATGGAACTATTTTTTTAATTTTATTTTTGGATTGTTTATTGCTAGAACATGGAAATACAATCAGTTTTTATATGTTGATCTTGTAGTCTGTGACCTTGCTGAACATGTTTATTTGTTGTAGCAGTTGTTTTGTGGATTCCTTGAAATTTTCTAGACACAAGGTATATGATTTGCAAATAAAAGCACTTTTACTTCTTTCTTTTCCATCTGGATGCCTTTAATTAATTAATTATTTGTTTTAGTGCACATTATTTGCATTTATAGCACAATGTTGAATAGAAATGGCAAGGATGGACATGCTTGCCTTGTTCCTCATCTTAGGGGGGAAGCATTCAGTCTTTGACCATTAAGTGTGATGTTAGCTGTGGGTGTTTCATAGCTGCCCTTTATGTGATTGAGGAAGTTCCTTTCTATTGCTAGTTTATTGAGAGTTTTTATCATGAATGTGTGTTGAATTTTGTTGAGTGCATTTTCTGCGTCTATTGTGATGATTGTGTGGTTTTTGTCCTTTATTCTATTTGTATGGTATATTACATTAACTGATTTTCAGATAATAAGCCAACTTTGCATTTCTGGGATAAACCCCACTTGGTCATGATGTAAAACCTTTTTATACATCATGTTGCTGGATTCGATTTGCTAGTATTCTGTTAAGGATTTTTTCCATCTGTGTTCATGAGGTATATTCATCTGTTTTTTCCTTTTCTTGTGATGTCTTTGGCTTTGGTATGTGCTTTTTAAAAATTTATTTTGACAAATGAGATTATACTATACATACACTGCTGTGCATCTTGCTTTTTTTTTCTTACTTGACAACTTATGTTGGCAGTCCTTCAATAAGAGTTCTAGCTCCCATTTAAGTATATATTGATAAACTGCCCCCCCCAGAGACTGTACCAATTTACCTATATCTAGTGTATTCAGATTTTTTAAAGCTTTGTGACTCTGATAGGTAAAAAATGAGATATTATTTTGATCTGCATTTTTTAAATTATGAATGATGTCAAGCATCTTTTTGTGTTTGACCATTTGAACTTTTTTTTTAAACTATCCATTCATATTCTTTTGGGTTATTTGTCTTTCATCGGTTTGTAAGAGCTCTTAGTATATTAAAGAAATTATTCCTTTGTCAGGTGTGTGGTAAATGTTTTTTACTCAAATTGTCTTTTTCTTTCTCTTTGGTATTTTTTTCATTTTCTTCCTTCTTCCTATATATGCTTTTTCTTTATAGCTTCTGGATTTTGTTTCATTCTTAGAAAACTTTCCATGTCAAGGCTGTTTAAAAGTATATCTATATTTTCTTCTAATACTTCTTCTATTTCAATTTGTATGTCCTTTCTGTCTCCTCTAGCAGCAGTTTGGATAGCTCTATATTTTTTCAAAATAATCCTGAAATAAAGGGTACATACCAGGCTGACTACTAGTGGTTTGTTTATTAGTAGAAATCATTGAATTGGGGGAGGGACAAGGGAAACAAAGAAGCAGAGAACAAGAATCAGGGAGGATAAAGGGAGACTAAAAGCCGTTCATCTGTGGCAGCACAGTTCTTTGGACACCTCTAATCATGACCTCAGATTGTTCCTAAGCATGGCTCCCACCATGGTGACAAACTTCTCATCACTCTGCTATGCCAGGTTTGGTGCTGCTGGACTTTCTTCACTCTGCAGATAACTTGCTATGTGACCATGGGTATGTCACTTCCCCTCTGGACTCTTGGATTAGTTGACCCCTGAGCTTCTTCAAAACAATGTCTTTATAGAACCCAACTCTGGCTGGAATTTTGCCTTGTTTTGTTCTACCTTTGGGTTGATAGAATGTCCCGTATTTTCAAAGGAATCATGAATTTCTTGAGTTTCAAGGAAGGTCATAAGGCTTCTGGTTCACTTGCCTCACTGAGGTACGGATGTCGTCTTCTGCCTCCTTCCATGGTCACCTGCTTCTGTCTGATTCGCTCATGGTGATGGCCTTTTCCTTGGCTGGGTAGATTCCCTTGTTGCAAGACTCCTTAGGTCAAGTCTACACCTCCCTCCTTGCAGTGTACTTATTGGTCCTGCCTTCCAGGGCAACCCAGAACAAGGCCACTCTGCCTTATCAAGCACCTACTATGTGCCAAGTGCTTTGTGTACTTTATTTAATCCTTACCACCATCACCGCTCCACCACCCTGCCAAGAGTTCAGTATTATATTCCTATTTTACAAATAAGAAAACCAAAACTCAAAGAATTTAAAAAACTTGCCCAGGGCCGGCCCTGTGGCTTGGTGGTTAAGGGCGCGCGCTGCGATGCTGGTGGCCCGGGTTCGGATCCCGGGTGCGCATCGAGGCACCACTTCTCCGTCCATCCTGAGGCTGAGTCCCACATACAGCAACTAGAAGGATGTGCAGCTATGACATACAACTATCTACTGGGGCTTTGGGGGGAAAAAATAAAATAAATAAAATCTTTAAAAAAAAATAAAAAAAATAAATAAATAAAAATCTTGCCCAAAGTCACACAGCTAGGAAGTGGTGGGTCTTGGATTTGAATTCCTGTCTGTATGGCCCCTAAAGCCTGTGAATTTTTCCTCTACACCAGTGGGTCTTAAATTGTGATCCCAAAACCAGACCAGCAGTATCAGCATTTCCTGGGAACTTGCTAGAAATGCACATTCTCAGGCCCTGCTCCAGACCTACTGAAGAAGATACTCTGAGGGTTGACACAGGAATCTGTTTTAATAAGCCTGGTGATTTCCTTGCATGCTCAAGTTTCAGAACCACTGCCTACCAATCTGCTTCCACCTGATCAAGAATTTATACGTGATTTCATTTATCCTTATCAGGTGTCAAATCTAGGACTGGGCATTACAATGTCTCTGGAGCAGAAATGTGCTGCACACACTCCCCCCACCCCCAAACACTCAACACACATGGTAGCCAGAGTAATCTTTAAAACTGCAGGTATGATTTATCCTTTACTTAAAGCTCTTTAGTGTCTTCCCCACTGCACTGACGACAAAGTCCAAACTCCTCAATGTGGCTTTTGTGTGTTGTGTCCCTCACCTGTTCTTCATCCTTCTGTCTACACAGACTGTTCATGCTTGCTGCTCAAGGGATGGTCCATGAACTAGGTATGTCATCATCACCTGAGAGCTTGTTAGAAATGCAAAATCTCAGGCCTCACCCTAGACCGGCTGAATCAGAGTCTGCATTTTACCAAGGTCTCCAGGTGATCTACATGCACGTTAAAGTTTGAGAAGCACCAGCCTACACTTCACCTGCCAAAAACTCGTTATGCTTGTCCCCAGGCCTTTGTGCCTGTGGTTTGTTCTTTCTGCAACACTTCTCCCTTCCTTCTCCTTTCCCTTCAGGCCTCTGAGTAGACCACTTGAGTTCTTAGGTCTGCACCCCTGCCCACCAAGACTGGGTATGTTGCTGCTCCTGTGTACTTCTTAGCCTCTTAACCGATAGGGTAAGAAACTAGGCCCTCAATAGCATCTGGGACCTAGTATTGTGATTGGCTGATGACTTGTCTCTGTCCCTCAACTGGCTGAAAGCTCCTAGTGGGCGTGCATTCTGTGAGGCTGGCACAGTGTCTGACACATAGTAGGTGCTCAATAAATCATGAACTAATTCCTCTGCTGGTTAGAGCATGGGCTTTGGGATCAGGCTGCCTGGGTAGAAATCCTGACTCAGCCAGTGTTATGTTGCCTCTCTGAGCCTCAGTTTCATCTGTGAAATGAGAATAAGAGTCTCTACCTCATAGGATTGTTGCGAAGATTAATTGGATTATTGGATGAAAAGAACCTAGAACTGTGCCTGGCACATAATCAGCATTCAGTTAATGTTAGCTACAGGTGTTATCAATAGCATCATTACATACTCATCATCTTTTAATGCAAGTCACCTGCCTGAAAAGAGCGTACCTGTTCCTCTACATTCTGACCTTGGGCAAGTTCTTTAATCTCTGGAACTCATGTTAACTGGCAGATGTTAACTGGCAGTCATCTGCGAAATGATGACAGAAATCCCCAGGTGATTGTAGTTGTGAGGATGGCACAGATCAGCACTTGTAAAGTGCTTAGCATAAAGCAGGGACTCGGTAAATGGAAGGGACTGTGTCTGCCACAGTGCCTTGTACTTACTTTGTAGGTGCTCAGTGACTCTGTGGCTTCTTGTCGCTTTTTAATGTTGTTTTCCATCAGGATGAGTATTATCCTTGTCGTTGTGTCTTTTTGTTTGTGTTGTTTTTTGTGTGTGTACTTGCTTCCTTGGTTTGAGACTTGGGAACAAAAGTGTACTGAAGTCTTTCAGGATTTGCTTTTCATTCCTCTGCAACCTGAGCTCTCAGAGAGACCTTGAGTTCCTGGAGGCAGTGTCTCTCTGCTAAGATTGGAAGATTCTATTTCAAAAGAAAGTAGAACTGGAGTAACTTAGATTTAATTGGCTTGATAAGCACAGGAGATAGTAATCCTCTGCCCTGGCTTTGAATCACACATCAGATGAGGCAAAAAGGTCTGGTGACTGGCTTCCTAGGAGGGGAAATTCAGAACACATATATTTTTGATTAGCAAGAAATGATGTTAATTGTGGGTTTTTCATATATGCCTTTGTTCTATTGAGGTAAGTTCCTTTTATACTTATTTTGTTGAGAATTTTAGTCATGAATGGATGTTAACTTTGTAAAATACTTTTTCTGTGTCTATTGAGGTGATTATGTGGGGGGTTTTCTTTCATTTTGTTAATGTGGTGTATCACCTTGATTGATTTGCATATGTTGAACCATCCTTGCGTGCAGGGATAAATCCCACTTGATCTTGGTGTATGGTCCTTTTAATGCGCTGCTAAATTCAGTTTGCTAGTATTTTGAGGATTTTTGCATCTATGTTCATCAAGGATATTGGCCTGTAGTTTTCTTTTCTTATGGTATCTTTGTGTGGTTTTGGTATCAGGATGATGCTAGCCTCATAAAATGAGTTTGGAAGTGTTCCCCCTTCTGTTTTTTGGAAGAGTTTAAGAATTGGTATCAGTTCTTCTTTCATTGTTTGGAAGAATGCACCTGCGAAGCCATCTGGTCCTAGTCTTTTCTTTGTTGGGAGGTTTTTGATTACTGATTCAATCTCCTTATTTTTATTTTTTTTTTTTGGTGAGGAAGATCAGCCTTGAGCTAACATGCAATGCCAGTCCTCCTCTTTTTTTGCTGAGGAAGATTGGCCCTGGGCTAACATCCATGCCCATCTTCCTCTACTTTATGTGGGACGCCACCACAGAATGGCTTGACAAGCAGCGCGTCGGTGCGCGCCCAGGATCCGAACCTGTGAACCCCAGTCTGCCAAAGCGGAACGCGCACACTTAACCGCTGTGCCACCGGGCTGGCCCCCAGTCTCATTTTTTTTTTTTGTGAGGAAGATCAGCCCTGAGCCAACATCTGCCAATCCTCCTGTTTTTTTGCTGAGGAAGACTGGCCCTGGGCTAACATCCATGCCCATCTTCCTCTACTTTATAGGGGACACCGCCACAGCATGGCTTGCCAAGCAGTGCGTCAGTGCGTGCCCGGGATCCGAACCGGTGAACCCCAGGCCACCGCAGCAGAGCACGCGCACTTAACCACTTGCGCCACTGGGCTGGCCCCCCAGTCTCCTTATTTTTTTATTGGTCTGTTTAGGCTTTCTCTTTCTTGACTTGGTTTCGGTACGTTGTATATTTCTAAGAATTTATCCATTTTTTCAAGGTTATCCAATTTGTTGACATGTAATTATTCAGAAGAGTCCCTTATGATCCCTTTTATTTTTGAGGCATCTGTTGTAATGTCTCCTCTTTCATTTCTGATTTTGTTTATTTCAGTCTTCTTTTTTCTGTAGTGTTGCTAAGGTTTTGTCAGTTTTGTTTGTCTTTTCAAAACACCAACTCCCTTTTTTTGTGTGTGTGTGAAGAAGATCAGCCCTGAGCTAACATCCGTGCTAATCCTCCTCTTTTTGCTGAGGAAGACTGGCTCTGAACTAACATCTATTGCCAATCCTCCTCCTTTTTTTTCCCCCCAAAGCCCCAGTAGGTAGTTGTATGTTATAGTTGCACATCCTTCTAGTTGCTGTATGTGGGACGCGGCCTCAGCTTGGCCAGAGAAGCGGTGCTTCGGTGCGCGCCCGGGATCCGAATCTGGGCCGCCAGTAGCGTAGCGCACACACTTGACCACTAAGCCACGGGGCTGGCCCATCAAAACACCAACTCTTAATTCTGTTGATTTTTTTCTATTTTCAAAATTCTCTTATATATTTCTACTCTAATCTTTATTATTTCCTTCCTTCTGCTTAGTTTGTTCTTTTTCTAGTTCCTTGAGGTGTGAAATTAGGTTGTTTGTTTGAGTTCTTTCTCTTTTGTTGATTAGGCATATATTACTATAAACTTTCCTCTTAGTGCTGCTTTTGTTGCATTCCATAAGTTTTGGTATGTTGTGTTTTCATTTTCTTTTGTCTGAGGTGCTTTTTAAATTCTCATTTATTTCCTCTTGGACCCAATGGTTGTTCAAGAGTGTGGTGTTTAGTTTTCACATTTTTGTGGACTTTTCCATTTTTTGCTGTTACTGATTTCTACTTTCATTCCACTGTGGTCAGAAAAGATGCATGAAATGATTTCAATCTTAAATTTAAGACTTGTTTTGTGACCTAGCATGTGATTTGTCCTGGAGAATGTTCCATGTGCACTTGAGAAGAATGTGTATTCTTCTGCAGTTGGGTGGGAGGTTCTGTATATGTCTGCTAGGTCTTGTTTGGTCTGTAGAGCTGTTCAAATCAGCTGTTTACTGATTTTCTGCCTGGATGTTCTATCCATTATTGTAAGTGGGATATTGAAGTCCCCTACTATTATTGTATTGCTGTCAATTTCTCCCTTCAGATCTGTCAATATTTACTTTATATGTATTTAGGTGTTCTGATGTTGGGTGTGTATATATCTATAATTTTTATATCTTCCTGTTGAATTGACCCTTTTGTCATTATGTAATGACTTTTGACTCTACAGTTTTTGACTGAATGTCTATTTTGTCTAAGTATAGCCATGCCTGCTTTCTTTTTGTTACCATTCACGTGCAATATCTTTTTTTATCCCTTCACTTTCAGCCCATGTGTGTCTTTAGATCTAAAGTGAGTCTCTTGTAGATAGTGTATCACTGGATCTTGTTTTTTTTTTAATCCATTCAGCCACTCTATGCCTTTTGATTGGGAATTTAATCCATTTACTCCCCAGGCTATTCTAATATGCATCAGTGTTGAAAACCACTCTCCTAGACATACAGATATGATATAGGCATAATAGATAATCTCAGGGATTCTCAGACTAGGTCCTTGGACTCGTGGAAAGATGAGAGATGTCAAGAACTCCTTAAATTTGAGAATTTTTTTAAAAAATCAGATTCTCAAGGGGATACAGCAGAGATTGAGAACCATGATATTCAACCTGTATGTGAGTGGATGGTTTCATAATTGTATAGATCAGAGGTTGATTGGTGCTTATTAATTTGTTTGATAAGGATTTATTGAGTACCCCCATCAACAAAGCTAGACAAGCGATTAGTGCAGCTGGAGAGATGACAGATACTAAAATGACCATAATTCATCCTGAAAAGTGCTATAGTAGGACCTTAAACAAGTATGGATTTAAATATTTGTGTACTAGCTCAAGCAGCATTCTTCGACCATGTATAGATGTGAAAGTTCATTTGGGTATTGGGTAGTTTCCATTCTTTTGCCTCTAGTGTCATCATAGAAATATTTACAGAATGCCTTGAAAAGTAAGGAAGGAAGAGAAGAATTCCCCCTGTGGGGATCCAGGGGTTCTTGAAGGAAGAAACATTTCAACTGGACCTTTAAGGGTAAGTAGGACTTGACTAAAGCGAGGTCAGGTGTCAGAAACAGCTTAAGCAAAGGCTTGAAGGCAGCCTCACCTGAGCGAGTCTGCTCACCAAGGGCAGAGACAATCTCGGGGTCTTCCCAAAGGCTCAGAAAGAGAAGGTGGGAGGTGCTGCTGGAAAGGCATCTTGGGGCCAGCAGGCGGAGGTCCTTCCATATCAAGCTAGGATTAGTCTAACACAGGTGTTCGGAACAGTGATGTTTTCTTTTGCCTGATTTATTTTATTATTTTTCTTAAGTGGTATAAATACTATATAATCCCCTAAGAAAAACTAGAAAATACACATATACAAAAAAGAGAACAAATCAATCACTCAGATAACCCATTTTGCCTCCTAAACATTTTCTCAAAGATAACTTTTGAAGAAAAAGTAATTCTGCTATGTGGTGTTCTATCCCCTGCTTTTTCTGCTTAAATCTAAAGCTTGAACATTCCCACTCAGGAAATATATCATCATTTTTAATGACTACGTAAATAGATAAGTGGATGCACCATAATTTAACTCATTCCATTAATATTGGACATTTTACTATTATAAGTAGTGAACTGTTTCACTGTTTTCAATAATGCTGTGGTGAACATCCTTTTATGTACATTTTGGCATGTTTGTCATATTTTTCTTAACATATCTAGAAGTAGAACTGCAGAGTGAAAGAGTATGCACTTTTGGGGGGCTTTTGATACAGAGTGCCAAATTGCCCCCAGAAGTATTCGCTTTATAATCCCTCCAGCTGTACGAGAATATCAAAACAGTGACATTTTAATATCTAAAACTTACAGTGTCATCTTGGTGCAGTTATTAATTCTAAGCTGAACTTCTGAACTGCTTTCAGTTGCCAACTTATCTTATTCAAAGATTCTAGCGTTTAGGGAAATATCCTTTGCTATTTTTCATCTGTTGATCCTTCCTCTAAGATAAATTGATTTGTGGTTTGTTAATAGTATCTTTGTGTGAGGATTGTTTTCTGCATCGTTTCTCAAAAATTCAGAGTTGAGTTGTTTTTCTTAAACAACTTTTGGAGGGCAGTTTATGCCAGTAATACAAAGTTTGTCTTCCTTGCATTTTAGGTAACTGTAATTCAGGTACAAAGAAGAATTAGAGGAAAAAAGAGGACAGGGTTTATTTCTCTCACACGAAGCGCTCACATCCTAAGGACTGACAGTGAAGCCTAGCAAAGGGTTCCAAAGACGGAGGGCCAGAATCTTCTGATGATTGGTCAGGTGGAGGAAGTCCTCTGATCGAGGGAAATCAGACCGCTGTAACCAGCCTGCGGTCCGTAGGCTTTTCTGTCCCAGAAAGAAGGAATAAAAATCTATTTGTTGTTGTATTCAAGGCAAACCCACACCACAAAACCCTTCCCTTCGTGCGTGCATAGAATGTCTCTAGAGGGATATTCAGGGAACTGGTGATAGCGCTTATCTATGGTGAGCTGAAGTGGGAGCGAGATTTATTGTTCATGGTATACCCATTTGTACTGTTTGAATTATTTACTGTGTTTGTTTTACTTTTTCAAAACTTTTTAAAGCTAGTTATTTTTTAAAAGCTTTCCTCACCCATGGTTATGTAAGATGTTAACATTAGTGGAAGCTCGGTGAAGAGTACGTGGGAGCGCTCATAGTATCTTTGCAACTCTTGTGTAAATCTAAATTTTTTAAAAAATAAAAAGTTTAGGGCTGGCCCCGTGGCTTGGCGGTTGGGTGCGCGCGCTCCGCTGCTGGCGGCCCGGGTTCATATCCCGGACGTGCACTGACGCACTGCTTCTCTGGCCATGCTGAGGCCGCGTCCCACATACAGCAACTAGAAGGACGTGCAGCTATGGCATACAACTATCTACTGGGGCTTTGGGGGAAAAAAAAAAAAAAAAAAGTTTAAAAAAAAAGGACGGGGGGAAAATACTGTCTTCCTATACAGAGTCCTACCCCTTGAGGCAATTTTCTACCTTCTAATCTTCTAATCATTTCTTTTAAAGATCCTGTTCCCACCTCTAATTCTGCTGACCTCTGGATTACCAAATACAATACAACTGTCTTAGCCATTTTTTACTATTTTTATTGGGGTCAAACTAATATTTCATACTTCATAATGAACATCAGCTGGAAGTTACTTATAAATGTTCACAAGAAATCAAGGGGAAGACAATCTGTGAATGTATTGCTTTTAAGACTTTGACCAAGCTATGTGTCTACAAAAAGTGCACTAAGCTCAGAACCTTAAAATTTTAAAGCCTTTTTTTAAATCAATTTGTGCTCCTGGTAAAAATGCAGATGGGTCTATGTTTTTGGCAAGCCCCCTGAGTGACTCTGATTCCCCATAAAACTGAGTTTCAGAAAGAATCATCTGAGTGTGTGTGCGGAGGGGGGTAACTTGAAGGATGAAGATGCTGCAGAGGCAAGGCAATCAGGAGGCTGTGGCCAATGTCTGGTGGGAGGAAATAAGGGCCTGAAATACCCCAGCGGTGAAGAGAGAGAAGGCAGATGCAGAAGCGCAGTGGAGTTGGCGATTCAGGTGTGTAGACGACAGAAGTTCCTTGTTCAGACCAGGCAGAGAGAGAGAATCAGGAGTCTCTTCTCATTCCTTAGGGGGTGAAGCGTGTTGTTAATGAAGGGAAAGCGGTGCTTTGATGGGGTACGTTTCTTGAGGGTGGTAATTGATCTCTCTTGCCTTTGATTCCCAGGTGACTGTCCTGCATGCAGGTTATTTACTGAGTGCCTCCTCTGTGCCCGGCGCTGGGGACGCGGTCCCTGCTCCCACAGAGATAACATTCAAGTGGAGGGGGATAGATAATACACAAATAAACAAATATGTCTTGTACATGTCAAGTAGATAAGTCCATGAAGAGAAGTGGAGTAGAGTAAGGGGATGGAGAATGGGTAATGGGAGTCCTGAGGAGGCGATTTTAGATAGGAGAGTCAATGAAGGCTTCTCTGAGGAAGTGACATTGGAGAGAGACCCGAATGAAATAAGAAATGAGCTGAGCCATGCAGGTATCTGTGGGAAGGGCAGAGGGAAGAGTAAAGGTGATGGTGTTGAGGGGTGGAGAGGGGCTTGCTAAGACAACAAGAAGGCGAGTGTAGCTGGAGCTGAGTGAGGAGGAGAGTGGGAGGTGATGAGGTCAGTACAGTTTTGGAGAAGGCTTGTGGGAAAATATATTGGTAACACAGGAGCTTCCTGATGAAGCGAGACTGTTGCTGATAGAGAAATGGGAATTAATGGAACATGTGGAGCTTTGTTTCCTGCTAGCTATACAGGCGTGTGATGCACTGTGAAATGGTGAAAAGAACATTGATCCAGAAGTGAGGAGATGTGGCTCCTGTATTACAGTCTTCCCTTTTGTCCTGATGTCAGTTACTTCACTCCTTTTGTCACTCGTTTCTGGAAGTGCAGAATCGGTGCCTTGTAGCACTCTTGGGGACATTTGGAAGGCAGCACTTACTAGGGCCTCGGGCTTCTCGGAGTAGGGGTGAAACTGGGCCAGTTAAAGCAGACATGGAGGTGCTATGACTTGATCTGCCCCTGAGGGGTGCTCACTACTTTCCCCCGTTCCAACTACAGCCTCTCTTTTTCCAAGCAGGATTGGTTGCCATGGTCCCTGCTGCTTCTCTCCCTCACGTGTGATACAAGCGCCTTCTATGTCCCAGGGGTCGCGCCAATCAACTTCCACCAGAACGACCCTGTGGAAATCAAGGTAAGTATACTGGTGGACTGTTGGAACCTCTGTACTGGGCAGCCTGGATGGAGGACCATGGTGAGTGGGCACGTCCCTCCTGTGGTTGCAGAGAACAAAGACCGTGCCAGTTACCCTGGGAGAACGAGGGTTCGCTGCATATGCTGCGTGGGCTGCAAGTAGAGTGCCCTCAGGAGCCCACAGTTCCGGGAACTCGGCCTCTTCGTCTGTCTCCGTCCGCTTCTGGCTCTCTGCAGCTCTGCCTGTGTGAATGTGTTCTCTCTCTGTGTCCCTCTCTCTTTCTCTTGCTCTCTGGCTCTGGTTTTGGTTCTGGTTCTGTGTCTGTGTTTTTCTCTTACTTTCACTCTCACACTTGTCTCTGTCTCGTGTGTGTCTCTCTGTCTCGTGTGTGTGTCTCCGTCTCGTGTGTGTGTCTCCATCCCTTTCTGTCTCCTCCTCTATGACGTTTCTGCCTCCCTCTTTCATCTGCTCCATCCTCCTCTCTGTGACCAGCTTTCTCTGCATAACTTGTATTGTCTGTGCATACACAGCCTATGATAGCCTCTGTTTTTTCAATTTTAGTTTCTGCCACCAGCTGGATTCTCCAGTTCAGTATTTCCAAACTGTGTACTGCATATCTGAGTGGTGGTATATGAGAAGATTTTAAGTGTTTGACAAATATATTTTAATAGCTATTCTCTTTTAATGTGTATTAGAAAATATAGCTAATTTCATGATTTCATGGCTATCATTATTGATTTTCCATTTTTAATAGGGATATAATGTTTGTTTCTTAAATAAATGTGTTTAGCTAAAAATGAGTCACATCTAAATAAATAGCAGAATAAGTGGTAAGTAGATAAGGCAAGTGAACGATTAGGGTTTGGGAAGCATTGCCCTAAATCAGAGTCCAGAGAGAAGCCATCCAGCTGGGCCACTTCTCCTTTTCAGGCTAGATGCCCACCTGTGGGTCGGTCAACTGTAGTAGGGGTGAGGAAAGAGTCACTTAAAATATGGTTGATGAGGGGCAGTGGGCAGGCTGGCACCTTGATTAATGTCTCTACGATGATGGACTCTTGGTGGCATTCTGAGCCCTACACAGGGCTGCAGGTTGGTGGTAGATCTTTTTGGATCTGGTTTTCCAGGAAACAAACTCTCAGGTGGAGATTTGGTGCAGGAGATTTATTGGAGAGGGTCTCAGGGTCAGCACTTGGGAGGGAGAGAGGGAAGCAGGACTGGGCAGAGGGAGACGTTGAACTGTGGTACAACAGAGGCCCCTGGGAAGCTCTGGAACTGGAGTGGCCAGCCCTTCAGAGTTGTTCCACATTGAGGCAAGGGCACTGGCTCTCTACGTCCCTCCACGAACCGGTCACTGGATATGGACTGCCTCCAGGGAAGGGGCGTAACCTGTACAAGGGCCCCCAGGTAAAGGGACTCCCCTCTACCATCACCCAAATATAACCACTCTGAATACTTGGGTATATTTTTCTTAGTCTTTTTTTCTGTGCAGTGTTTATGGTGTCGGGTACTTGGCATTCTCACACCTCCCTGACTTCTTGATTACCACATTGGTTCTCCATAGGCAAAATAATGTATAGTTGAAATATTTAAGTAGTCCTTCAGATCCTTAGTGATTCTGTAAAAGGGGCTAGCAAAACTTATAAAGTTAGGAAAATAAGTTCTAAAATAAACGTACATTTCTTGCCTCATTACCGCATTGAGGTGAGCCACGTCTTTACTGGTCTGTGCAAAAGCAAAGCAGAGAGATTGCATGAAAATAAAGTTTTTATTCTGTCCTGAGCATCACAGTGTTCAAAAGGAGAAGCAGAATACAAGAAAGCCACAAAAGGCTGACCACAAGATGTGCTGTCATGTACATGCCCCTTTGTTTGCCACTGCATTTTAGGTACAGTCACGCATCACTTAACGACAGGGATACGTTCTGAGAAATGTGTCATTAGGCAATTTTGTCATTGTGCGAACATCATAGAGTGTACTTACACAAACCAAGATGGTACAGCCTACTACACACCTAGGCTATATGGTACTAATCTTATGGGACCACCGTCGTATATGCGGTCCGTTGTCAACCGAAATGTCATTATGTGGCACATAACTGTATTAGCAAGATTACCAATTGCTACATGTCATATTTGTTTGGGACATCAGATACAAGCAACCTCTGATTACCCAGGGATAGTTAACCAGTTTAGAGGTTAAAAATATAAGTAATACATTTGTGGAAACCTGAAAACTGCCACAAATCAAGTTCTAAAAGGGCTGGACTCTTGTTTGCCTTGATCACTGCTGTGTCACCACCTCCTAGTAGACAGCCTGGTAGGGTGAATAAATACGTCTGATAAATGACTATAGAGGGTGTCTGTGTTTAGAACTAGGTAGTAATGAGTAAATGCAACATTACGTGTGTTGCATTATTGTGAGCATATCTCTTCCTTAGAAGTCAGACTTGTAACTTTCAGGAACAGTAATTAAAGCAGCATTTATTGAGGGTTACTTACATGCCTGGCATTATGCATGGCTTAGCTCAAGATGCCCCCAGGAACGCTCTTGAGGCAGATACTGTATGTTCTACAGATTTACTGTACATTTTACAGGTGAGGAAACTGAGGCCCAGGGACGTGAATCAACTTGCCCAAGGTCACATGGTGAGGAAGATAGAGGGTTAGTTCAGAGCCCCATCTCCTACCACTGCGGTACCCTTCCTCCTGATGCCTCTGCCTAAAGCCTCCTCCAAAGCAAGGCTCGTGGCATAGGGAGGACAGGGCGGCTCTGACTTCCAGTCCTGCCAGGCTGGGGATGGGAGAGCGGACACCTTGGGTGGGAAAAGAGAGGGTGGGAGGGAACATAGTAATGTGGATTCTTTTTGATTGTCCAGAAAGAGAGAATGCTAAGAAACACAAAATAGCAGGCTGTTATATAGACCATAACTTTTTGGCCATTTTGCCTCAAGCAACTCATGAAATGCTTAATAGTGGTCCTCAGTCCTTCAGTTAGATAACTAAAAAGCTCTGAAATCCAGAGTTTTTCTAAACTCGTAGGCGAGACCTGGCCTGAACTGTTTATTGACTTTATTTATCCCACTTAGTATGAATATTTTTGCATTTCCTTGCACAAATAGTCATTGAATATGGGGTACTGCTCCAGACCCAGCTGGGAGGTATTATAAAACCTATGATTTATTATACCACATTGCCCTTTTAAAATCCAAAAAATTCCTAATTCCAAAGCAAGAATTTTAAATAAGGATTGTGGACCTGGATTCTAAAAATTGTTTAGACTTTTAGATGGTGTATGAGGAATGGTCAGTCGTTCCTAAATAGCAGAGATAATTTTAGTTGCGTTTAGATTAAAATTTATTTTTTGCAACATTTTGTTTGGTTCTATTTTATCCATGGTGGGAGGGAGTTGTCTGACTGTCACCAATTCCAGGGCTATATTCTGTGTGCTTGCCTCATTTCCTAAACATTCTCCCTTATGGTCGTCTTAAACTTCATTTTTTTTTTTTTTGTGAGGAAGACCGGCCCTGAGCTAACATCTATTGCCAATCCTCCTCCTTTTTTTTTTCCCTTTTTCTCCCCAAAGCCCCAGTAGATAGTTGTATGCCACAGTTGCACATCCTTCTAGTTGCTGTATGTGGGACGCCACCTCAGCATGGCCGGACAAGCGGTGCGTCGGTGCGCGCCTGGGATCTGAACCCGGGCCGCCAGTAGCGGAGCGTGTGCGCTTAACCGCTAAGCCACAGGACCGGCCCTTTAAACTTCATTTTTAATGGTTGAGTAATATTTAATTGAATGAATATATTATGGTTTCTTGACCAGTTTCCCATTGTGGGGGCTTTTAGTTGTTTTTCCATTTTTCCTCTCTTCTGTCATTTGGCAAACACTTAATGAGCACCAACTGTGTGCCTAACTCTGTAGCCACTGGGGTTAGAGAGGTAAGAGACACACGCATGGTTCTTGCCCTTATGGAGCTTAAGTCTTAAATTCTAGTGGGGGACGCTGATTAAAAAGAACAATAGGTAAACAAAATAATTACCTTTTATCAGATATGCTACAAAGGAAAGTACGAGTGTTGAAATAGAGAACAATGGAGGAATTCCTTTAGATAGGATGATTAGAGAAGGAATTCTACGTGAAAGGATGTAAGCCGAGACCTAAATGTGGGAAGGAACCAGATAGGCACAGAGTTGGGCAGAGAAAACAGCACATTCAAAGCCTGAGGCAGGAGAGAGCTCACTGGAACTGGAGCTGGAACCAGAGGCAGACCACTGTGGTTGTGAATAAGGAGTGAACCTCTTCGTTCCTCAGGTTTTTTCCTCGTTTGGAGTTATTTCCTTGGGAAAGATGCCTAGAAGTGAAATTATAGGATAGCAGCATGTTGAAGACTCTCAGTATACATTGAATTTGGTTGTGATTTTAAACAAAATCTGTGATGTGATCTAAAACTAATGAAATACGAAGTAATTCAGAAGTGTAGGCAGTATAGTATGTAGTATACTACAGTTGTGTCTGCTGCAATTAGTTTGTTTATTAGGTAATATTACCAGGTCTACCAAAGATGTACGGATACCAGGGAGGATTAGTGAAACAGTCATCTTGGTTTCTGGATTGAGGAGTAACAGCCTCTCTTCTCCCACTAGGCTGTGAAGCTCACCAGCTCTCGAACCCAGCTACCTTATGAGTACTACTCACTGCCCTTCTGCCAGCCCAGCAAAATAACCTACAAGGCAGAGAATCTGGGTAAGTTCTTCTCTCACGCTGCTGTCGGCCTCTCCCAAAGGGAAACCCAGATCTTTTCGTAATGATGATAGCAGTTAACCCTTACATGGCACTGTGCTGGACACAACTCTACATAGTTACATACATACATACAGCTTATTTACTCCTCCTAATAGCCCTAGGGAGATAGTTGCTGTTTTTATTCCCATTTTACAGCTATGTGACTTGCCTCTGGTTATACTGTTAATTAATGGCTAAGCTGGGCTTGGAATCCATGTAGTCAGGCTTCAGAGGCGGAGCCCTTGGCTACTGCTTAGTCCGACTCTCCTTTGATTTCTGGATATCCCCTTTTCTCTCTCTCCTGTGGCTTCTGTAACGTGCTCTGTTTTTAGTTAAGAGTGAGTGATTCCCTCTGGCCCTAAAGGAGGCAGAGACATCACCATGGTTCTTGCTAAGCTGTGCAAGACTCACCTCAAAGAATGTGTGAAGCACCCAGCGCAGTGTCTGGCGTATGTGTTCTGTAAATAGCAGCCATTTTATTCCAATTGAGATAATTCTCCATTTGGTAGAATTTCAGACTTAAAGTAAAAGATATTTGGAGGCCTCTATTTAGGACACGATTATTAGTACTTAGTGCCCATCTCAGTGTTAAGTCCTGGAGATAAAAACATAGAAAGGTGTGAGACTTGTCTCTTCTCTTACAGCTTAAGAGGGAGAAAAGAGAGAACTGGTCCTTGAGCAGGCCCCTGAAAGCAGGGCTACCCCTGGCTCAGATGTTTCCAGAACCCCTAGTTGACAAGTATGTCTACTGCCAGGTATTGAGTGTCCCAGACCAGCTGGAGGCAGGCCTTGGAGCCAGCTTAACCAAAAGCGGGCAGCACCGCCTGTCCCTAAGTCTTGCCTTGTGCTGCTGAACAGAGATTGGTCTCAGGGCCTGGGCTGACTTCCGCTGACTGGGCTGCTCCTCCTGCCTGCCACTTACCCTTCTTTTCTCTCTCCACTCCACACTGTGCTCCGTCCGCCTTGCCTCTGCCTGGGAAGCCTGACCTGCTTGGTCCTCCAGGCCTCCTGATACCAAGCTCCTCTCAGTGGCAACTCCCGTCCCCTCTGAGCTGATGTGGATTCGTTGGCAGCCCAAGGCTTAGCAGTTGGGCACTCCTCAGTGTGATACTGCGTGACCTTAACCTCTCTGAGCCTCTGCCGCATCTTTCGTGAAGCTAGAGAATGCTCCTGCCTCATAAAAATGGAAACTTCTGTGTACAAAAGTTATCCTGCCGTATTGTTTCTCATTCTGCCTTTGTGTAGTGCCTCCGGTCATGGCCTAGGGGCTCTTTGAGCAGAGGGATCATGTCTTTCATTCCTCTCTCTCTCTGCCACTTCTGACCCAGTGCCTGACACATAGTAGGCATTCAGTAAATGTTAGTGTCCTACTGAGTGGAGCAGAAACATCCTTGACTGAATGCCTGTTGGACTACAAGCCTTGAACTCTGCTTTATCGTCATTATCACGGTTAAAACGTAGAGGGTTCTTCCTGTGAGTTGGGCACTGTTCTAAGCACGTCTGTGCTCTAACTTAGTTAATTCTCACAACCCTATGAGGTAGCTACTCTTACTGTCCCTTTATCATAGGTAAGGGAAGTAAGGCACCAGGAGGAAAAGTCACTCGCCCCAGGCCGCTCACCTATTAAGTGGCAGCACCCAGGAACTCTGGCTTCAGAGTCCAGACCCTTAGGCACCACACTCTGCACACTACCTTAGCTGATTCTTATAGTAACTCTGCAAAGCCAAATATGATTGCCCCCAATTCATAGGAGAGAGAACAGCAGCTTCAAGGGTTTGAAAGACTTGCTTGGAGTCACATGGCCAATAGGTGGAGAAATTAAGATATTAACCCAGATTTTTTTAACTCTGAAGACAGAATTCTTTGTGTTGTCCAGGCTGCCTTCTCCAGAAAGGTTCATTTGGGCTGTCTGGGGGCTGTGCTCCTGATTATCATGTGGACAGAGATTCATATTGTGGTGTATGTGTGGAGCGTCTGTGGCAGATGGACTGGAGCACAACAGCAGACTCCCTTAGAGGGTCCACAGTCAGAGTTTCTTGCTCCTTTAGCCTGAACAACGAGGCCTGGCTATCTGCTCCCAGCTTTAAGAAGTTAAAAGGAATACTTCCGTATTAGAAATGAGCCATTCCAGACCAGTATGTCCTCTTTCTTGGTTTAAATTTAATTTCTAAATATCAAGAAGTGATACCTGCCTTACTTGGTCTGCAGCCCTGTTCCTCTCTGTGTGTTCTTCCTTTCCTCGAGTGAGCTCCTCGTTGACCTGAAAAGAAGTGGGCAGTAGGATATGGTGTAGAGGGAAGAGCCCAGGGTTTAGCACTGCCACAGTCCTCGCGTATGATCATGGGCAAGTCACTGTCTTTCTCTGGTTCTCGGAGTTGTCATCTGTGAGATGGCAGAGGATGACCCGAATCATTTCAGCAGTGGACCATGCAGGTGTCCTATTGTTGTGTTTGCTCTCCACCGGCCGGTCCATCCCTGGGTTTTGCAGACTCACCTACATTACTAGGCTTCTAAAACGAGGAAGAAGGAAGAGGCCTTCATCCAGGCCCCTGTTCCCCCTCCCCTCCCAGGTGGCCTCATCCACGACTGACAGGGCTGCTACCTTGCACAGCTGAGTGGTACTCCCTACACTGGTGTAGCTTGTCACCCTGCCACTTAACCATCTGTGTACCAACAACTCACAGCTTCTACCTGCAATCCTGACCTCTCCTCTCAGCCTTAAACTTGGATCTCTTAATTGCCTGCTCGACATATCCAAACTGAAAAAATGCCTTCAGTCTAAATTTGCTTTCTTCCTGTTTTCCCACCTCGAACCTGGTTGTAGAAACCTCAGTCTTCCTGATATACGCACCACTCCTCACTCATCGCTCGTGTCAGTCAGTACTGGGTCCCCTAGATTTCACCTCCTCAGTCGCTCCTGGATCTGTGTTCTTGTTTCCACCCTCACCACATCCTCTAATCCCGCCACTGTCATCCCTCACTTGCATGACTGAGTGCCATCGCCCGCAGCCAGTCCTACATCTTCTATGTTTTCTTCACAAAACAGCTGGAGTGATCTTTCTGTAACCAGAATTGGATAATGTCTTCCTCCACCCTGTTAGAAACCCTTCATTGCTGTTATTGCTCTCTGGATAAAGATCAAACTTCCTAGGAGCAGGCCACCTACGTCCAGCTCCGGCCCATCTCTCCAGCTCACCTCCAGTCACTCTCCCCTTTGCTGTCTGCGTTGCAACCACACAGGCCTCTCAAGTTTACCATACTGCTCCCACCCCTGTGGGGCCTTTGCACATAGTGTTCCTTCTGTCTAGAATACCCTTCCCCTATCCCTTTACCTAGTTAACTCCTGTCTTCCTTTAGAGCTCACTTCAAGCATCCCTTCCTCAGAGAAACTTTCCTAGACCTAGTCCCCCATGTCTAGAGCAAGTTCCTCTTAGGGTTATATGATATATTCTCATTATCCTGATTATTTAATTGAAGTTCATCTTCCATAAGCTAGACCATAAGCTCCATGAGTATGTCTGTTCACCATTCTGTCTTCAGGGCCCAGCACGTAACCAATACCCAGTACATGTTTGGGAATGAATGAATGAACTAATGACCGACCGACCAGGCAGAGAGTGCCACATCAAGCGGGTCCACACTGGTAGGCAGGTGTGAGACCAGATGTGTGTGCAGGCGTTAGTCCGGCCTGTTGACTTTGGTCGGTTTCCTTCAGCTTGCCCCAGTTTCACATCATCCCAGTAGAGTTGTTAGAACAGCTCAGAGTGAAAGTGCCGTTGGTTTTAGTCGACCATCCCTAACTGCTTAGTGCCTGCTAGCGTGACGACTGGCAGCAGGTGACTCGGAGGCAGTAGGCATGCAAGGGGTGTGCCAGTTCATTAAGTAGAAACATGTTTTGGCTAAAAATCTCAGTTGCTGGATTTTGTCCTACTTCCCTCCATGCCTGAACCAGGATCTGAAGACAGAGATAAATAAGGAACATCGTCTGCCCTTAAAGAGGTCATAGTCACGTAGGGGAGGCAGAAACCTAATATATCATCACATTGTGCAAAGTCACATCACTGATGTATGAAAAGGTACAGAAGTGATGCTCATGATAAAAATAGTATTTGTTGCCTGCCTACTCTGTGCCTGGTACTTTATTTCTCACTGTAACCCTGTGAGATGGGTACTATTATTATCCCCATTTTACAGATGAGGAAGTTGAGGCTCAGTGAGGTTAAGTAACTTACCAACATTGCTAAGCTAGTAAGTGGCAGAGCCCAGGTTCAATAGCAGGTGGCCCTGTCTCTTCACCACTGTATGATGCTGCCTCTGTACAGAGGGAAGTCAGAGGAGGCACTGACGAGCTCAGTCCTAAGGGCGTCAGGAAGGGCTTCCCAGAGAGTGATAGAGGCTGAGCTTGAAGGGTGAGGAGGGGTTCCCAGGAACTTGGGGCAAGGAATGGCACTCCAGGCAGAGGAAACGACGTGAGGCCCAGAGGCATGGCATGCTGTGGCATGTTTGTGCTCTGAAGAGTCTGGTGGTGCTAGAGCACAAAGTGGGAGGAGAGGGCGACAGGTGGGAGTCAGACGGACAAGTGGGCGTGAGCAGATGTGGTAGAGCAGTGGGTGCCAGGCTGAGGAACTACTGAAGGCCCCGTGGTCAGCCCTGTGTCTCGCTGGCTCTGCTGACCTCAGCAACCTCAGGGCTGAAGCTCTGAGCTCCATCTGTCTCTCTTATGGCAGGAGAGGTGCTGAGAGGGGACCGGATTGTCAACACCCCTTTCCAGGTTCTCATGAACAGCGAAAAGAAGTGTGAGGTTCTGTGCAGCCAGTCCAACAAGCCGGTGACCTTGACTGTGGAACAGAGCCGGCTCGTGGCTGAGCGGATCTCGGAAGACTACTACGTCCACCTGTAAGTTGTCCTCCGCTCCCTGCCGGCCTCAAGTTCACGTAGGGGAGGGCACTATGGAAGAAGCGGTCCAGAGGGACTGAGCAGGGCCTTGGGTTTCCAGCATTGCTGACAACCTGCCTGTGGCAACCCGGCTGGAGCTCTACTCCAACCGCGACGGCGATGACAAGAAGAAGGAAAAAGATGTGCAGTTTGAACACGGCTACCGGCTCGGCTTCATGGATGTCAACAAGGTAGAGTGTCACATTGTGCTCAAAGAGCTGGGGAGCCACACCCTAAAGTCATGAGCACTTGGGGCCACAGAGAAGCGGGAAACATTTAGTTCTAGGCTTATAACAGAAAAGATGGGGGATGGCCGAGGCAGGGTCCTCCTGTTGTCCCTGGGCGTGGTCTGTCAGAAGTCTGCATGTTTTGGCAGATGCTACACAGGAGGTGGAAGGCACAGTCCCTAAAAACTCAGCTTCCATATTTATGAGATTAAAACCAAAAAAAAAAAATCTGGAATTCCATTGGTATGTAGGAGAGGGTAGTGGTCAAGCGCATGTGGGCTCCCTGGGTTCTGAGTCCTGCCTCCACCACTTACTAGTTGTTGAGTGACCTCGGAGGGTTTCTGAGCAGGGGAGTGCTCTGAGAGCAGTGTTTTTGGAAGGTTGGTACAGCTGGGCCTGCTGGGTGAGGAGAGGGACCCAATACCTGGGGTGGTCTTCCTGAGTGATTTTCTGGTTGTCTCTTGGCTACTAGCTATTTTGTTCTCTCTGTTGCTCTGTTTTAGATCTACCTGCACAACCACCTCTCGTTCATCCTTTACTACCACCGGGAGGACCTGGAAGAGGACCAGGAGCACACATACCGTGTCGTCCGCTTCGAGGTGATTCCCCAGAGCATCAGGCTGGAGGGTGAGTGGGGAGGTCTGACCAGAGGGGCAGGGCTGGATGGGCCTGGGCTTCCACACCCAGGGTCTTCTCACACTTGATTCCTGACATGGCCAATAGGCCCCAGTGTGGCATATGGGCCCAGCCAAGGCAGGGTCGCTGTGTTCCCATTACAGAAGGTGGGAGGTGAGGGGAGAGCTGACATCTGTTGTGTCCTGGCCTGGCACCTTACCAGTTTACCACCTCCCGGCAACCCCCAGAGCTATGTGGTAGTTATACATGAGGAACCAGAGGCTCAGAGAGGTTGGTGACTTGGCCGAGACCAAACAGCAACTTGGGGCTTGGCTGGGCCTCTCCTGAGAACCAGCCAGCTCACCCTGGGTTGAAGAACAAGGGGCAGGGGTACAGACAGAGCTATCGGGCAGCCGGTTTCAGTGTTTGTCTTCGTCCGTGTGAGTGATTGGCATAGACTAAGATTGGCCCAGGGTCAGCAGCTGTGCAGGAATTTGAGAGCCCAGCCCCAGCCCTGTGGGCCTGATAGGACCTGGTCCAGCTTCGCCTCACCTGTCAGCCCTTGTTCACCACAGGGCACGCTTCCACTTAAGAAACCTGGCCTTTTGTCCACAGTGGTGGTGGGTTTCTGGGGTTTTTTTAAGCTGTGGAACCCAGTTTTCAAACAAAATCATCCACAGAAGTCTCATAGATCCTGTACTTTCAGAGCAGCATACTGCCTCGCCTCCTGTGAGTGTCATGAGCACAGCTTTATGTTTATTATGTGATTATTTTTACATCATCTGCTCCCCCACTGGCTCTTTGAGGTTAGAGACTCTGTCTCCTTTATTTTCTCTCCAGCACAGTACCTGGCACATAGTAGGTGTTTATGATATGCTTGTTGGTTGAATGAATAGACAGATAACTGGATGAACAAATGAGTAAATGAATAAAAGAAGCATCTGAGTGAGTGAATGAGTGAAGTGCCAGGACTCTGGGGACTAAGTGAGTGAGTAAACATATGATAGAATGAGTCAGTGTTGTTTTTCACGTTGAATGGGACTGATTGAATGAGTAAATGAATGTTTGAATTGAGTGACGGAAGATTGATTGACTAAATGAGGGACTCAGATCCCTCCCTCCCTCCCCGCACGTGCCTCTCTGCAACCCCTAAGGCCCTTTGGAAGGTCAGGGCCCTGGGGAGCATAATTTTAAAACTATTGTTGCCAGCTGTTCTCCCAGCCTCCACTCAGACCCTGGGTCCCAGCAGCTTGCTGCCCCCTCAGGCAGCCTCTGAGGGCACCCCCCAGAACAGCCCTTGGGTAGTGGCACTGGCCCCCACAGGAACAGACTGAGTCTCTGTCTCTCACAGACCTCAAAACAGACGAGAAGAGTTCATGCACCCTACCTGAGGGTACCAACTCCTCACCCCAAGAAATTGACCCCACCAAGGAGAATCAGCTGTACTTCACCTACTCTGTACACTGGGAGGTGAGACGGGCCGGAGCCCACGGCAGGGGAGGAGGGTTCCGGTCTGGGCAGGACTTGTCTAGCAGGAGGCCTAACTCTAGTGCTTCCTGCCCCCCTGCCAGGAAAGTGACATCAAATGGGCCTCTCGCTGGGACACTTACCTGACCATGAGTGACGTGCAGATCCACTGGTTTTCTATCATTAACTCTGTCGTGGTAGTCTTCTTCCTGTCAGGTGAGAGATCTGTGGGTTGGAGGGTGGAGGGGACAAGGCAGTGAGGGATGAGAGGCTGAGGCATCACATCACTTAAGGGGGACTTCTAGGGGCCAAGTGTGGGTCAAAAACAGACATCAGCACTCTGTGCTAGGCGTCAGGTATACAAAGGTGAAAAAAATTCAGCCTCTACTCTGGAGAGCTCCCTGAGGGAAGACAGATACCTCTCTTCATGCACACATTCATTCATCCAGACTTGGTTGTTGCTCATTCTGTGCAGGCGTTATGCCAGATGCTGGGGATATGGTGTTGAGTAAGCCCAACCCAGTCTCTGCCCTCATAGAGTCTGTTCTGATGGTGGGAGAGAGACAGAAAAGCAAAGAAATAGTTGAGTTCCAGATGATGAGAAGTGCTATGAAGCAGAAACACAGGGTGACCAAATACACGGCTGTTGAGGAAAGGGTGAAGGCTACTTTAGAGGAGACCTCTCTAAATGAGGAGGGAGATCCAGGAAAGACTGATCCAGCGAGGGCCACGGCCCTGGAGCAGGACAAGCTTGGTAAGAAGCTGGATGGTGAGAGGTGGGAGCGTAATGGGCAGAGGTGGAGTGAAACTGATCATTTCAATACCATGTGAGAAGTAAAGATAATGCTAGCTACTATTTATTAAACATTTACCGAGGGGCCAGCTGCTGTGCTAATAAGCACTTTACAAATGTCTCGATCCTTGAAGTCCCATGAGCTAAGCCTGAAAATGTTAAGTTGGCTCAAGTCATACAACCCGTTGTCTTAAGCACTACACAGTGCTGCCTGGAGAGGTAAACAGGGTGCCGTGGAAGTACAAGTGGGGGGTCCCTGAACTGTTTGGGGTGTTGAGAGGCAAAGATGCCTGGGGTGAGTCTTGAAACGTGTGTAAGAGTCAGGGAAGATTGGGGCATTCCAGCAAAGGGAGTAGCCTGGTTAAAGGCATGGAGGTGAGAGAGAGCTGAGATTTTAACAAAAGCAGCAGATAGCCAGGGGCCGAGTGAGAGGGGAGCCTGGGAGGAGCTGAGACTGGAGAAGCTGGTAGGACCAAGCCATGGAGCAGCTAGGATGCTGTCCTCCCTAGAATAAAAAGCATGCATCCCAGCAGCTCTTTCCTTCCCCCACCAGGGGAGTGACCCTTCATGCACCCCTCCCTGGGTATGTGGGGTGGAGCTGTGCCCACGAGAGGACCCTTGGTGGCTGCATAGCCAGTTCCCACCGGAGAAAGCCATGCATGCCAGCTGTCACTCAGTGAAACCCCAAGCCCAGACAGGCATGCAGCACAGGAGACTTGGTTGGCAGTGCTGATGACTCTTCCTCCTCCCCACCCCTATCTGTTTCAGGCATCCTGAGTATGATTATCATTCGGACCCTCCGGAAGGACATCGCCAACTATAACAAGGAGGATGACATTGTACGAGGTCTTGGCTGGGGAGGGATGGACTTGGAAAGGGAGGGCAGTCTAGCAGTAGGGCTCCGAGCCTACCAGACCAGGAGGTGGGTGTGTGTGCGTGTGTTTATTCGTAGAGTAAACCTTAATATTGAAAAGGAAAAAAAATGTTTAATGACCCGTAAAAGCAATAGAAGAAATCACAGAAAGAAAACTTGATGAATTTGACATTAAAAATTTAAAAACTGTTCTGCATGTCCGAATACATAAACAAAACAGAAAAGTGAAATGGTAAAACAATGTTTGCAACAAACTTGGAAAAAGATGATACAGTTATAAGAATTGGTATAAAAATCTCTTTGGGCCGGCCCCGTGGCTTGGCGGTTGGGTGCGCGCGCCCCGCTACTGGTGGCCCTGGTTCGGATCCCGGGCGCGCACCTACGCACCGCTTCTCCGGCCATGCTGAGGCCGCGTCCCGCATACAGCGGCTGGAGGGATGTGCAGCTATGACATACAACTATCTACTGGGGCTTTGGGGGGAAAAAATAAAAATAAATAAAATCTTTAAAAAAAAAAAAAATCTCTTTAAAAAAAAACCTAAAATCTTGGAGGCCGTCCCCGTCACGTAGTGGTTAAGTTCACGTGCTCCGTTTCAGCGGCCCGGGGTTCGCAGGTTCAGATCCTGGGCGCGGACCTATGCATTGCTTATCAAGCCATGCTGTGGCAGGCATCCCACATATAAAGTAGAGAAAGATAGGCATGGATGTTGGCCCAGGGCCAGTCTTCCTCAGCAAAAAAAAAAAGGAAGAAGAAGAAGAAGAAAAAGAGGACTGGCAACAGACATTAGTTCAGGGCTGATCTTCCTCACCAAAAAAAAAAAAACAAAAACGCTAAAATCTCTAATGTGATAATGAGCAAAAAATGTATAGACAAGGAACTATATATAACTAGTAAACACGTGAAAAACTATTTTTACCTCAGGGATAACCCCCCAAAATGCAGATTCAAACAATCATGAGAAGATAGTTTTGGACCTTCAGATTAGCCCAAACTTTTTTTTTTTTTTGGTAAGGAAGATGGTCCCTGAGCTAACATCTGTGCCAGTCTTCCTCTATTTTGTATATGGGGCACCACCACAGCGTGGATTGGTGAGTGATGCGTAGGTCCATGTCTGGGATCTGAACCCATGAACCCTGGGCTGCCGAAGCAAAGCACACAAACTTAACCACTATGCCACCGGGCCAGCCCCCAAATTAGCACAGATTTTTATTTTTTCATATAGTACTAATTACTGGCGAGGTTAATGTGAGATAAGCACCTTCCCATGCTACCCATGCAAGTGAACATATATGGTTTCCTGAAAAGTAATTAATTGGCAGTATATATCATGAACCTGAAATAGTTAACTTGCTTTGACCTGGTAATTCTTCTATAATTTTCCTAAGGAAAGCATCAAAAAAACAAAGACTTGGTCTAGAAATGTTTATTGCAGCTTTACTTATAATTTAAATAAACTGGATATAACCTGATATCCAATAATAATGGATTATTTGTACAGACATTTATATCTTTTGTTGTTCAATCTTTTTGGATTTTTAGAAAATTTTCCATGATAAACATTTATTACTTTTTGTTCATTTGAATATGATGCCATATACCAAAAATTTTTTTTTACTTTTTTTTATGACCCAAGAGCATGTGTTACTTTCATAGTCAGTAAAAAAAAATACATTGCTTCTAAATCTGACCACCCAAAAACTGTCACAGTTAACATTTCAGTGTGTTCATGTTTACATTATTTTTCCACACGTGAGGTCTGTGGAATTTGGGGAGGAGATTCTCCTTTTATGTAGCTGTAAGCCTCACTTTTGTGCCCTCCTTTCCCCGTGTGACAGTTCTCTGGGAAGCACTTTCTCCTGTCACTAACACTCCTGTGTCCGAGTGGAGCTGGTTGACACCTGAGGAACCCTCAGCCCTAGTTAGGGGGCGTGGGTCCTTGGGGGTGGTCCTGCAGGAGCTGCCTCCTCCAGAGCCCAAGAAGCAGCCTCACTCTGGCCCTTTGCTGCAGGAAGACACCATGGAAGAGTCTGGGTGGAAGCTCGTGCACGGTGATGTCTTCAGGCCCCCCCAGTACCCCATGATCCTCAGCTCCCTGCTGGGCTCAGGCATTCAGCTCTTCTGTATGATCCTCATCGTCATCTGTGAGTGGGCTCTGTGCGGCTGGGTGTGGGGGCCTGAGTCTGAGAGAAGGTGGGCTTCCCTTCCTGGAGAAGGGGAGCAAGTTGGCGTCTCTGGGCCAGTCAGAGCTATCCATCCCAGCAGGAGGGCTGAGTCCTCTCAGCCCCAGGTCCTAGTGATTCGACCCTCCTCAGAACTTGCCTGCCCCACTGGCAGCCCACCATGCCACTCGGTCGCTGAAGCTGAGGTTGGCCTCCTTTTGCAGTCAGGCGTTAAGTGATTTACCCAAGTCAGCACCAGAATTAGGACTGGAATCAGGTCTTTTTTCTCAGAAGACAACCCCAAAAATCTAATATATAGTAGTTATAGACAGTTCTGAAGCCAGTCGGCCTAAATAATTTTTTTTTACCATTTTAACCATTTTTTACTGACGTTTAATACTATATTAGTTTGTGTACAGCATAATGATTTGATATATGTATATATATTGCAAAATGATTACCACAGTAAGTTTAGTTAACATCCATCCCTCACAGTTATAATTTTTTTTTCTTATGATGAGAACTTTTAAAATCAAATTTCTTAGAAACTAATCTGCCTAAATTTGTATCTCAGCCTCATGCCTCCAAGCTTTGTGATCTTGGACAAGTCACTTAACCTCTGTGAGCCTCAGTTTCCTCACCTGAGAAATGGGGAAACTAATGTCCACCTCCCAGGGTTGATAAGGCAGATTCAGTTAGCTGGCATTCATAATGCTCTCAGCTCGGTGCGTGGCTGGTTGCAAGCACTCTGTGGGCTGGAGGCTGCCGTACAGATGCGGCCAGCCAAGGCCCAGTGGCTGGTGCATCCCTCTGAACCCCAGCTAAGACCTGGTCTTCTCCTGTAGAGTGGAAAGGGAGCATGCTGCTCAACGGAGTAGGGGAGCCTCATCTGCCCTCTCAGCCAACCTGGCCTGGCGATCAGCCACCCTGATCTTCTCTTTCCTCCCCTCCCTCCACAGTTGTGGCCATGCTTGGGATGCTGTCACCCTCCAGCCGGGGAGCTCTCATGACCACCGCCTGCTTCCTCTTCATGTTCATGGGGTAGGTGTGTCTGAGTGGGCTCCTGGGGACTGGCACAAGCCACCTACGCTCCACCTAACAAGTCTCCTTGCTGTGGATCCCTGCCATTTCCCCACAGGGTGTTTGGTGGATTTTCTGCCGGCCGTCTGTACCGCACTCTCAAAGGCCATCGGTGGAAGAAAGGAGCCTTCTGTGTGAGTGTCCTAATACCCCCTCCCTGTGTTGGTGGGCTTTTTCTTAGGCTCTTCAGGAGGAGCATGGGGAGGCCCTGGTGGGGATTTTAGGGCCGGAGGCTGAGCGGCAGCATGAGGGGGCGAGAGGAGCACACGCCTGAGAGTCAGGAGTGCTGGGCTCTTTCCCACAGGTGCAGTGGACCTCTGAGGGCCTCATGCATAAAATGAGGGGATTGAATTTAGGTGATTTTAGCCTATGTTGGCCAATGGCTCAAGCAAGAGAAGAAATAGGGGATTCAGAATGACAGGATTTAGGCACCAAGCCCAGGTGTCAAAGTTAAGTTCAAAAACTGATCAGCAGGGGCTGGCCGGGTGGCATAGTGGTTAAGTTTGCATGCTCCATTTTGGCAGCCCGGGGTACATAGGTTCAAATCCTGGGTGCAGACCAACACACCCGCTCATCAAGCCATGCTGTGGCAGTGTCCCACATACAAAATAGAGGAAGATGGGCATGGATGTTAGCTCAGGGCCAGTCTTCTTCACCAAAAAAAAAAAAAAAAATGATCAGCAAGGCTGCTGGGAGGACACCCTGCCCTACAGAGAAAAGACAGAACTGCCTGTCAGGGGCAGGAGGGGCCAGACCCCCATCACTGTCAGCCTATTTTTCAGACTTCAGTGCCTCCATTTCTCTTCAGTGAGGACAGCTCCTGCCTTTCTCTCTCCTCCTGGTGTTGAGGACAGTTCTTGGCAGCAGAAAAGACTGTAGAAACCAGAGGACTCCTGGGAGTCAACCCTGCCTCCCAGGGAGCCCCGAGCCCCCTCTCCCAGGGCAAGTGAGGCCCTCAGAGGACCAGGGCACGCCCTGGAGAAGGGCATGCAAACAGGGAGACAAACTCAGAGAAGCCTCTGGTCCCAGTGTTCTGAGATGGTTCTCACAGCTGCCCCAAAGCCCCAGGGGAGCTCAGGCTGTCCCAGCTTCGGCTGCCACATCCCTGGCACATAGTAAGCCCTCGCTATAGAAGAGCTGCGACAGTGATTTTCTGGAAGGATCAAAGAAGGTTTCCTGAATTCTGGATGCATCAAGCATTTTTCTCAGGCCACTGTGTGCCGAGAGCCGGGGATCTACAGAAGCGTAAAACCCAGTCCTCTCCTCCCCTGGTGAGGTCTTCGACCAGACACCCTCCAGGATCTCCCTTCAGCAGATCCCACACCAAACCCAGTCTCTCCCCCAAACCTGCTCCTTGCGTCCGGTGGCACCCTCATTCACCCAGGCCCCCAAGCCAGACTCCTGGGTGGCTTCCTTTCCTCCTCCTCTTCCCTCGTGCCCTGCCTCGTGTCACACATCATGTGTTGAGGGGTTTCCTGCCGCATAGTCCGTGAATTCCCTCCCATCTCCATCTCCAGGACTTGCCCAGGTTTAGGCATCTTCGCCTCTTGCCTGGACCCTTAACTGTCCTAAGCCTCCCTGGTGTTCCTGCAAGATTCTGACCCTTCCCTGGTGTTCTGCCGTCCTCCACAGGTGGGCATCTGCTACAGCCCGTAGCAGTGCAGGTATCCAACTGCTCTTCTCTCCTCCGGCCTCTGCCATGCCCTCTGCCCTGCACACCATCCCCTCACTCTCCTCGCGTCATCTTTCTTTCCTTTTTTTTTTTTTTTTTGAGGAAGATTGGCCCTAAACTAATATCTGTTGCCAATCTTCCTCTTTTTCTTTTTTTCTCCCCAAAGCCCCAGTACATAGTTGTATGTCCTAGTTGTAGTTCCCTCTAGTTCTTCTATGTGGGACGCCGCCTCAGCGTGGCTTGATGAGCAGTGAGTAGGTCCATGCCCAGGATCCGAACCGGCAAACCTCAGGCCGCCGAAGTAGAACGTGTGAATTTAATCACTATGCCACTGGGCTGGCCCCTCAGCTCATCTTTTAAGTCTGGCATCACTCTTCTAGAAGCCTCCTCTCTCCCTCCTCCCACCATTCTCACTTCATTGTCCTCCTTGGTGCCCCAGAGGAGCCTGGGCAGGGCCTTGTACTGACAAGTAGCCACATATGTTGTTCTCCGTTTATGGGTCTGTCTTCCTCACTGGAACTTTTTTCCTGTTACTCCTGATATCTAGCACAGTTCCCAGTCCATAAATTTTAGCCAGGAGGGCAGACGAGGAATTCCCTAATACACAGCAGAGTAAAGCAGAAACACACAGGAAGGGAGGAAATGACATTTGAACTGGGCCTTGAAGAGGAGGGTTTCAGATGGACAAAAGCAACCAGCCAAGGGGCCTCAGGTCCTGGAATCTCCTAGATCCCAGTCCTAGCTCTGTTCTTTCCTTGGTTGGTAACCCTGAACAGCCCTCTGAGCCTCAGTGTCCCCATCTCTCCAGTAGGGGATGGTTATACCTACCTCTCAGAGTTGTTGTGTGGATGGAAAGAGACTGTGCATGGAAGGCCCTTGGTACAGCATTAGCGCTCAGGAGGCAGATACCCTGAGATGTGGACCACTCAACCTACATAAAGGCCCAGGGGCAGGGACTTGCAGAACAGTGGCCACTTATAGGATGTGGGAGGCTATGGGCCAAAGGTGAAACTGGCAGTGGAGGTTGAATGCCAGATTGCAGGGGGCCTCAGGCATTGTGGTCAGTGACCCTCTTGGATGCTCAGGCAGCCACAGCAGTGAAGGGGGCTCAACTGTAGGTCTTGGGCTTTGGTTCCACGTGCCTGGGCCCCAGCCCAAAAGATTCTGACTGGATAGAATACACTGCAGGGGATCAGGAGCGTGGGCTCTAGAGTCAGTCTGCCTGAGTTTGAACCTCTGCTCCAACCTTCCATGACTGTGTGAAGTGGGGGGGGGGGTGGGGGGGTATATTTAACATTGCTGGGCCTCAGTGTCCTCCTCTTTAAGGGAGGATAATGATAGTCCTTCTCCTCTAGGCCTGTAGAGAGGACTACTTGAGATGGTGCGTGTGGAGGCCAGCACCCGCCGCCTCTCAGACCCGATTAAAGCTTAACCACCACTCTGGGCAGTTTAAGTTGAGGCCCAGACATATATGTTTTATAAAAGTTTTATTCATTCATTCCTAGTCAGCAAATGTTTATTGAGCAGCTACTGTGTTCTAAGTGCTGGGAGGACATCAGTAAACAGGAGGACACGTCCTTCTGAGGAGATTATGGTCTTTGGAGGTGGGCAGACATTGACCAGGTAACATCAATACATAATTACAAACTGGGACGAAGGCAAGGAAGGGGCAGTTCAGGGATCTAAAAGGACAGAGAACAGGAGGCTCGCCTAATCTGGGGTCAGGGAATGCTTCCTGGAAAAATGATCCTTGAGCTGAGTTCTGAAGGACAGGAGGGGTTGAAGACCTCTGGTCTGGCAGCCCCACTGGGACAGGTGGGAGCTCCCCAGATGCAGCTTCCCAGCCTGGACTCTCTTATTTCCAGACGGCGACGCTGTACCCTGGTGTGGTTTTTGGCATCTGCTTCGTATTGAATTGCTTCATCTGGGGAAAGCACTCATCAGGAGCTGTAAGTGCCCTCCCCCCACCCTTTCAGCCTTTCCCCAGCAAGGGAGGGCCAGCTGTGCTCCCACTCCTGCAGGTCACTTCCTGCTGTTCCCTTCCCTTTTCTGAGTCCCCAGAGTTCTGTTCCCGGCCCTGGCGGCTAAAGGCCAGCTGGGGTTTCCCCAGCCCTGCCCACCCATCTGCTGTGACCCTGGCCTCCCTGTGAGCTCTCAGACAGCTGGCCAAAGCTTGCTTCCCTATAGGGAGGTTTCCACAGTCCAGGGGCCAACAAAGGGAATTTCCCTTTGTCTCCGCCAAGCGAAAGCTGCCTGGCGTGAATTTGTTAGGTCCATATCCCAAAACAAGGCTCCTCTCCTAGTGTCCCTGCCCCTCAGCACCCGCCTCTATAGGTTGTCCTGTCCTCAGAGCAAGGATCTTGCCAGCCCCAGTCATTGCCAGCAGCTGCCCAGGACTCATTGAGCAGGACTGTGAACTCAGTTGGGGTGGGGAGATGGGGTCTTGATCAATTAGGAGGGCTGCAGTAAAGGTGGGGCAGGCATTTGCCATCCCGGCCTCAGCAGATGGAGCCGCCTCCCCTCCACCTACCGGTGCCCGCTAAAGGTCCTTGGGCGAGGCTTCAAGTCCGGGCTGCCAGGGGCCGAGTTCTTTCCAGCAGTCCAGGAAGCCTCCCTCAGGAAAGAGAGTCGTGCTCGTCCTCCCGCTTCCTCTTTTTCATACCTGTCTTCTTTCTCTCTAACACTTTTATCTCTGTCACCAACTGCTCATTATAAACACTCATGGTAGAAATTTTGGAAAGTCCAGAGAAGTTAAAAAAGAAATCAGAAGTAACCCTCTAATCCAATTACCCAGAGATAAATACTATGTAGGTCTTTACTATATGTTTTTGCAGTCTTCTTTACTTTTTTAGATATATTTAAAATGGAATGACATATAATTTAAAATTATAAAATAATAATAGCAAACATTTATATGGTGCTTACTTTGGAATAAGTACTATTCTAAATACTTTACATATGTTAATTCATTTCTTCCATCTTGCATGATAGTTGTAAAACCTAATGCTGTACAGAAAAGGATAAAGAAGAGAATGAAAAATCAGTTCTGCTCTGCCATGTCCCATCCAGGGGCGTGCAGTTCACTTTTTGGTGTAGGCCTCTCTAGGCACGTATACCTATAAATATTGGAGTTTTGTTATTAAAATGGAGTCCTATACATATGGTTTTATAACCTGCTTGTTTCACTTAGTAGTATATGGTGGTGTTTTGTTTTAACAAAATTGGGAACACACTATCTGTGCAATTCTGTTTGTTCCCCTCTTTCTTCACTTAACATACCACATACCACACATAATTTCCCTTGGTTCTGGCCTCTTCATCTCCCCTTCGTGTTCTCAGTCTCCTCCTCCCCCTTCTTTCCCTCTTCCTCCTGGGATGACAGGCTCCTCTGGGGTGCCGTGTTTCCTTCTTCACTTCACAGTGAAGTGAAGGACTTCAAACGGTCCTCCCTCTGCTCTCTGCTCTTCCCCAGGACTAGGTCAGGCCCAAGAGGTTCTGGCCGGGAGCCCTGTGGAGGGTGTGTCTGCAGGACCTTCCCCACCATGGTGGCCCTGCTGTGCCCCTCCTTCCCTGGATCCCAGAAGGTCCCCCTCCCCCCTGCATAACCCCCAGCCTGGGCATCAGGGCCTTGTGGAGCCTCATGGCGCTGTGCCCACAGGTACCCTTCCCCACCATGGTGGCCCTGCTGTGCATGTGGTTCGGGATCTCCCTGCCCCTCGTCTACCTGGGCTACTACTTCGGCTTCCGCAAGCAGCCGTATGACAACCCTGTGCGCACCAACCAGATTCCCCGGCAGATCCCCGAACAGCGGTGGTACATGAACCGATTTGTGGGGTGAGTCTCTGGCACGGGCAAAGCCAGGGAGTTCTGGAGTGGGCGAGGCCGACAGTGCCCTGAGCCATCTCCTTAGGGCCTCCCACTGAGGGTGCTGTGACTGGTGTTCTGCAGCTCCAGCTGACTCTAGAAGACTTCATGAAAGCTTAGCTTTGCTCTAAGATAAAGAGGACCAAGTTGTAGCCAGACTTGGTGTCAGCCTAGGAACCAGGACAGGGAAGAGGAGGGGTGGAAAGGTGTGGTGAGACAGGTTAAGACAACCACTCAGACCTCAGGCAAGTCACCCCAGCTCTCTACCTGAGTTTCCCTGTCTAAAAAATGAGGAGAATGATGCCCACCTCTCAAGAGGCTGTAATGGTACAAAAGCATGCCAAAAGAATGAGAACCACCACGCCCATGTAAGCACTCTTGTTCGTGCTGGCTTGGGAGGGAGCCTGGGGCGTCCGATGGCCTGGGTCTCCTCACAGTGTTAACCCTCTGTTCTGCCGCAGCATCCTCATGGCTGGGATCCTGCCCTTTGGTGCCATGTTCATTGAGCTGTTCTTCATCTTCAGTGTGAGTACTGCTGCCTGCTCCCCCACCCCTCCGCACACACAGCCTTCACCCACGCTAGCCTGGTCCCTACCCCTCCACTTACATACTCTGCCTCTCATGCCTATGAAATTTCAGATGGGCCATGTAACCTCTTGGAGTCCCCATTCTTCATCTTGAAATGGGGTAACAGTCCTGCCTCTCAGGACGTCTTGGAAGGTTACATGAGATACGCCATGTGTCCAGGGTCTGGTGTCTGGGAAGGGTCCAGTAAATAGAAGCTGCTTCAGTATTATTGCAGTCAGTCACCACCATTATCATCATTGCATCTGCTTTGATTTCTGGGCCCCTACACATCTTTACCTGTCTAACTTCCTCAGAACTCTCAGGAAAGGGGGGGGAATGATCCCTAACTCTCAGGATCATTGTGAGGCTGGAATGCAATAATGTCTATAAAAGGTGCAGTGCTTGATGTTCAGAAAATGCTTGTTAAATTGTAGCTGTTTTTGTGATGATGATTACTCCTGTCCTAGGTGTGCCAAGGTAAAGTTGGCAGAAGGGCTCTTCAGAGCCATTCATTATTTTCCACAAGCTGCTGAGTTCAGGCTGCAGCCCACCCGTCGCAGGGTCAGCCATGCTCCAGCCCCTCTAAGATCCTTGCTCTAAGAAGAGCCTGGCTCACCCTCTACTCCAGGGAGAAGAGACCAGTCAGAGCCACATGCCAGGCCCACAGGCCCTGATGGTGTCATGATGGTATCTCCATTCCTGCTCCAGTGGCAGGTGGTATGCCAGTCCTGACTGAGGGATGATGTTCCTGAGAACAGGCAGGGTGTGCCAGGGGAAGGGGCCACTGAGTGGAGGCAGGCTAGCTGAAGGCCAGCTATGGTGTGTCCGCAGGCAATCTGGGAAAATCAGTTCTATTACCTCTTTGGCTTCCTGTTCCTCGTCTTCATCATCCTGGTGGTGTCCTGTTCACAAATCAGCATCGTCATGGTGTACTTCCAGCTGTGTGCAGAGGTGAGGAGAATGGGGCCAGGAGTTGGGGGTGGGGAGAGCTGGATCCAGCATTGAATGGGTCAAGTGAGGCTGTCTGCGTTTCCCATGTGATCCCCCCTCTTCTGGCCATGAGGTCTTGGGCAAGCACGTCGCTTTGCCTCTCCGAGCCTCCGTTTATTCAGCTGTAGACTGGAGTTAATAATCCCTACCTCACAGCGTAGTTGTGTGGGGAAGTCACCGCGACTTGATGAAAGAAACAGTAGATTTGTCAATACTGAGTCCATTCCAGTAGTGGTTTCTCCAACAGCTAATACAGATTGAGTGACCTGCCCTCCCTCTGGGGACTAGCTCTTGGCAGAGTGGGCAAAGCAAGGGCTCTGGGACAAATGGCCTGGGCCAAAACCCTGGCTCCTCCATTAGTAGCTCTGGATCTTGGGCAGTTGCTTAACCTCACTGCCTTCGTCTCCTCCTCATGTGACAGGGATAGCACTAGGACCTGACTCAGAGGGCTGCTACAGGGATGAAATTGAGCTGATTCATATATAGCACTTAGAGTGCTGCTTGGCACATGGTGAGCATTTGCTCAAGAAATGTTAGTAATTGTTATTACTGTTCTTTTATTGTTGATTTTTTTAGATTGGGGTATAATTTTAAACAGTAAAGTTCACCCTTTTTAGTTTACAGTTCTCTGAGTTTCTAGAAATGCATACAGTTGTGTAACCACCGTCACAGTCAAGGTATAAAACCTTCCCATCACCCCAAATATTACTGTTCTTACCCAGAGTCTTTAGTCCCTCAAACAACTGCAAAACTTGGCAGGAAGAGGTTCTGCCTGGAGACAGCAATGACCCTTTTTTGTTTCTTCCTCAGGATTACCGCTGGTGGTGGAGGAATTTCCTAGTGTCTGGGGGCTCTGCATTCTACGTCCTGGTCTATGCCATCTTTTATTTTGTTAACAAGGTACCACCGTGCATAAGGGAGCCCCCTAGCCCTTTTAGGGCAGGATAGTGGAGAGGAGGGTGCTGAGGGAAAAGCACAAGTGTCTGAATCTTACTTTCCCACCAAGAATGGGGAGGGCGAAAGCCATTCTAGAACTGTTTCTGCTCTAGAACATGCATCTTTTTAGGAAAGAGAGAATCTGTGTTCTATATTTTTGGAAGACAAAAGCCTTCAGGATAAATGACAATGAGAATATTGCATGCAAAACCTGAGATACAGCCAAAGTGGAAGTTAAAAGAAATATATCACCTTACACTGCTTTTAATAGGAAATAAGAGAGATTGATAATACAGTATTCACCTCAAGAAGCTAGAAAAAAAGGAACAATAATATGAAAGAATAAAGAAAGTAGATGAAGAGCGTTAATCAAGATAAAAGCAGAAAATGCTGCAATAGACTTTGTCATCCAAATTGAGGAACTCAAGTACACTCACAGAACTTGTTGTCCCCACAGAGTGGCATGAGTAAGAGTACAGACAGAGCCTCATAGCAGTTTTGGTAGATTCCTGCATGACACACAAACCAGATGGGCCATTGAGAGGAGTTTGGTGTCACTCTCTGGACCTGTCACCTCTGAGACTAACACTGAAGACTGGGCCTCACTAACTGTACTTTGGGTCTCCAGAACCCAAAAGCAAGCAGTCCTCTGCTCACAACCAGGGTGTATTCCTAAACTAGAGTCATAGGTCATTTGGTTGAAGCTTGGAATGCCCTTTCCCAAAAGTGTCAGGTTGGACAGGACTGTAGGGATCATTTAGCATGGTGCTCCGCCCCTGCTTCCATTGTGCTCACCGTGCCCCCTTTTCTCCAATGATGCCAACAAGTGATCATCTAGCTCAGGGGTCAGCAAACTGTAGCCCATGGGCCAGCAAGCCTGTTTCTGTAAATCAAGTTCTATTGGAACATAGCCATGCCCGTTCATTTACATATTGTCTGTGGCGGCTTTCACACTACGATGGCAGAGTTGAGTAGTTTCAACAGAGGCCATATGGTCTGCGAAACCTAAACTATTTATAATCTGGCCCTTTAAAACAGTTTGCTGACCCCTGCTTTAGCACATCCAGTGACAGAAGACACTCCCTCCTGACACTCCCATTCTCTTTGAATAGTTCCTGTTATTATCAAGGTCTTCCTTGATTCACACTGAAGTCTGCTTCTCTGTAACTTCCATCTTCAGACCATAGTCTTATTCCTAGAATCATCCAGAAAAAAATCTAATTTCCCTCCTCCACAGCCCATATTAATCAGAATTCTTTTGAGTGGAAAATGACCAAAATCCAGTTCCAACTGGCTTAAGCAAAAGGAGAATGTATTGACTGATAAAACTAGAAAGTTGAAGAAGTTGGAATTCTAGTTTCAGGCATGGTTAGAGCCAGCATCTCAAGTGATGTCAGCACTCTCTGTCCACGCCTCCGCTCTGTGTATGTTTTCTTGGCTTCAATCCATAGGCAGGATCTTTCCACAAAGTCGAAAGATGGCCAGTGGCAGCCCTAGAGTCTCCTTTTCTCAGCTTCAAAGTCTAGAGCTAAAAGGATGTCTTTCCTCTACCATCATATTACCAATCCCAGGGAAGACACTCCTTGGTCCAGGTTACATGCATTGCTCAGTGTTCCTCAGGTCCAATGGGATGGTGTGATCTGATTGACTAGCTTAGGTTTTATACTATGACTGACAGCCTCAACAGGACCACAGAGTAGGGAGCGGTTGGCCCAAAACACCTGGAAGCAGGAAGACAGGAAGGAGTGTTGGGCAAACAAAACCTAGCTGCCATAGCCTCCTACTCTGCCCCCTGGGGTCACATCACAGCCTCCTGTCCTTCCTCCCTCTGCCCTAATCTTCTCTGCTCTAAAGACCTCCTCCTTCGGCCCCAGAGCCTTGTCTGGAAAATGATGGCCTTGGCCTGTCTGAAATCTAAGGGCTCTTCCATTGCTGCCTTTTTGCCTCATCCCTTTCCTGGTTTTACCACTACCCTGTCCCCTACCCCCACCTCCTGTCACTGTCACCCCATCTCACCTATAAGGCACGAGAAAGCTTACAAGGAGAGATGGGGGGTGATCCTGAAAACGTGGCCTTCACCCCCAGTTTGAGGATATTTGACCTTAGGGAGAGAGTCTCAAACAGTGACCCTTATTGTTTTCTTCTGGGCTCCTGGCATTTGGTGACCGACCATGTCTGCCCATGAGCCTAGAACAGGCCCTACTCGGGCCCTGGTGTGTAGGGCAAGTCTTGATACCAAGGTTCCAGATTAGCTCCACTTGGCCTGGCAAACACCACCGTAGCACAGATCCCTGGAATCCCTGGACAAGTCTCTAACTCTACAAAGGAGTCCAGAATGCTCCAGGAGGAAATTCCCTGAGAGATGTTAACAAAAGTGACAGAAGTGTTCTTGAGAGGAAAGGACTGTAGGCTGAGGCAGGCTCGTGGTGGCTCTGTGGTCCTTAAGCCGGGAGCCCTAGATGCTTCTCTCCTCTCCCCTACTCCCTGACTGCTGCTCCAGGCATCCTGGAGTGTCCCTGTGCTGTTCTGGGGACTGGGGAGGACAAAGAAGTGACACAGCTGTGACCATTCCTGCCTGTGGCATTCTGGCTCTGGCCCCTGAGGTCACACCTGTCTCCCAGTGAGCCTCCAGGCCCTTCCCCAGGAAGACTCCTACCCCCACAAGAAATGGCCTGGCTCAGGGGCCTTGGACTCCTAGCCCTCTAGCCCCAGGTTCAAATCCCAGCTCCTTCTACTTCCTAGCTGTGTAATGGGATGTTTAACCCCTCTAAAATGGGTTAATAACCTACCGTGGTGGTTGTGAGCATCCAAGATGATGTGTGGGCCCTGGTACCAATGAAGGTTCGCCATGGCTCTGAGCCCCGACCTAGAGGGAACGCCTTCCCCTTGCCAGGCTCAGCTTCGCCACAAGATCAGTGAGAAGGGGGGTGGGGGAGCTCAGTTGGCCACGGCAGGCTGGCACTAAGTATCTACCCCTCTCCTCTCGCCCTCTCTCATGCCCCAGCTGGATATTGTTGAGTTTATTCCCTCTCTCCTCTACTTTGGCTACACGGCCCTCATGGTCCTGTCCTTCTGGCTCCTCACGGGCACCATCGGCTTCTATGCAGCCTACATGTTTGTCCGCAAGATCTACGCTGCTGTGAAGATAGACTGATGGGGGTGGACCATGGCCAGGCCCGCTCTGTCCACAGACAGGAAGCCACTCTGCGTGGGGAACTGCAGGCACGTAAAATAAAATAACTCCTGCTCGTTTGGAATGTAACTCCTGGCACAGTGTTCCTGGATCCTGGGGCTGCGTGGTGGGGGGGAGGGCCTGTAGATAAATCGTGCATTTTTCTTCATCATCTTATTCCAGTTCTGTGGGAGATGAGTTTTTTGTGGGTTGCTTTTTCTTCAGTGCTAAGAAAGTTCTCTCCAGCAGGAACTCTCTGACCTGTTTATTCAGGTTTATTTTGGTTTGGGGTTTTTTTAACAAATGGGTCCAGGATGGATAAATCCACCGAGATGCTGGGTTTTGGTCACTGTTTCCACCTCAGTTCCTCAGGGCTGTTGGCCACCCCACAACTAACTGGAAGAGGAAATGCCGGGCCTTCTGGGGCTTCAGTGAAGTTTCCAAGCCTCTCACCACCCAGCCTCACCATTGATGCCGCAACAAAGCACAGCTCTAGCCCGGACGTGCATCCTCAGTGCCAACCAGCCTCTACCAGCCCCTTTCCCTCCTCCCCAGCTTCCTCCCAGGGCTGCCCAAGGCAGGGCTTCCAGCCTGGCCTCCAAGTCATCTTGTCACTGGGAGCAAGCCCAAGTCTTGGTTGCTACAAGGAAATCTCGTGGAAGTACTGAGGCCAAGTGCCCCAGGACAGCAGCAATCACCCCTGCTCAGAGCAGCACGAGTTTGCTGAATCAGAGAAGAGACTAGCAGTCAATTGTTTTCGTGCCAAGAAACCCTGGATCCAGGGCCAAGTATTTCCAGAACCAAGCTAAGTGTCTGTGGGATGAGGGTCCTCACCCCTCAGGATTGCTCCCCAGCCCTTTCCTCGGTGGGTTGCTGCTCTCTGCAAAGTGTGCTGGTGGCGAGTCCTCTCCTTCCCCAGTTCCAGGGCAGAACAAGGCCTGGAGACCTCAGATCCCCTCCTTTAGGCAGCTGGGAAGAGGCATTCTCTCCCTGACATCCCCCAGCCTCAGTGCCCATTCACAGCTCTTTTAGCCAGACCCACCCCTCCATTATCACCTCCCATCTGAGTTCTTGCCTCCCTTTGGGGACACTCAGAAAACTGCTTGTGAGAAGGAAGATGGAAGGTAAGTTCTGTAATTCGTTCCCCAATTCCCAGGAATAGGTAAGGAGCCTAAGTTAGAAAGAGGGAGATAATGTGACAGGCCTGGCTCCTCTGTCAACACCCACTCTTCCTATCCCCCTGCCCACCTGGTGCATGTCACAGACATTTGCTCTTAAGTTGCAAGAAACCAAACCCACCCTGGGATTAGGGTTTAAGTAACAGCCACTCACCCTTGCTCCAGCCCCTTTGGGACCCCACCACAAGACAAAGCTCAGGATGCTGGTTAAGCTAGGAACACACCCCACCCCCTTCACCCCCCAGATTCTCCCAGCAGCCCCTACCAGCTCCACCAGTCAAACCAGTGAACTCAACCTTGCCTCACAGCGACTCTGCAGCACCAGGCTGGCGTCCACTAAGAATCAAGTTGGAGAAAAGGGAACCCAAGCAGTAGAGTATGATAATGGAGTCTTTGTTTATTCAAATCTTGGATTTTTTCCCTAAGAGATTCTCTTTTTTGGGGGGAGTAGGGAAATGGACTCCTCATAAAAGGTTCAAACATCATCAATTTTTCTGACTTTTTTAATTATCATCATTATTATTTTTAATTAAAAAATGCCTGTATGCCTTTTTTTGGTCCAATTGTAAATAAATATGCCGTTGTCCTGTTGTCATGTCTCTTGAAACTCTTGCAAGTGTTAGGGGTCTGAGGTGAGACAACTTCCCCAAATGGGTTGAGCTGAGTGGTTTCCCTCAAAGCTCAGTCTCACGTCAGGTTTTCTAGGCTCAGCCCACTGTTGTCCCCCTGCCTGGTGCAGGTCCATAGCCTCTCTCGTCTGCTCAGCCCCTCCATACTGAATCGCAAGCATTTGCCCCTCTGGTCCCACAAGGAGGAAATGGCAGTCAAGTGTGAGCTTTGGTAGCAGTGAGACCTCGTTTTAGATTCCCAGCTCCAGTATTTTACTGCCAACTCACTTTCCTCTCTGTCATGTAACTCCTTCAATTGCAAGCAGTTGAAGCAAAAGTCAAATTGACTTAAGCCCCAAAGGGGAATTGGTTGGTTCATAAGTCATCAAGGAAAGGAGTGGTTTGGCTTCAGGTCTAGATAGATCCAGGGACTCAAAGGATAGCCTTAGGATTCTCCCTTTCTCCGCTGTGCTGCTCACTGGACCATTCTGTCCCATTATCAACAGTCTCCTTCCCTATGGGGGAAGAGGGGAGGGCAGGGCACGGATCAATCTAGGCTTACATTAGCCGGTTTGGAAACCCAGAGGAAAGAGACATCTCCTTCCCTACTTCAATATATTCAGTATAGATGAATCCCAGGAAAGGTATGTGATGAGCCCAGCTTGGATTACTGTTTGCACATCATGGACCAATCACTAGATCCAGTGAGATAGAGTACTAATGCAGGCTGCATACTCAAAGGGTGTTGGATACTGTGAATTTCAGCCACCAGAATCATTTGGAATGGATGATGAGGAAAGAGCGATTTCCCACAGTGAGGGATACGAAGCAAACAAAACAACAGTTGCCAGTTATACCCCACCCTTTCCAATTCCAAGCCTCGGTTTCCTCTGCTGTGAGAAGGGTGCTGATTACCATTCATGGAATACTTCTTATGTTCCAGACACTTTCCATGTATTAGTCCATCTAATCTTCAGTATGATCCTCTGAGGCATGTTCTCTTATTAGCCCCCTTCTACAGAGGAGGTAACTGAGGCATCAGGTAGTTGAAGTAGCCTTCTGGGGGTCCCCTTGCAGGTGAGTGCTGGGATAGTAGTCAACTGAGGCAGCCAGACTCCAAAACCTTTTCTTCCAACCACTACTATAGCTGCCTTTTTTAAAGAACTGTATGTATATGTATATACATATAGTGTAGTGTGTGTGTGGATATAGATATAGTGTCTGTGTGTATGTATAAATCTATAATTGACAAACACAATGTGATAAGTTTTGATGTATATGTACACCATGAAACCATCATTACAATCCAGATGGTGAACCTATCCATCAACTCAAGTGCCCTCGTGTCCTTGGTAATCCTGCCCTCTAGCCTCTCACCATCCCTAGGAAACCACTGATCTACTTTGTCACGCTAGATTAGTTTGTATTTCCTAGCGCTTTGTATAAATGGAGTCATACAGTGTGTGTTCTTTTTTTGTCTTTTTTCGTTCAGCATAATTATTTTAAGATTCATCCATACATTCATCCATCATGTATATGATATACATATACATATTATGTATATCAGTAGTTCATTCCTTTTTATTTCTGAGTACCATTCCATTATATGGCTATACCATAATTTGTTTATCTACTCGTCTGTTGATGGACATTTGGGTTGTTTCTAGTTTTTGGCTGTTACAGATAAGGTTGCTGTGAATAGGTGAAGCAGTGAAGTGGCTGGGTCATATGGTAGGTGTGTGTTTAAACTAAATTGCCAAGCTCTTTTCCAAGGTGGTCGTATCATTTTATATTCCCATCAGCAGGATGTGAGAGTTCCCAGTTGCTCTACATCCTAACACTTGCAGTGGTTGATCTTTTTAATTATAGATTAAAAAGATATAATTAAATCTTTTTTAAATCAGGTTAGAATGCACCTGCATTCTAACAGGTGCATAATAACATCTCATTGTGATTTTAATTTACATACTTCTAGTGACAAATTGAGCACCTTTTCGTGTGCTTATCTGTCATCCATATATCTTGTTCGGTGAATGTCTGTTCAAATCTTTTGCCCATTTTTTATTGAGTTCCTTGGAGGTTTTTTTAATTAAGTTTTGAGAGTTTTTTTACATATTCTGCTTTGCAAAGATTTTCTCCCAGTCTGTGGCTTGTGTTTTCATTCTCTTAACAGTGTCTTTTGAGCAGAAATTTTTAATCTTGAAAAAGTCCAATTTATCAATGTGTTCTTTTATGGATTTTGGTTTTAGTGTCATATCTAAGACATCTTTGCCTAACTCGAGTTCACAATGATTTTCTCCTATGTTTCTTTTAGAAGTTTCATAGTTTTAGGTTTACATTTAGGTCTATCATCCGTTTTGAGGGAATTTTAATACATGGTGCAATGTATGGGTCCAAGTTCATTTTTTTACCATTTGTTGAAAAGGTTATCTTTTCTCCTTTGCCTTTGTGCCTTTGACAAAAATCAGTTGCCCATATATGTATGGATTTATTTCTGGAATTTCCACTCTGTTCCATTGATCTATTTTTATGCCAATACTACATGTTTTATTACTATACCTCTCTAATAATTCTTAGATTCAGGTGTTGTTAGCCCTCCAATTTTTTTCTTTTTCTGAGTTTCTAGGCCATTTGATTTCCATATGAATTTTAAAATCATCTTTTCAATTTCTACAAAAATACCTGCTGGAATTTCAGTTGGGATTCTGTTAAATCTATAGATCATTTCGGAAGAATTGACATCTTAACAGTGTTGAGTCTTCTGACTCATGAACAAGTTATATCTCTCCATTTATTTAAGTCTTTAATTTCTCTCAGCCATATTTTGTAGTCTTCAGTATATGGGTCTTTCTGTCAGATTTATTCCTAAGTATTTCATAATTTTGATGCCATTAAAAATCGTATCTTTTTCTAATTTTTCATTGCTAGTAATAGAAATATGATTGAGCTTTATATATTGATCTTATATCCTAAAATCTTGCTCAATTCACTTATTCTAGTAGATTTTTTTGTAGATTCCATGAGATTTCTACATAGATGATCATGTTGTCTGTAAATAAAGACAGTTTTACTTCTTCTTTTCCAATCTGGATGCCTTTTATATCTTTTTCTTGCTTTATTGCACTGGCTACAACCACCAGTGCAGTGCTGAATGATGAGAGTGGACATCTCTCTTTAATTCGCTCTATTGTAGTTTCTTAAGGTGGAGGCTTAGGTCATTTATTTGAGGCCTTTTTTTTTTTTCTAACATAGGTGTTCAGTGCTATAAATTTCTTCCTAAGTACGGCTTTATCAACATCCCAGAAATTCTGATGTGTTGTGTTTTCATTGTTATTCAGTTCAAGATACTTTCTAATTTCTGTTTGATTTCTTTTTTGATTCATGTGTTATTTAGAAATGTGTTATTTAGTTTTCAAATATTGGGGTATTTTTTTCAAGGATCTTTGTGTTATTGATTTCTAATTCAATTCTATTGTGGGCAGATACCATAATGGGCAGAGACTTTGTATCACTTTAATCCTTTTGAATTTATTGAGACTTGTTTTATGGCCCAAAATATGGTCTGTCTTAGTAAATGTTTCATGTACACTTGAAAACAATGAGGGCCGGCCCCATGGCTTAGTGGTTAAGTGCGCGCACTCTGCTGCTGGCGGCCCGGGTTTGGATCCCGGGTGCACACCGACGCACCACTTCTCCAGCCATGCTGAGGCCGTGTCCCACATACAGCAACTAGAAAGATGTGCAACTATGACATACAACTATCTACTGGGGCTTTGGGGGGAAAAAATAAATAAATAAATAAATAAATAAATAAATAAAAAAGAAAACAATGAGTATTCTGCTGCTCTTGGGTGGAGTGTTCTATAAATGTCAGTCAAGTCAAGTTGGTTGATGGTGTTGTTCAGGTCTGTGATATCCTTGCTGATTTTATCCTTGCTTGTTTTATCATTGATTGAGAGAGGGGTATTGACATCTCTGACTATATGTATATTGCTCCTTGCAGTTCTGTTTTTGCCATATGTATTTTGAAACTCTGTTAGGTGCATATTGTCCTTTGGATGAATTTATCCCTGGTAATAGTCTTTGCTCTGAAATCTACTTTAATATTAATATAGCCAATCCTACTTTCTTTTGACTAATGTTAGCACAATATATCTTTTTCCTTCCTTTTATTTTTAGCCTATTTCCATTTTTATATTTAAAGCATATTTCTTATAGGCAGCATATAGTTTGGTCTTGTCTTTTTATCCAATCCTACAATCTCTGCTTTTTATTTGAAGTGTTTAGACCATTTATATTTAATGTGATCATTGATTTGGCCAGGTTTAAGTCAATAATCTTGCCGTTTGTTTCCTATCTGTCCCATCTGTTGTTTCCTTTTCCTCTTTTTCTGCCTTCTTTTGGATAAATCAAGTATGCTTTGCATTTTAATATCTTTCATTGGCTTATTGGCTATAACCTTTTGTTTTGATATTTTAGTGGTTATGTTAGTATTTTTAGTATATATCTTTAACTTATCATAGTCTACCTTCAAGTGATATTATACCACTTCACATATAGTATAAGAACCTCACAATAGTATATTTCCATTTCTCCCTTCCCAGCTTTTATATTATGGTTGTCATTCCTTTTTACTTTTACATGTGTTATAAAACCCACAATATACTGTTGCTATTTTTATTTAAACAGTTGTATTTAAAGAATTTAAATAATAAGAAAAACTCTTACATATGTACCCAGGTAGTTACCATTTCCAGTGGTCTTCATTACTTTGTGTTGATCCAGATTTCCATCTGGTATCCTTTTCCATCTGCCTGAAAGACATCCTTTAACATTTCTTGTAGTGTGGATCTGCTGATGATTAATTCTTTCAGCTTTTGTGTGTCTAAAATGTCTCAATTTTACCTTCGTTACTGAAAGATATTTTTGCTGAATATAGAATTCTAGGTTAAGTTTTTTTTTTTTCCTTTCCTAGTACTTTAAAGATGTTACTCCACGGTCTCATTGGTTGCATTGCTTCCAACAACAGATCTGATGTCTTTATCTTGTCCCCTCTGTATGTAACAAGTCTTTTGTCACTGACTGCTTTTTCTGTG